>NW_006921684.1:7541846-7614531 GCF_000298275.1 Orycteropus afer afer
CCCCCCCCGGTTTCCCGTGGTAGCGGGCATCTGAATGGGAAAAACACTAATGCCATGAATTTCAAGGCAAATTTCCTTCCAATTACTACTGCCTCTGGGGCAGGAACCTGAGAAGCAATCAAGGCTTGGTTTAGCAAGAGACAGCTTCAAGTAATGGCAGTTAGAAGGGCAGGGCAGAGAACAGCGAGATACAGAGACAGAAAAGAGCAGCAGAATCCGTTGGGACCCCAGGGTGGGAGCGTGGAAAAACTCCGCAGCCAGAGCCGCGCGCCGCTCAGGTGGCCCTTTCCCGCTCAGGTGAGCTCCTCCTGCGCCTCCCATTGGCCAAGGCGCTTGCTGCGCCGTGAGGGCGACGCAGCCCGGTCTAGTTCAGGGTCTAGGGCGGCGCGTCACTTCCGATAGCGCGGAGCTTGTAAAACACCCTGGAGAGAAAATGGCGGCTTCGGCGGCTTCGGCGCCTCAGCAGCTATCGGATGAGGAGCTTTTCTCCCAGCTCCGCCGTTACGGCCTATCTCCTGGCCCGGTGACGGAGAGCACTCGCCCAGTCTACCTCAAGAAGCTGAAGAAGCTTCGAGAGGAAGAGCAGCAGCAACACCGGTCGGGGGGCCGCGGCAACAAGACGCGGAACAGTAATAACAATAACACCGCAGCCGCCACAGTCGCAGCCGCGGGACTCGCGGAGGCGGCTGTAGGGATGGGTGTCCGGCCAGTCTCCGGCGACCTCTCTTACTTACTGACCCCTGGGGGCCTGAGCCGACTATCGCCCTCCGGCCCGGAGAGCCCTTTGGGAGGGCCTGGGAGCACCTCAGCTGCCCCCACGGCTGGCAGCAAAGTGCTGCTGGGCTTCAGCTCGGACGAGTCGGACGTGGAGGCCAGTCCCCGGGACCAGGCCGGCGGCGGGAGGAAAGATCGGGCTTCACTTCAGTACCGCGGGCTCAAACCGCCGCCTGCACCCCTGGCCGCCAGCGAGGTGACTAACAACAACTCAGCCGAGCGAAGAAAGCCCCACTCGTGGTGGGGAGCCCGGAGGCCGACGGCCCCCGAACTGCAAACCCCGTCGGGCAAAGATGGAGCAGCGGAGAACGATGAAGAGAAGGGAGAAGACGGTGAGGAGAGGGACCCGGAGGCCGAGGAGCCACTTTGGCCGAGTCGGACCGTGAATGGCAGCCGGCTTACCCCCTACAGCTGCCGGGAAAACTATTCGGATTCGGAGGAAGAAGAGGACGACGACGTGGCCTCCACCAGACAGGTATTAAAGGACGACTCCCTTTCCCGGCATCGGTCCAGACGGAGCCATAGTAAACCTTTTTCTCCGCTCACTGCTAAATCTGCCGGCAACAGACTGGAGACCTCAGTTCAGGGAGGGGGAGGAATCTCGATGAATGACAGGGCGGTGGCTGCCGGGAGTCTAGACAGGAGCCGAAACCTCGAAGAGGCGGTGGTGGCAACGGCGGCAGTGGAGCAGGGAGGAGGGTGTGATCCACTTGACTCCAGCCCCATTCCTCGATACCGTGTTAACGCTAAGAAACTGGCCCCTCTCTTGCCCCCGCCACGTGCTGATATGGACTCAACCTTGGATTCAGCTGGCTCCCTTCGTAAAACCAATAATCATATCTGCGGTGGGGCCTTCAGTGTGGACTCCCCTAGAATCTATTCCAACAGCCTTCCACCCGTTGCGGCGGTGGCCGCTTCCAGTTCACTCAGGATAAATCACTCCAATCATACGGTCTCCAATCATACCTACCTGAAAAACACATACAGCAAACCGAAGCTTTCCGAACCTGAGGAGGAACTTCTCCAGCAGTTTAAGCGCGAGGAGGTTTCCCCAACAGGAGGCTTCAGTGCCCACTACTTGTCGATGTTTCTTTTAACTGCTGCCTGCTTATTTTTCCTAATATTGGGACTCACATACCTCGGAATGAGAGGGACAGGAGTATCCGAGGATGGAGAACTCAGCAGTAAGTATTAACCCCCTGGATAGGTAACAAAGGGAATGTTGTTAGTGGTGTAGCTTTAACTGCAGTTAGTATTTTGCATGAGGTAACTTTGACTTGGTTTCACAGTGAGACTCAGGATTGAGTGCATTTGTGTAATTTTTCTTTAAGAAAGAGCAGTACTGTTATCAGAATGATATCCCATGGCTGGTTTTGAAAATGTTCTGTATGATGTATTGTGAAGCTCAAAACAGCTTGTAAAAGAACAAAATATTGTAGTTTTCTTAGTAAAATGTATCTGTATGTGACTTAACTTTTCCTTCAGCTGTAAGTAGCTATTTGCAGATGCAGATTATTCAACAGTATTAAAGTATTTTGTTTGGTAAGAGTCATCATGAATGAATACAGCGTTCAAATTGAGTTGTGCTTCTAAAAGACAATGTAAAATGTATTGGGATTTGAGTTAACTATTTTGTAGTATTAAGTACACATAAGAAGTTCTGTAATTTCTTTGAAGTGAGAAAATATAGAAAACATTAAGGCGCATCTTCAAATTGATTACCCTACCCAAAGCACCTCCGCTCCCATCTGTGAAAAAAGCTAGTGGTAGGGCACTGCAGGACCTTAGAGACAGATTTACCTGGATTGGATTCCAGGCTCTGCCATTTACTTGCTAAGATGACTGTAGACAAACAGATATGTTCATTTTTTCATTCAGCCAGCATCTGAGCACTTCCTGTATGCTGCACCTGGGATACAGCTATAATAAGTCAAAATATCCCTGCTCTTAAACACAAAAGAAAAAGAATGCAGAACATTTTATATTCTGTTGGGAATGACAAAGTAATTGGTTTGTGCTACTTAGGATGGTCTGAGGAGGTGCTCTTTGAGGTGAGACCTAAAGGAGGCAGAGACAGCCTTCTAAAGAGCCAGGAGAGCTGGACAGAGAACGAGAAGAAGAATGGCTTTGAATTGAGCAAGAACTTTCCTGTAGGCTAGCTGGATTAGAGCACATTGAGCAAGGGGGAGAGATCAAGAGTTTGAGATTGTTTCCTAATCTATAAAATGATGCTAATATTGATTAGAATGGTAGCTGTGAGGATTAAAAGAGAGAAAATAAATTACTGTTTGACGGACTGCTGAATACATAATAATTTCTCAGTGTTAGGTCCCTTGCCACTCTCCCTGGCCACTTCCTACTATTTCACCCAACATGAATTCACTGTATCATAATTTGCTTCTATAAAACTGGCTTAATAGCTTTATTTCATAATAGAGTACATAGTGCAGTTAATAGATTCAAAGAGTAGGAGTCAAAATATTGGATTATTATTGCTATATTGTTTTGAGGGGTTGGAAGAGGACTGAAATCTAGCAGTCTAATTCCCTGGGAGCAGAGCAAGAGTGATAAAGGCATTCCCAGGGTTACATCCAATTTACAACCTGTAGTTGTGAACCAATCCCATAAAGCGTATTATATTAAAAATTCCAGGTATGTACAATGGTTCATAATAACACGCAGTACTTTGCAATGTGCATCATAACATTATTACTGTATTATTATGTTAAAGATGTTTTAGTGTATCTGGAAGTGTTTCTTTAGTGTTTTTATGAAAGGTATGCTAGGTACTATATACTAAGACAAAACATTTGACTGACGTTAGATACGAACAGTACCTAGCTGTTCTGACTTAGGTACAAATTGAATTTAGAGGCAGATTTAGGAATGGATGTAGGATTTGTAATCTGGGGACGACCTGTATTGTGTTCTGCCCCAGTTTTCAATTGGATTGTTAATTCCTTTTGTGTTGAGGCATTGAAGTTTTCTATATATCTTGATAAGTCCCTTGCCAGATATGTAATTATTGGCAAATATGAATTTGTTGCTTTCATTTTTCTTATGTGCTTTATCGTGGTGTTAATTTCTTCCATATAATTTTCTATGCTGAGCTTGTTTTGTTTATGTATCATGTTATCATTTCCTTTGTTGCTATTGTTTTAGTATTTGCTAAGTATTTGTGCTGGTCCTCTTTTTTATTTTAATGTGAAGGTTTATCATTTTTCTTTGAGGTTACCCTGTGATTTATAGTTTTCTTCCCATGTTTAGAGCAGTCCATTCTATCTTGTAGTTGTCTTGACATCCCTACCACCTAGAAGTTCTGTAATGACACAGTTTTTTTTCCCTCTTTTTGGTTTGTAGTTGTCCTCATTTGTCAATTGATGTCTCTGGTTCCGTGTTTACAATCTTGTAGACTTATTTACTTTGAATACTTCCATAGTTAGGTTGGTTTCTGGGTTATATCATCATGTGTGTTAATGGTCAGTTGTTGTTGGCTGTTGTTGCTTCTCTGTCCAAAGGACTCCCTTTAGCATCTCTTGTAAGGTTGGTCTGGTTTTAACAAATTCCCTTAATTTCTGCTTATCTGGAAGTGTCTTGATATCACCATCATATTTGAGGGACAGTTTTGCTGGGTACACAACTCTTGATTGGAAATTTTTATCTTTCAGGGTTTTATATATACCATCCCATTGTCTTCTCGCCTGCCTGGTTTCTGCCAAGAAATCTGAGCTTAGTCTTATTGGTTGCCCCTTGTAGGTAACTTTTTGTATTTCCCGTGCTGCTCTCATGATTCTTTCTTTGTCTTTGGTTTTGATGAGTTTGATGATGATATGTCTGGGTGATTTTCTTTTGGGGTCTATCCTGTTTGGGGTTTGTTGGACTTCCTGAATGGATATATTCTCCTCTTTCGTCATATCAGGGAAGTTCTCTTCCAACAAATCTTGGACAATTTTCTCAGTGGTTTTCTTTTTCTTTTCCTGTTCTGGAGTTCCAGTGACACATAGGTTTTTCCTTTTGATGGTATCTCATGTGAAACTTAGGCTTTCTTCATTTTGCTTTGATCTTTTTTCTGATTGATCCCTTTCCAAAGAAGTATTCAGGTATATGTTTTCAGTCTCATTAATTCTGTCTTCCATTGCATCAGTTCTGCTCCTTTGCCCTTTCAATGTGTTAGCTCTTTCTGACAATTTAGTATTAATCTTCTGTATTTCTATCTGTAGATTTAGAATCATTTCTAATTTTTCATTTATTTTGTCAATTTTTTCTTGTATTTTCTTCCAAAATTCTTCTAGGGTTTTCTCTATTTTTTCCTTGATCTGTCTCTCAATTCGTTGAAGAGACCTAAATATAATTCTCTGGAATTCTTTATCAGGGAATTCCAATGCTGCATCTTCCTCAGGGATATGTTGTGGGTCTGTATCCTGGTCCCGTTTCTCCTGCTTTATTTTGATTCTTTTTGTGGACTGTGATGCTCTGTTGTCTCTGAGGCATTGTGACATTTTTGTGTTTATATTTAATTGGTGATTGTATGTTGGAGTGACTTGCCCACGATTTTTGTTTTCTTTGTATGTTATCTACATAAGCAGGGTACTGTGCTGTTCTCCTTTATTCACTAGTTGACAGCACTTATACACTCACCACCAGTCTCCTTTCCCATTGTCAGCCTCTTGTATGTCCCTGCCGACCTTGGCAAACAGAACCTATTCTTAGGTTCCTGGAATCCGAATGAGAATGCTATCACTTTAAAATCCAAAATGGTTGCCACTTGTAAAGATTCAAAATGTCTGTGGCCTTGGTCACTTTAAATATCCAAATGGCCACCACTTGTAAAGATTAAAAACGGCTTTGTCCTCAGTCACTTTAAATATCCAAAATGGCTGCCATGTGTAAGCAATCAAAATGGACGTGCCCTCTGGACAGCAGAAAGTCAGAAGCTCAGGCTGTCTCCCTCCTTGCTGTTCACCTTCCTAGTCATGGGCTACCAGTGCAGTTGTTCTCAGGTCCCAACACCACTTGGAAATATTCAGGCTATTGGTCCTGTCAAAGTAGCTGACAGTCCACAGCTCTGACCATCTTTGTACTCAATATTTTCGTTCAGGTTTTTCCACTAGTTGGTGCCTAATCCATTTCTGTATAGTTCCTTTCAAAGCTCAGGGCTCCAGGATTATCTTCTGTATCTCTGTCAATTGGTTTTTCTTTTCTTTGTTGAAGAGGGTCTATGTTGCTTGTCTGCCTATTCCTCCATCTTACTGGAAGTCCAATCTCTTAACACTACTTTGGATATTGTTAGTAGAGACTTAAATAAGAGGGTACTTTTATTTTATTAGGATTAAGAAAATAATGGAATATTTGGTAGGATTTCATACAGAATTATTGATGAGCATAGTTCTTAATTAAGGCAACTTTCATATTTTTCTCCTCACTAGATGAATGGCTAATGTTTTCTTATGTAGTGAAATGATGCAGAAGGAAGGAAATTATGAAATATTTTATTCTTCAGTAAATGGTAAATGTAATATAGCTTGGTGATAGAACACTGGCTAAGGAGGTAGAAGATCTATGTTCTAAGACTTATCTTAATGACTTTGATCAAGCTACTTAACTTCTGAGACTCATTTTTCTCATATACTAAATGGGAGAATTAATAGCTGCTCTGCTTATTAGGTTGTTGTAAGGGTCAAATGAGAGAGTTTGTTAAACAAATATACCAAAACCAAAACCAAACACACTGCTGTCTAGTTGATTCCAACTCAGCGACCCTATCTATTATGGGACAGAGCAGGTCTCCAGTGCTGTGATCATTGTGGAAGGAGACTGCCACATCTTTTTCCTGCAGAGCTGCTGGAGGATTTGAACTGCCAACCTTTCAGTTAGCAGCGGAGTGCTTAACCACTGCATCAACAGGGCTGCTTAAACAAAAAGAAGGTGGTATTATTCAAAAGTTTAGACAAAACTTATTATATTCCTGATAAACTACAATGTGTATGTAAAGAGAAACAGTTAAGTGATTCCTGTAAATGATGTAGTGCATTTTTTTTTACCTATTCAACATTTAATTTTCATTAACTACACATTGTAAAAACTGATAGAGCAATTTGAATCAAAGTATAATCCTTAATCCTTGAATGTATGATGTATGTGATCTATTGTAAATCCTGGTGGAAAGTGGTACCTGTGAGTTAGTTCAGTTAGTCTACACAACTAACGTAAATAATTTACACTCCCTATATTTATGCATTCTGAATCCTTTGTCATATTATGATGCTTAACCATATGGTTCATTGGTCAAATAATGCACTTCAGGAAATAGTTTTACTTTGAGTAATCATTTCACAAGAAGATTATAGGTTATATGTGAAAGTAAGCTTTAATAAGTTTTTAGTAGTTATCACATTTAAATTATGTAACATATGATAGACTAGACTTTCAAATAGTTTTTAATCATTCTTTGAAATATTTTCATTAAAGATAACTCTAGGTGAGTTCGAACTGCCAACTTTTTGCTTAGTAGTCAAGTACTTAACTGTGCTGTCTAGAGGTTCTTCTATTAATTAAATTACTTGAGTGCTGAATCTCAGCATCCTCATAGGTAAAACTAGGAGGTTGGATTCTCCACTGCCATCAAGTTGCTTTTGACTCATGGTCATCCCATAGGACAGAATAGAACTGCCACATAGGGTTTCCAAGGCTCTAAATCTTTATGCAAGCAGACTGCCTCATTTTTCTCCCATGAAGCATCTGGTGGGTTCCAGGTGCCACCCTTGGTTAGCAGCCAAATGCTTTAACCACTGCACCACCAGAGATCCTTAGCTGGATTACGTGATCTCTAAACTCAGCTGCTAACAGAAAGGTTGGCAATTAGAACTCACCAGCTGCTCCACGAGAGAAAAGATGGGGCAGTTCTACTCTGTACTGTAGGATCACTGTTAGTGGAAATTGACTCGACGGCATACAACAGCAACAGGGCTCTTTAAAGTTCCAAGGTTTAAGATTCTAACTTTGCACTGCCCTACCAAGATGGTGGTGTAGTACCTGAGGCATCTGACTGCTAACCAGAAGTCTGGCGGCTCAAACCCACCAGCCACTCCTCGGAAGGAAGGTTGGGCAATCTACTTCCATAGTGATACTGCCTCGGAAACCCAAGGAGGGGTCGCCATGAGTCGAATCCAACTCGACAGCAGCAGGTTTGGGTTACCAAGACAGCTGAAGGATCAGCCAGCAATCAGATTACTTATTCACTTGTGCCACAGGTGATTTGATCATGACAACCCGCCAAAAGAAAATAGAGATGCAGAATAATTGACTTTCTTAAACTCACATGATTATTATTTAAAAATTGTTTCTCTATTACAAAAGAGATTATTTTTTAGAAAATTTGAATATAGATCTGTGAAGCAGAAAGTGTATATTGTACAACTTTCTTCCCAGTCTTACCCCTCATATAAGTTCCAGTAATAGATCCCTCCAGACCTTACTTAATATTTTCCAGGTAAATACGCACGCACGTGTGTGTGTGTGTGTGTGCATGCATTTTCATTCAACAATAGAGGGCCTGCTATGTGCCAAGCACTGTTTTCAGCTGTGGGGATATGTGCTGAACAAGGCAGATGAAGTCTCTCTTTTCATGGAGTTTATATTCTGGAGGAGAAGATGGACAGTGAACAAGTAAACAAATGTTGTTAGGTGCCATCAAGTCAGTTCTGACTCATAGCAACCTTATGCACAACAGAACAAAACACTGCCCTGTCCTGTGCCGTCTTCACAATCATTGCCATGGTTGAGCTCATGTTACAGCCATTGTGTCAATCCATCTCATTGATGGTCTTCCTCTTTTTCTCTGACCTTCTGCTTTACCATGCATAAAATCCTTCTCCAAGGACTGACAACTTCTCCTGGCAACATCATCAAAGTACAGTTGGTAAAGTCTCATCATCCTCGCTTCCAAGGAGCATTCTGGCTGTACTTGCTCCAAGACAGATTGGCTTGTTCTTCTGACA
Source organism: Orycteropus afer afer (assembly GCF_000298275.1). Classification (NCBI taxonomy): domain Eukaryota; kingdom Metazoa; phylum Chordata; class Mammalia; order Tubulidentata; family Orycteropodidae; genus Orycteropus; species Orycteropus afer. The sequence continues at coordinate 7,550,618 of NW_006921684.1, forward strand.
GTCCATGGTATAGTCTTCATAAGCATTATAATCAAAATGCATCAGTTTTTCTTTGGTCATGTTTGTTCATTGTCTAGCTTTTGGAAGCACATGAGGCTATGGAAACTACCATGGCTTGAGTTAGGCACACCTTAGTCTTCAACGTGATATCTTTGCTCTTTAACATTTTAAAGAGGTCTTTTGCAGCAGATTTGCCCAATGCAAATAGCTACAAACATATATTGAGATAGGTGCTAACACAAGGTGAGGGTAGTAACTTTTGAAATGGAGCGTTGTGCAGTATTACATACAGGTGAGGAGCCCTCCCTGAGAAAGTGATGTTTGAATCAAGATCTGAATGAGTGACTAGTCCTTGACAATTAGGGAGATGAGCAGTTTAGGCAGAAATAATGGCAAGTGCAAAACTCCTAAGGCAAGAACAAGCTTGATATATTGAAGAATCAGAAAGAATGGCTTGTGTGTGTGGATAATAGTGAACAAGGGGGAGAATGGTATGTGATGAAGTCAGAGAGTAGGCAGGGACAAGTGATAAATGACCTAACAGCCTTATGGACCTGGATTTTATCTTCGGTGACATCATGCTATCCATATTCTGCAACTTGTTTTTTTCACTTAATGTTATATCACAGTATCTTTCCATCTATTAATTTTAAGTATAATTTAAAAGTCTCACTTTCCATTGGTCCTGTTGTCATTTGCAAAAAACTAAGATCTCTGCAATCTTAAGACTGTTGTTCTTCAACCCTTTGTTTTTCTGTAGCAGTTATTCCCTTGAGCCTAACTTGCAACTACAGTAAGTCTCCATGTTACGAACGTCATTCAGACTTATGGGACAACTCATACTTGCCCTTTGCTTAAAACAAATTCTTTGTCACGGTCACTTTCACTTGCTGCATGCACCTCTTTTAAATCATTGAAAAGGCTTCAAGCCTTTTCTTGCACTAAAACCAAAAAAACCAAACCCAGTGCTATTGAGTCAATTCCAACTTATGGTAACCCTATGGAGCAGAATAGAACTGCCCCATAGGGTTTCCAAGGGTATAAATCTTTACAGAAGCACATTGCTTCATTTTTCTCCCACAGAGCAACTAGTGGATTTGAACCACCAACCTTTTGGCTAATAGCTGAATGCCCTAACCAGTACGCCACCAGAGCTCCTTTCTTATACTAAAGTAAGGCTAAATAAGAACCATATGCACCTGTTCCAACTTACCTACAAATTTGACTAAAAGACACACTTAAGAATCTCGTTTGTAACCCAGGGACTGCCTTATAACTCCCTCTAGTTTTACTGTCTTTGCTAACCATTCCTTTCTAAATCTGCTTCAACTCACCAGTTCTTCAGTTGTCAAATCCAGAGGAGGCTTAATAAAAAGTTCTTAACTTTACCTCTCTCAAACATTCAGTAACATGGTTAATGCCTTTCATGAAACTCTCTCCTTTCTAACATCTGGATGATTGCTCTCTTAGTTTTCATTTATTCTTTTTCGCTTGGGTTTTAAATATTAGTGTTCTCCAGAACTCTATTTTTGGCTCTGTCCTTTTATATACAGTTTTCCTAGGCAGTTTCATCAGTTCTTTTGGCAAGAAGTAAGTGGTATTGTATGCCTGAACCAAGCCAAAAAAATCAAACCCACTACCATCAAGTCAATTCTGACTCATAGTGACCCTGTAGGACAGAGTAGAACTGTCATATAGGGTTTCCAAGGCTGTAAATCTTTATGGAAGTAGGCTGCCACATCCTTCTCCTGTGAAATGGCTGGCAGGTTCAAACACTGACCTTTAGATTAGCAGCCTTGTGCTTTAACCATTGTGCCACCAGGGCTCCTGTGTGCCTTATCCCTCCCAATTTTGTTTTTAGCTTAGATTTCTTTTCTGAATTCTAGACCTATCTGCTATTTATTTACTAGACATCTAAGTAAGCTGGTTTCAGAAAGGGATGTGGAGTGAGGGATATCATAGATGATGTCAAATGGATCTTGGATCAAAGCAAAGAATACCAGAAAGATGTTTACCTGTGTTTTATTGACTGTGCAAAGGCATTCGATTGTGTGCATCATAACAAATTGCGGAGAACTTGGAGAAGAATGGGAATTCCAGAACACTCTCTCACTGCTGTCAAGTCGCATCTGACTGATAGCAACCCGTCCTTGGGTTTCCAAGGTGATATCACTATCGAAGTAGATTGCCCAACCTTCCTTCTGAGGAGTGGCTGGTGGGTTTGAACTGCCAGCCTTCTGGTTAGCAGTCAAATGCCTTAGGGACTACGCCACCAGAGCTCCCAATTGTACTCATGAGGAAACTGTCCATAGACCTGGAGGCTGTCGTTTGAACAGAATAAGGGGATACTATATGGTTTAAAATCATGAAGGGAGTGTGTCCGGGTGGTATCCTTTCACCATACTTATTCAGTCTATATGCTGAGCAAATAATCCAAGAAGCTGGACTATATGAAGAAGAACGTGCCATCAGGATTGGAGGAAGTCTCATTAACAATTTGAGATATGCAGATGATACAACTTTGCTTGCTGAAAGTGAAGATGACTTGAAGCATTTACTGATGAAGATTAAAGACTACTACAGTCTGCAGTTTGGATTGCACTTCAGTATAAAGAAAACAAAAATCCTCACAACTAGACCAGTAAGCAACATCACGATAAATGGAGAAAAAGATTGAAGTTGTCAGAGACTCATATTGCTTGATTCTACAGTCAACACCAATAGAAGTAGCAGTCAAGACATCAGAAGACATTGCATTGGGCAAATCTGCTGCACAAGACCTCTTTGAAGCGCTGAAGAGCAAAGATAACTCCTTGAAGACTAAGATGTGCTGAACCCAGCCATGGTATTTTCAGTGGCCTCATATGGGAGTCCTGGTGGATTAGTGCCTAAGGCATTTGACTGCTAATCAGAAGGTTGGCGGTTCAAACCCTCCAGCCACTCCTCAGAAGGAAGATTGGGCAATCTACTTCTGTAGAGATACTGCCTCAGAAACCCAAGGAGGGGTCACTGTGAGTTGGAAATGACTCAGCGGCAGTGAGGTTTTTTTTTTCCTTTTCATATCCATGTGATACCTGGACAGTGAATAAGGAAGACTGAAGAAGAGTTGTTGCTTTTGAGTTCTGGTGTTAGCGAAGAATGCTGAGAGTACCGTGGACTGCTAAAAGAACTAACAAGTCTGTCCTGGAAAAAGTACAGCTGGAATGATCCTTGGAAGTGAGAATGGCCAGACTTTGTCTCACCTACTTTGGTCATGTTGTCAGAAGGGGCCATTCTCTGGAGAAGGATGTCATACTTGGTGAAGCAGAGGGTCAATGAGAAGGGGGAAGGCCCTCAACAAGATGGATTAACAACAGTGGCTGCAACGATGGGCTCAGGTATGTTAGGGATCATGAGACTGGCACAGAACTGGGCAGTGTTTCATTCTGTTGTATGTAAGGTTGCTATGAATCGGAGATGATTCGATGGCATGTAACAACAAAAACAGACATCTTCTGAATGTACCAGAAATAGCAACACCATCTGTTCTCATCGTTTTTCCTCATCCTCATTTTGTTTCTTCCTCTCTGTTTCCTGTTTTAGTTAATGACAGCTCCTTTCACCCAGAGGTCAAGGTAGAAACCTTGGAGTACTCTAGTTTTCTTCCTTTTGTTCACTTTCCTACTGAGCCCCAGTGTAATTGGTTACCAAGTCCTATTCTATCTCCATAAAATTTGAATCTTTTTCTCTCCATTGCCACCAATCTAGGTTAGTCTGTTACCCGCATTGTTTCAGTATCCTCTGAACAGGTATCCCTGCTTCTAGGCTAGAACTCTTCCAGTCCAATTTTTACTACAAGGGCAATATTTAGAAATCACAAATCCTGTCATCCACTATCTTGCTTGAAATCACTCAATAGCTTTTTGTTACTTTTTGGATAAAAACTCCTTGACTGAACTGTTCATGATCTGACTATGTCTGCCTTTCTAGCTTCATTTCTTCTCATCCTTATTTCTCTCATAAAACTTTACTCTCTGGAAGACTGAACTACTTGGTGTTGACTGAATATGTCATTTAATTTTGTGCCTCTGTGCCTTTGTACATGTTAGTCCTTTTGTTGGGAATATGTTTTCTTTTTTTCTACTGTCCAGCTGCTAATCATTCTTAAAAGTGTTACCTGTGGACATTATCGTTTATTCTCCACTCTCTTCCCCTTAGAATTTGACCCATAATTCTCAGCTCACATAAAATCTTGTGCATACTTCAAAGCAGAGTATTATAATTGTGTATGTCCACCATGCCAGATAGATTACAGTTCCTTGAAATAATCTTTGTGTAGAAGGAAAATACAGTAGTAAAGGGTACAGGTTCTTTATTCATTCCTGAGTTGGCATCTCATCTCTCTTTTTACCTGTTTTATGCCTTTACTAGAGACTGAATTGCCTCATTAAAAATGAGGATGATGGTATTTGTCTCAGGGAGGCTTTAAGCATTAAGTGAGATCGCTCATGCTTGATTCATGCCATTGAGTAGATTCTGACTCAGAATGACCACCAATGGGTTTCCAAGGCTGTAAATCTTTACAGAAGCAGAACTGCGTCACCCAGAGCTCTTTATTAAGTGAAATGAAGTAATGAAACGTTTAGCATTGTTGCTAAACATGAAATCACATAATAGAAGTCATATGAGTATTATTGACACAGATTTCTTATTCAGTAAATACTTGTTGAATAAATGTTTGGTACCCATTATGCATGTATTCATTAACTCGGTAATAGGTTACTTGTTCAGTACCTTCCTTAATACTCAGGTACCAAGAAGGATACAAAGGAGCTCTGGTGGTGCAGTGGTTAAGGCATTCGGCTACTAATGAAAAGGTCACATTTTGAACCCAACAGCCACTCTGCAGGAGAATAAGGCAGTCTACCTCCATAAAGATTTACATCCTTGGAAACACTATGAGGCAGTTCTTTTCTATCCCAGAAGCTCACTAACAGTTGGAATTGACTCTGGCAGTGGGTGAGAAGGATACAAAAGAAATCTCATTCTTGCAAAAACTTCTACTCTATTAGTAGCAGGTTCAAGAAATGGTTAAAAACATAAAATATTATGTGATAAGTGCCACATTTTCATAAAAGGGAAGTATTCACTGTGAGCTGCATCAGTCTCAAATGATGCAAAGCTGTGGATTCCAAATTTGGACTTTATTTTATAGGTAGAACGATGGTAACTCCATGGAGGTTTTCAAGCAGAAGACTTTGTTGTGCTGTTGAGTTGATTTTTGACTTACTGTGGCCCCATGAGAAAGAGTGGAACTACCCCGTAGGGTGTTCTGGCTGTAATCTTTACGAGAACAGATCACCAACTTCTGTGGAGCTAAGTGGGTTCAAACTATCCGCTTTTCTGTTAGAAACTGCTTAACCATTGCATTACCAGAGTTCCTTAGCAGACTGTGTGATCAAATTAGCAAGAGAAACAGGTGGTGGTAGAGATAATGGAGTGATAGAGTTGAAGGAAAGGCGTGGAATGAGAACCTGAAGGAGGCTGATAACTATGGGGATAGAGTAGTGTCTGTGAATGAGAGAAACCATTTGAAGAAAGAAATAGAATTCTTGCTGACTGGCTATAGAGAATAAAAGGAAGGTAAAAAAAGCCAAAAATAATTCTGTAGTCATGAGTTGGGATGACTGAGAGAATGGTGATAGCATTGACAGGACTTAGGGATTTTAAAGAGAAATCTAGTTGGTAATAGAGAAAATGAGTTTATTTGGGGGTTATTGTTTTAGTTGTTTAAGTGGAAGTTTCCAGTCTATTGTAGATACCTGGTTGGATTAAAGATGAAAGATGGTACTTGATGTGTGAGTTCTGTTTGCTAAAGGAATAGATACTTTTGTAATATTTTTTCTCCTGTTAATGTGTGTATATGTTTCTTTTGTATTTTAAGCCAAGACCAACTGTTAGAAAAGGGTGCCATAGTTTTAAATTTTTTTGTTTTTAACTTTTCCAAGTATATTAGATTAACCATATAGTCCAGAGATTGGTATCTAAAATGAATGTGGGGATAAGGTTTCTGAAAAATTAGTTGCTCCCACTCTTGAAGATTGTAAACTAATTGTTCTTCTGCTTGAAACTCTTCAAAGTTAACTATTTTTTAAGAAAAAAAAATTGTAGACTTGTAAGAATATTTTTGGGAACCCAAGTGGCTTGCATATCCCTCTTTGATACAAGAAATTATAGCCTACTAAATGAAAATCATCTCTAAAATAATTTAAAATTAATAAATCATCAGAATGAAAACTTAAGAATCCTTATTGATAAATCCATGGATCTTAGTTTGAGGAAAAATTGGCAAAGTTATAAAAACTTGGATTGTTAAGGAGGTAGAGCTGGGTTTGAATATTGGCCCTTTCACTTGCTAGCTTTTTTACTAAAGGCAAAAAAAAAAAAAAAACATTGTAAGTGGTTAAAGCACTTAACACTGTAAACCTCAATATTCTCATGTGTAAAATAGAGTTAAGTGAGAATTAAATGAAATAATGGATATAAAGCACTTAGCTTACTTAGTACATGACACATTATGATAATAACAGCTAACCCTGTGTAACACTGTGTGCCAGACACTGAGCTGAACAATTAAAATTGTTATTAAATCCTAATGGCCAGATACTTACCCTGTTTATAGATAAGGAAACTGAAAACACCTAGAAATTAAATAGCTTGCCAAGGTCATGTAGCTAGAGTATTTGGACTCACATAGTAGCTCTTAACCATTCTGCTGGATTGCCTCTTAGTGTATATAAATGTATATATAAATGTTCTGTATAATCAGTATATGTTTTCAACTGTTAATATTGTTAAATAATAATAACAATAAACCAAACCCACTGCCACTGAGGAGATTCTGACTTGTAGGACAGAGTAGAACTGCCCCATAGGGTCTTCCCATCTTTCTTCTGCAGAGCACCTGGTAGGTTCACATGCTAACCTTTTTGGTTAGCAGCCCAATGCTTTAACCACAATGCCATTCAAACTCAACTGACTGCCATCGAGTCAATTCACTATTAGCGACCCTTCCTTGGGTTTCCAAGGTGGTATCTCTACAGAAGTAGATTGCCAAACCTTCTTTCCGAGGAGTGGCTGGTGGGTTTGAACCACCAGCCTTCTGGTTAGCAGTCAAATGCCTTAGGCATTCTGTTACCAGAGCTCCCAAATACATATGATGCTATCTTTAAACTTTAAAAGATTTGCATAGCCTCAAAACTGATAGGGAAAGTGGTCATCTGATTTGGATTACCATTTAAAAACTTTTTTCCATTGTTCATTTTCAAGATGTAAAGACCTTGATTTTCCCTTTTTTGCTTCCTTTTACTAAACTTTGATGGGAGCTCTAGTGGCGTAGTACCTAAGGCATTTAACTGCTAACCAGAAGGCTGGTGGTTCAAATCCACCAGCTATGCCTCAGAAGGAAGACTGAGCAGTCTACTTCTGTAGAGATACCACTTCAGAAACCCAAGGAGGGGTTACTGTGAGTTGGAATCAACTTGACAGCAGTGAGTTTGGTTTGGTTTGGTAACTAAACTTTGCATGTAATTTCCCTTTACAGTTAAATTTATTTGAATGAGAGTGAAGCATTCTACAATTCTGGGAACACTTTAAAAATTAGATATTTTCATTATTCCTCAGTAGCATTGTAAACTTTTAAAGGTAGCTGCTTCTTGCTCATTAATTTTTCTATATTAACTTCACCTATGTGAAAATAATTTATTTAAGTAAAAAGCAGCTCTAACCTCAGTGCAAAAAGAGATCCAGGTATGTGTTGCTTAACATCCCTTTGGGCAGTGTCCCACTGCACATTGGGTATACGGTCCCATAAGCGGGTCCCCGCCCCCCCCTTAAGGGAAGGCAACTGTCGTTTTGTTTATTATGTCTCCCTAATGGTTTAAAAGACCCCACCCAGACTCTTGGCTGCACTAGACCATGGGTGGGATTACAGGCAGATGAGGCAGATGACATGGCTCCAGGCACAGCTCTCAAGTTTTGTTTGGTGAGCAAGTGGCAGTGGTGATGGCAGCAGCTGCAGGGGTACTCCAGCTTCTCAGGTAGGTAAAACACCAGGTGAGGCTGGGCACTCTTCTCTCTTCAGCTCGTTTTCTCTTGGTCCACTCGTACCCCTTCCTTCTCAGCCTTGCAGCTACTGCCACTGCTCTCCTTTGCACCCGTTCCTCTGGCTTGCACCAGCAGTTCAGCAGGGACAGCAGCGTCTACAAGAGTAACCCAAATCTTGTGAGGTTTTAATATGGTGTTCTCACAACATCTGAATCACATAGCGCCCTATTTCACAGTACGTGTATTGGACATTAAATGATGCATACCTGTATTTAATCTAGTTTACAAGTAGTTTGAGGTCTTTGGGTGTCACAAGTGGTTTGCAGTGGCTACTAAGCTGAAGGTTGGTGGTTGACCGCCAGTAATACTGTAGAAGAAAGACCTGGTGATCTGCTTTCATACGGATTATAACCAAGAAAACTCTATGGAGCAGTTCTTCTCTGTAACACATGTGGTCACCATGTGTTGGAATTGACTTCTATGACATTTTTTTTTTTTAAATAAATAGTTGCTTTTTTTTTAAAGTACACCTTAAATATTAGAAATCTCCCCCAAAACAAATAATAGGAATTTCTTCATAAGAATTATATTACAAATGGTATGTCTTTATTATAGTCCAATATTAATTTGTTATACACTAAAAATTACAGCTATTTAATTTGGGTACACACCCGATACTTATTGTGGATATTGTTAAACAGTTGTTGCCCCATAATTTTCTGTTTTGACTTTCATATGTAAAAATTCGTGTCACAATTATTTTTAACATATACTCTGTTGTTGTTGTTATGTGCCGTCGAGTCGGACCCGACTCATAGCGAGCCCTCCTTGGGTTTCCAAGGCAGTATCTCTAGGGAAGTAGATTGCCTATACTCTATTGTTGTTGTTGTTAAGTGCCGTCGAGTCATTTCCGACTCATAGTGACCCCATGCACAGCAGAACGAAACACTGCCCGATCCCGCGCCAGCCCCACAATCCCTGCTATACTTGATCCCATCATCACAGCCACCGTATCAATCCATCTCATTGAAGGCCTCCCCCTCTTTCGTCGACCCTCCACCCTACCAAGCATGACATCCTTCTCCAGGGAATGGTCCCTTCTTACAACATGACCAAAATAGGTGAGATGAAGTCTGGCCATTCTTGCTTCCAAGGAGCATTCTGGCTGCACTTCCTCCAGGACAGATCTGTTAGTTCTTTTAGCAGTCCATGGTACTTTCAGCATTCTTCGCCAGCACCACAACTCAAAAGCATCAACTCTTCTTCGGTCTTCCTTATTCATTGTCCAGCTCTCAAATGCATACCAGGCGATTGGAAATATCATGGCTTGTGTCAGGCGCACCTTAGTCCTCAATGAGATATCCTTGCTCCTCAGCACTTGAAACAGTTCCTTCGCAGTTGACTTTCCCAATGCTATACATCATCTAATGTCCTGACTGCTGCTTCCATTGGCATCGATTGTAGAACCAAGCAATGTGAATTCTTTGACAACCTCAATCTTCTCTCCATTTATTGTGATGCTGCTCATTGGTCCAGTTGTGAGGAGTCTTGTTTTCTTTATGTTGAGATGTAATCCATACTGCAGACTGTATATTCTTCAACCTTCATCAGTAGGTGCCTTAAGTCATCCTCACTTTCAGCAAGCAAAGTTGTATCGTCTGCATATCTCAGGTTGTTAATGATTCTTCCTCCAATCCTGATACCACGTTTTTCTTCATATAGTCCAGCTTCTCGGATTATTTGCTCAGCATATAGATTGAATAAGTGTAGAGACAGAATACAACCCTGACGCACTCCCTTCTTGATTTTAAACCATGTAGTGTCCCCTTGTTCTGTTCGAACGACAGCCTCCTGGTCAAGGTACAGATTCCTCATGAGTACAATCAAGTGCTCGGGAATTCCCATTCTTCTCAATGTTGTCCATAATTTGTCATGATCCACACAATCAAATGCCTTTGCATAGTCAATAAAACACAAGTAACCATCTTTCTGGTATTCCCTGCCTTGAGCCAAGATCCATCTGACAACAGCTATGATATCCCTTGTTCCACGTCCTCTTCTGAATCCGACTTGAACCTCTGGAAGTTCTCTGTCAATATACTGCTGCAAACGTTTCTGAATTATCTTCAGTAAGATCTTACTTGCATGTGATATTAATGATATTGTTCTATAATTTCCACATTCTGTGGGATCACCTTTCTTTGGAATGGGCACAAATATGGATCTCTTCCAGTCAGTTGGCCAGGTAGCTGTCTTCCAAATCTCTTGGCATAACTGAGTGAGTGCCTCCAATGGGGCATCTGTTTGGTGAAATATCTCAATCGGTATGCCATCAATTCCCGGAGCCTTGTTCTTCGCCAGTTCTTTCATTGCAGTTTTGACTTCTTCCTTCATTACCATTGGTTCTAGATCATATGCCACTTCCTGAAATGGATGAAGATCCATCAGTTCTTTTTGGTACAGTGACTCTGTGTATTCCTGCCATCTTCTCTTGATGTTTCCTGCATCATTCAGTATTTTGCCCGCCAGCCTTCTGGTTAGCAGTCAAGTGCCTTAGGCACTCTGCTACCAGAGCTCCCCCCATACTCTATACATTCTAAAATAAACCAGTAATAATATGTTTGAGCAGTAAGCCTTTGGATTTTGCTCTTTTAATAATGCATGCTTAACCTGAATCACATAAATGACATATTTTTTTAATAACTTGATGTGATTAATACTCTTTCAGCAGTGCTATCAAAGATCATTTTTACATGAGTTTTCTAGGGTGAAACTGTTTAGGTTTTAATATTTATTTATCTAACACTTTAAGTTAAATTTTACATGCTTGACATTTTGAAAATCTATTTCTAAGGAAATTAGCTGTTATAATGATTATAAATTTTATATTAACAAGTAATAATATCTGAAAATAGAATAATAAGTCTATAACGTAGAAGCCATTGTATGTTGCATTTTGTGTGTGTGTGTGTGATTTGGGTGAAAGTTTACAGAGCACATTCATTTTCCTTATAACAGTTCATACACGTTTTCTTTCAGGACATTGATTGCAATCCCCATAATGTAATAGCTTTCCTTCCACTTCCTTCCCATGGTTACCTTTTTGCTGTGTTCTTTTCTATTCATTCCTGCCCTCTGAGCTGTCTTGCAAATACTGCCCTTCTGATCTCCCATGGTTGATTTTTCTAAGGAGTGTACCTGCCTGGTGTAAGTGTTCACCTTAGATGCTCTCTGTTGTTTGGCTGGAAGCCACAGGAGTGAGTTCAGTTTCAGGCCTGAAAGGTGACTAGGGGCCATAGTGTTGGGGGTTTCAACACTCTCCGTATCAGACCAGTAAGCCTGTTTTTTTTTTTTCATTTTTCCTTTCCTCATGATTTTGAGTTTTGTTCCACATTTTTCTCACACTCTATCCAGGATCTCCTATTTTGATCCCTTTCTGAGTGGTTGACAGTGGTAGCTAGGCCCCATCTAGTTCTGCTTTCAGAGTCATGTAGGGTAAGGTTTTTATGGTCGACTAGTCACTTGGACTAATTGTTTCCATATTAGGAGCCATCATATATTACTTTTAAGGTATCTTATTTTCTTCCTAATTTTTAAGAGTATAGAGTTAAAATTATACCAGTTTGTTTCTTTTTCTTTTTTTTTTTTTTGGTCTGGGTAGCAGATGTATTGCTACACTTTCTCGCAACTTTTTGCTTAAAATGTTTGCAAGATGACCTCTGAATTCACTTGTACCAGGTATGTTGTTATCAGATGGCAAGGTAAAGTTTAGAAATGAGACTTCGGTGGAAAACTGTGCAAGAGTTCAGTTTAGCTGTCCTGAGCTAACTTAGTGACATATGCACCAATAATTTCTCTCCTGCTCTGAATGTGATACAAATAGAAAAAATTCTTCAGGAGCAATTGGGCATTAGCACACAGCAGAAAATTAATTTTGTTTTGGAGTTAGAGAGCCATGTATATTAAGACACACATACATGGAATTTACTGATTGTGGCTAATTCCCTGAAAGCACTTTATAAAGGAAGTTTTTGTAGGATTCCACCTCAGGTAAAATTTTCAAAACTTTTTATAGAGGACTGTTAAAATTAATTAGGGAGAGGGGAGGATCTTAGAATATCTATTCTAGTCCCTGGGCTATGGTGTGGAACCACAGTCAGCCTTGTTAATGACTTCTGGGTTTATAAGGGCACATCCCATGGGATCCCAAATGCTTTCTTGATTGATTTGTTTCACTTGAAGAAACATTAAGTTTCTGCTATTCATTCATTCATTTACTTATTTGTGAGTTATTTGTTGAGCACCTACTATGTTCCTATAGGGTCACCATGATTTGGAATCAATTCAACAGCAACAAGTTTTTACTATGGGCCAAGCAATGAACTTGAGCTATAGGTATGACACATTTCCCCTAGCTACACTGCCTCCCTTCCCCTCACGCTGTGGCTGGATCTCTCTTCTTTTTGTAAATATATATGGACTAGCTGCCCTTCAGAATTAGGATTTGGTTACCATGCAATGATGTTTTGGATTTATAGATTGTGACTTGGGAAGCATAACTTAACAATTAGTTTTTGTAAATTCAAGTATGTTTGGTGTATTGTTGAGTTGATGCCAACTCAGCAACCCTGTATGACAGAGTGGAACTGTGCCACAGGGAGTAGATCAACAGGACTTCTTCTGTGGAGCAGCTGGTAGGATCAAACCACTGATCTGTTAGCGACTTCTTCTGTGGAGCAGCTGGTAGGATCAAACCACTGATCTGTTAGCAGCTGAACACTTAACCATTGCGCTGCCATGGCTCCTAAAATTCAGGTATGCCCTCTGATAAAGTTTCACCACAATGTGTACTTTACACAAAATAATTTATTTGGGATTCAATACTAAGTGTTAATGTGTTGATCATTACTTTCATTTTTTTCTATAATTTTCTCAGGTAGGAATTCTGCCTTTTAATTACACATTTTAATTGATGTAGTTTCATTTTGTACAGATTCTTTTAAGTAAATTTTTTTTTTTTTTTAAAAGGAAGGAACATGAAAAATGAACTTGCTGTGAATGAAAATGTTACAAATCTGCAGTGTTTCTGATTATGGTTCGAGATGTCCTAGAAATATCCTTACCTGTGACAAAAAGTTTTATTTATTTTTTTTTAAATGTCATCTCCAGATGCCCCTACTTTCAGACTCTACAGCCTTAAATGATAAGAGCAAACATTTATTGAGAATTTTCTATGTACTAGTGTACTTCAACTTAATTTTCATGAGGTTAACTACTGATATTATCCCCATATGGGTGTTGTCCGAGGTCCTACAGCCACCTAGTATTAGGAACGAGAATTTGAACCCATGATCTGAGTTCAGAGTTGATGATATTAACCACTGGGCAGTAGAAGATTTTTGTTTCATGTTATTCTCAACTGCTAACTTTACTTGGGCAACAACCTCTGGGCTTTGATTTTTTGCATCTGTCAAATGAGAGAGATAGTAAAATCAACTCTACTTCAGTCAGTGATTTTTATAGAGCACTAATGTGATAATGAGGAGCCCTGGTGCACAGTTGTTAAGCACTTGGCTGCTAATCTAAAGGTCAGCAGTTCAGACCCACCAGTTGCTCTGCAGGAGAAAGATGTGGCAATCTGCTTCTGTAAAGACTACAGCTTTGAAAACCTTATGAGGCAGTTCTACTCTGTCCCATAGGGTTGCTATGAGTTGGAATCAACTTGATGCAGTGAGTTAGGTTTTTGTTTTCATTTTAAAATGATAATGTCTGTGGAAATGCTTTGGAGAATTTTGAGGTGATCTAAAACTGTGTACTTTTAATATGTTAGGATTCCTTAGCTATAGCAGTCTAGTTTAAGTAACATGTGCTGAGCCCTGTGATACGTTCTGCTAGTATTAGTATAAGTAATGGAAGATTGGTTAAATTTATAGTCCTTATCAGTCAACCTGTCAAGCTGTCCTAGCTGATAAAAGAGAATCATCATATTGCTTTACCTAGTTACTGCTTTTCTTATCTCTAAGACTAAAAAAGAATGTTTTTCTTTTGCAGATATATTAACAGGTTATGAATCACAACTTGAAACTACTCTTCAGTCTTGTTTACCACTGTTGTTGTTGTTATGTGCTGTCGAGTTGGACTCGACTCATAGCGACCTCCCTTTGGGTTTCCAAGGCAGTATCACTATGGAAATAGATTGCCCCATCGTCCTTCCGAGGAGTGGCTGGTGGGTTTGAACTGCCAGCCTTTTGGTTAGCAGTCAAGTGCCTTAGGCACTGCGCTACCAGAGCTCCTAGAAAGTAGATGTGCTGATAGTCAGAGATGGGATACTTTGTTTTAATCCAAAAGTAGTACTAAACATGAGGCAGAAAAATATTTTGTAGCAATCTGGATGGCTCTTAGAGTAAGGCTCTGTTAATTAGAAGAATAGCAGTGCATGCAGCTGCTAGAGAAGTATGATATTGGAAGAGAAGAACAACCTGTCACATGCTGTTCTTTAGCTAGTTTTCATGATACCATTATTGGCAAAATGGGAAAATGAGGTGTGCCCCTGTGATTAGGCAATAGATCAAATAAAGGTAAGGACCACAATGTTGAATTCTATTATATATAAGGTCTCTTTAAGTCAGAGCCAATTCATTATTGTTGTTAGGTGTTATTGACTTGATTTTGACTCATAACCACCACATGTGACAGAGTAGAGCTGCCCCATAGGTTTTCTGGGAGCTCTGATAGTGTAGTGCCTAAGGCACTTAACTGCTAACCAGAAGGTGGCGGTTCAAACCCACCAGCCACTCCTTGGAAGGAAGGTTGGGCAATCTACTTCCATAGTGATAATGCCTCGGAAACACAAGGAGGGGTCGCTATGAGTCAGGTCCAACTTGACAGCACGTAACAACAACATACGGTTTTCTAGGCTATAATCTTACAGGAGCAGACTACGGAGCTGCTGGTGGTTTCAAGCTGTCAACCTTTGGCTTAGCAGCTAAGTGCTTAATTGTTGCACCATCAAGGCTCTTAATGAAGATGTTGAGAGATATAAAATAATAAAATGAATTTGATAAACAATATTAAAATTATATTACTTGAGGAATTTAAAGTCTATTAAGAATCTTCATTCTCCTAGGTAATTCATATGAAGCACATAAGGAAATTTCCATCCCATTTTGCATTTAAAATGGAGTCAAAGATGTGATTGTTTAGACCAGAACTGTCCAATAGAATTGTAATACAAGCCATATATACAATTTTTAATTTTCTGGTAGCCACATTAAAATGTAAAAAGAAAGGGGTGAAAATTAATAAAATATTTTATTTAACTCTATATTTAGAATATTATTTCAACATATAATCAATATAAAATTATTAATGAGATATTTTACATTCTTTTTTCATACTAAGCCTTCAAAATCTAGTGTGTATTTTATGCTCACAAAAACCATAAACCAAACTCACTGCCATCAGTTCGACTCACAGCGACCCCTCCTTGGGTTTCCCAGGCAGTATCTTTATGGAAATAGATTGCCCAGTCTTCCTTCTGAGGAGTGGTGGGTTTGAATCACTGGCCTTCTGATTAGCCGTCAGATGCCTTAAGCACTACATCACCAGAGCTCCCTTATACTCACAACATATCTTAATTCAGACTAGTCACCTTTCAAGTGCTTGGTAGCAATATTTGGCTAGTGGCTACTACATTGGATAGAACAGAGTCTGCACCACCACCACCCCCCGGGTGTAACAAAGTTTTTTTTTTTTTAATTGTGATTTGGGTGAAAGTTTACAGAGCAAAGTCATTTTTCATTTGACTGCTAACCAGAAGGCTGGCGGTTCAAACCCACCAGCCGCTCCTCGGAAGGAAGATGGGGCAATCCACTTCCGTAGTGATACTGCCTCGGAAACCCAGGGAGGGGTCTCTGTGAGTCAACACATAAGAACAACAACATACAACATCATACACATTTTCTGTCATGACATTGATTTTGCAATCCCCATAATGTAATAGCTCTCTTTCCACTTCTTCCCTCTGGTTACCTTTTCCCTGTGTCCTTCTTTCCTATGCATTCCTGCCTTCTGAGGTATTTCCCTGTCCAAATACTCCCCTTGTGATCTCCCATTGTTGTTTGTTCTAAGGAGGGTACCTACCTGGTGTAAATGTTCACCTTATATATGTCTGTTGTTTGGCTAGAAGCCATAGGTGTGAGTTCAATCCCAGGCCTGAAGGGTGACTAGGGTCCATAGTTTTGGGGGTTTCACTGGTCTGTCAGACCAGCAAGCCTGGTCATTATATATATATAATTTTGAGTTTTGTTTGCATTTTTCTCCCTCTCTATACGGCATCTTCTGCGCTGATCCCTTTCCGAGTGGTTGACAGTGGTAGCCAGGCACCCATCTAGTTCTTCTGGTCTCAGGGTCATGTAGGCTGTTTTGCATGGCCCACTAGTCCTGTGGGGTAATTGTTTCCATGCATCTTTGGTTTTCTTTGCTCCAGACGAAAAGAGACTAATTGTTGCATCTTAGATGGCTGCATGCAAACTTTTAAGACTGCAGTCATAGAGCAGAGTCTTTTTAGTGGTCCTGCTCTGAGTTAAAGGAGTTCTGGAAGCACAGTGGTTAAGGCATTCGGCTGCTCACCAAAAAGTTGTCATTTGGAACCCACCAGCTGCTCTGTGGGAGAAAGATGAGGCAGTCTGCTTCTGTAAAGATTTACAGCCTTGGTAACTCTATGGGGCTGTTCTATTCTGTGTCATAGGGTCATAGAATCAGCATCAACTCAATGGCAATGGATTTAGGTTTGGCCCTGAGTTATGTTGTTGGTTTAATGAAATCTAACAGCTACTAATTCTTGAATCCTTGCAGTGTGCCAGGCATGTGTTATCTCTCTAAATATTTCAATTAATCTTTAAAATAATTGATGTATTATTGTTTGTCTACTTTAAACGGTCTATAGCAGAGCAGGGATTTAAAACCAAAGTCGGACCCTAAAACCTTTGCTCTCTTCATTATATTGCACTGTTTTAAAGCATGGGTGTTTTTGGGTCACTTGGGCAGGTAAATAGATGAATATGAGCTTTAGATCTGTCACTGTTGTTAGTTGCCATCAAGTTGATTCCAACTCATGGTGGCTGCATGTGTGCAGAGGACTTCTCCAAAGGGTTTTTCAAAGCTGTGACTTTTCAGAAACAAATTGTCAGGCCTGTTTTCTGAGGCACCTCTAGATAGGTTCAAACTGCCAGCCTTTCAGCTAGCAGTCACTACCAGGCTATTATTGAATCTCTGCAGGTACTAACGATTTAATTACTACTTGTTTTAAGCTACAGCATCTTCTTAGCTTAAATTGCAGGTGGTATTCCCTATATCCTCACTCATTTTCCTTATTGGGAATGTCTTTTACTTGCCCCACCCCCCCTTTCCCATTGTAAACTGCTTTCTACAGCTCTGCAAACCAGACATGTAGAAAGAAGATTGCCTTTTGAGTCTGGCATGTGACTGGTGGGAGATTAAGAAAAACTCCCTTTGGGAAAATGGAAAACAGAATGACCAGAATAACCTGTTGAAGTTAAAAAAAAATAATAGTAAGGATTTCAGTACTTCACTCTGAGAATGATTTTGGGAAGCTCTTATTCGTCATGCTCTTTGAATTACAAATATTATCTCAGTTCTTT
Source organism: Orycteropus afer afer (assembly GCF_000298275.1). NCBI lineage: Eukaryota > Metazoa > Chordata > Mammalia > Tubulidentata > Orycteropodidae > Orycteropus > Orycteropus afer. The sequence goes on from NW_006921684.1 coordinate 7,568,365, forward strand.
TACACAGTGTTGTTTTATGGTGGCTTGCCTACCTAGCAGTATCTCCTGATGAATTTTAATGATTTCTTTTAATTATATTTGGTTTCCTAGAGAATGTTTACTCACAAAGACAAGCTGTTGTGCTTCCAAAAGGAAAAATAAGCAGTCCCCAATTTTTGAATGGATTGTCTTCCAGATCATGTATAAAAACAGTTGTTTGAACCGGGAGTATGTTTTTACTATATTGGTTTTTTAAAAAAAAAAAATTTAAGTTCCTAGGCTGGCCTATAGAAATCTATTAAAACCATTCTCTATTTTAGCACTAATTTAGAATTGGCGTAAGTTTTAGATCCTCAGAGTAGTGTATCATGTTCTGTGGGAGTTGAAGGAGGAGGAAGAAAGTTTATTTTTGGTTTTATATGTACTTTTTAATTTTGTTTTTTTAAATTTTGCTGTTGTTTCCTCAATTATTGTAGTTTTCACCTCTTAGTCTTCTGAAACTAATACTTTTCCTCTTTTTTTAATTTTTATTTTTATTGTGATTTGGGTGAAAATTTACAGAGCAAATACACTTTACATACAGCAGATCATATACACTTTGTCTCATGACATTGACCACAATTTAGCACAATGCAACATCTCCTCTCCCACTTCCTCCCGATAGGTACCGCTTCCCTGTGACCACCCCTCCATGCACTCCTACGCCCTGAGCTGTCTCCCTGTGCCTGAGCAGTCCTTCTTTCTCTCTTGCTTGTTCTCTCCAAGAGTGTCTCTACCTCAGATAAATGCTCAACTAGGAGCTCTGGTAGCATAGTGGCTAAGGCACTTGACTGCTAACCAGAAGGCTGGTGGTTCAAACCCACCAGCCACTCCTCGGAAGGAAGGTTGGGCAATCCTACTTCCGTAGTGATACTGCCTCGGAAACCCAAGGAGGGGTCGCTATGAGTCGGGGCCGACTCGATGGCAAACAACAACAACAGTATGCCTGTCTACTGCTTAGCTGGAAGCTACAGGTGTGTGTTCGATTCCAGACCTGAAGGACAGCTAGGGGCCATAGTCTCAGTGGTTCCACCAGGCTCCATCAGGCCAGTAAACCTGTTCCCCACTTTTTTTTTTCCCAAATGATTTTGAGTTTTGTTCCACATTGTTCCCCCTGTCCATCCAGGGTCTCCTACAAAGATCTTCTTCCAAGTGGTTGACAGTAGTAGCCAAGCACCATCTATTTCTTCTGGTCTCGTAGTCGTATAGGCTGCAGATCGGATGGTGTACCAGTCACTAGGACTGATTGTTTCCATGAATTTTTGGTTTTCTTCATTCTTCTTGGTCCTGGACGAGGAGAGACCCATCATTGCATCTAGATGGCAGCATGCAAGCTTTTAAGATCTCAGTTGCTACTAGCCACAGTAGAAGGTGGAACAATGATTTGTGTAGAATGTTATGCCAATTGAGCTTGATGTCCTCTGGGACTATGGTCCTGAGCCCACAGGTTCAACTACTCAGTCTCTCTGAGTACCTGTCAGTGGTCAAGCAGTGACTAAAACCTTGCCCCCTGTCAGCCCCATTATACACCTGGGAATTCAGATCATACACATAAAGTTATTGGACCAATGTCTGTCAACCCTATACATGTTCTTGGGTGCACTCTCCACTTCATATAGATACCTAATAATTCAGCCTGTCCACCCATCTTTCCACCCATATACCCGTGTTTGCCTTCACTGAGCACGTTGTATTATATGTGCGAAAGGGTTCATCTTTGTTGTCTGTACTTCCCACGTACCTCTCTCTGTCTTTCTCTTCCTCAGTGTCACTATACTGATCACTCACATTTGGTACATTGCCTTTTTCTTCACCCCAATCAAAACTTATCTCTGTCTATCTAACAGTGTTCCCTCCTCTCCCTTCCCACCCCTGGTAACCAACAAAGAAAATGACCTTCCATAGATAAGCATTTCCTTGACTATTACAATAACGGACCAATACAATATTTGTCCTTTTGTGATTGACTAATTTCACTCAGCATAATGTCCTCCAAGTTCATCCACATTATGCAGTGTTTTGCAGATTCTACATTATTCTTTAGGATTGCATATTATTCCATTTTGTGATATACCATAATTTGGATATCCATTCCTCAGTTGATGGACACTAGGTTGCTTCCATCTTTTGGCTATTGTAAATAGTACTGTGATGAACATGGGTGTGCATATGTCTGTTCTTGTCATGGCTCTCACTTCTTTAGGATATATACCTAGTAATGGAATGGCTGGGTCAAATGGTATTTCTAGTTCCAACTTTTGAAGAAGTCGCCATATTGTTTTCCACAATGGTTGTACCATTTTACAGTCCCACCAGCAGTGTGTGAGAGTCCCAATCTCTCTACATCCTCGCCAGCATTTGTTATTTTCTGTCTTGTTGAACTTTGCTACTAGTGCTGGAGCAAGATGGTATGAAACTCATACTTTTCTAAGCTTCCTGCTATTCTGCTATAATCTTGGTCAAACATATAAGTGCTTAATACTCCATTTTTTTTTTTAAATAAATAGGTTCATTTATTGAGTGCTTAGCAAGTGTAAACATTTTATGAGCATTGTCTCATTTACTCTTCTTAAAAGTTTTATTATGTACGTGCTGTGTCACATCATTTCACAAATGAGGACTTTAAGGACTAGATTAATCACCTTATTTAAGATTATAAGTCAGAAGAGGGGACTTGAACCCTAGCATTATGATTTGAAAGCTTATTCTCTAACTGTTGTATGATACTACTTTAACCTCTGCTTCTTTCCTACTTTACCAAATCCCAACTTCTTTTATTCCTTAAGTTTAGTTAGTTTTAGCTAATTGTTAGGGAAATTCATTTGTTTTAATTAATTCGTAGTCTTATGGAACTCTGGTAGTCAAAGATTGTATGATTTTGATCAAATTTGATGATAATGTGTTATCTTTAGTGATGCTTGAGCCAGTAGGAATCAGAACTTAGTCCAGCATTTCTAAGTCATTCCTCATCCTTAAATGTACGGTAGCTGGGTTCCCTGTATCTTTCAGTTACAATTTATGGCAGTAATTCTGAATTTATAAGCTGAGAAGATTTCAGGAGATGTGTGCATGACAGTGTATCTGAAGACTGAGTAAGTGATATGCATCTCTCATATTGTGCTATTATTTTTCAACTATTTAAAAAATTACTGTATTCATGGTAGAATTCTGTCATTTTATTTTCTTAGTAAGTGAATATTAAAAGTACAGCTGTGGAGATTTGAAAATCTTGATAAAAAACAAAGGAGTCTTTTTACTTAAAAAAGGAGAACTATAGCTTAAAGCATGTTTTAAGGAAATTATATAAATGAATGTTCTGGTTATGTAGTGCTGCTCTGACAAGAATATACCATAAATGGGATGGCTTAACAAACAGGAATTTATCCTCTTACAGTTTGGAGGCTTTAAGTCTGAGTTCAGAGTGCCAGGAGCTAGGGGCTAGGTGAAAGCCCCTCAACCTTGAGCTTCAGCTTTGCCTCCTGCTCCCACTGAAGCTGGAAGCTTTTCTTCACTCAGCTGCTGGCTACTGAGGCTGACAAGTAAAAAGACACAGTCCCGATGTTACCAAACTACATGTCAGGTCATTAATTCAAGTCCATTGAAAGTCCCAAGGTTGGCAGAGCATGGGAGGCTGCTGAACAATGACATGGCTACATGCTGAGTTCAAGCGTACCATAAGCTAGAGACCATTCCCAAAGCTGCTGCTTATGTATGGGAAGCAGACCACATCCCTAAAGCAGCTACTCAGCTGCTTGTGGTCAGTCCCACCATGGAGTTGATTGCAAGTCTCATCATGGAGAATAACTACCACCAGCTGCCCAGCTACTCAACCAGGCCCAGCCAAGTTGACACACAACTTTAACTACCACAGTTGTATTTTATAATCTATTTTTAAGACATTCATAATAAGTACAGGAAGTCAATTGTAATGCTTAAATGACTGTTTTTACACAGCTCTTATCAATTTATTTCAGGGTTATTGCCATACTTTTCCTTTGTCTATTTATGCTAATAAATCTTAGTTCTAGAGGAAAGGAGGTCACACTTTGGATAAAAACAGATAAGCTTAAAATCAGTCATTTTTGCCCCATAGATCATTATAGGGCTTAAAGGCATTTTAGAAGTTTTTAGTTACTTTGGACAACAATGGAGTTTAAGAGGAGGTGATCTTTGGGGCTCTTTTAGTCATAAGGGCAATCTTAAGAGACTGAGGGTTTACTTTGAAGTATGTATGTGTACTGGGATGGTACAGACTTGGAATTTATTCAACTGAAGGAACTTTAGATCTGAACTTTGTGCATGTGCCTCTGAGCATTGTGCTAAGTTTCACGCACATTATTTCACTAAATTCTTCCAACAGCTCTACCAGTACCAGTGGCTGTCATTTAGATTCTGATACATGCATGATCACTACACCTGTTTCAGAGTAGAGCATTGTATCTGTTATATGGATGAGGAAAGCAAGACCGAGGGAAGTTGAGAAACTTATCCAAAGTCATTGTAAAGGGACAAAGCTGAGATTTGAATACAGTAATCTGATTCCAGACATGGAATGGAATCTTTGTCCTTATACTACAGTAACAACGAGATTTTATGCCAACTCTTGTATTTGATTTTGGATCTCCTTTGGAATTATCTTTACCTACCAACTCCTCTTACAAAAAAAAAACAAGTATCACATTCTACTAGACTAGAGGAGTTCTTAAGCAGTTTTTAACCAGTGGGTTGTGAATCTTAAAGAATTCATAAATTACTCTCAGTGAACAATTAATTCCTTAAAATTATATGCAGCTTTGTGAACATGTATGAATTTTTTATCAGCTGGTCAAGGCAAGGTACCATGAGTTTTGATCTTTGTATTCCCTAGCACCTGGTTCTTGATTTCCTAATAAATATTTGTGGAATAGAATTTTAACAAATACAGCTGGTTATCTGGGGGAGATAATCTTGATATTAGTCATGATTTGGGATTTTGAGATGACTTGATTTGAATGTTTACTAAAGGGTATTAAAGCATTAGTTATATTACTTCATTGAGGAAACTGGTTTTGAACAGGTTTAAATTTCAGCTATTGTATATAATAGTTCGATGAAGTTAGATTTTTGAAGTCTGAGCATAAAGCAAAAATAAAGCATGGTAAAAATTAACATTGAAAAACTCCTTAGAGTTGGAGACTGACATGGTTTCTCAAAAAGGCCGTTTCCTTACCCATCTACTAAAAGAAGAGACTCTTTTTTTGCATATCTTTTAATGAAGCAGTAAGGATCACAGACTGTACTGCCTTTAAAATATTAAAATCACACTTAGTTTTATGGCCTTCTCACAGTGTGAGAGCTACATGGAAACAGAGCTGGTGAAGAAATAGCATAGCTAAAATCTCTAGTGTCAAGCTTTGTTCAGGGCACACATACTGATGGTTAACAGCCAAGTGAATGGTAGTGGGGAATTGCATATATCAGTTTTTAATATTCATTCACATATTCATACTCCCCCCTCTGCTACGGTGGTGGTGTAATGCCTAAGGCACTTGACTGCTAACCAGAAGCCTGGCGATTCAAACCCACTCCTCAGAAGAAAGATTGGACAATCTACTTCTGTAGTGATACTGCCTCGGAAACCCAAGGAGGGGTTGCTATGAGTCGGATCCGACTTGATGGCAGTGAGTTTGGTTTTTGGTCCTACAAGTAGAAGTTGAAATTAAGTGAGTTAGGTGACAATCTCTTATGATTCCAGTATATGTTGCATTTTTTGTCTGTTATGTGCATGTGGAAGTACATTTTCTATCTCTGAAGGTTACATATATTATAACCAACAAAAGTTTTATTTAATGTCATCTACTTCATGTTGTCACTGCTTACATTTTGTTCTATCTAGTGGTTTTTTGTTTTTTTTTTTTACATAATGATGACATATTCAGACTCCTCTATTTCCTAAATGGCTTAAAAATTTGTGTCTGATTTCTTCCAGTTGTGAAAGTCAAGATAGATGTAATTTTTAAGCTCATCACTCATAAAGTCAATTATAGGGATTTCCATTTTAGCTCCAGTTTTTGGGTTAGTTTCAGCCCTACTTTAATATTTTTGCTTCGTCTATACATATAATTCCCTTTTCTCTTTTATCAGAACAATGCACCTCATCCCCATTTGATGTATGGAATGAGAACTACTTCCATTTGGATGTTTGTTTAGTTCGATTTACCTTCATTCCTTTGCAGCTTTTCTCTCTCCAGTTTTCTTGTTTCCATATTGTCTTTGTGCTACACAAAACTAGTGTTAGTATTAATTATCCCGAGTTTTTTAAAATGTTCAGCACATGCATTGTAACTTAGAGTGTTATTAACTAGAAGACTTATTGGTATTTAATTGAATGGGAAATTCATGTAGCTGTATTGCATTGCACTGGAGATAGGCTGTACAGTGTATCATGGATCCCTTTTGGACTTCTAAAATCTTATCTAGCAATAAATACTCTTTCAGAACAGATCTCGTTATAATACAGTTTCACTTGTATTCTTGCAGTGTAAACCTTAAGGAAATGTTATAGCCATTTTCTACTGTGTAAAAGGGAGCTCTGGTGGCATAGTGCCTAAGGCATTTGACTGCTAACCACAAGGCTGACGTTTCAAACCCACCAGCCACTCCTCAGAAGGAAGGTTGGGCAATCTATTTCTGTAGTGATAATGTCTTGGAAACCCAAGGAGGGGTCACTGTAAGTTGGACCTGACTCAATGGCAGTGAGGAGGGAGTGTGTGTCAAAGTTAATGTTTAAAATCTTAGTACAGTGAGCTGTCACCACATTTAATAAATTACAGTATTACATTAGTATAAATTCCTTTCAGTGCCAAGTTAGCTGTTGCACAGATGCTTAGTATTATTTATAGGTTTGTCTCTAACCTTTGTGGGCTGATTTGCTTTTATTTTTCTTTTCACTTGTCACCATGCAGTAACTGCATAACTCTTTAACTGGCATATATACAAAAATGGTTTTCAAGAAGAGATCTGTTGAAAGTACTGAAAAAGCAAACTTGTGGATCTTTTACTTTGAGCATTGTTATACAATTAGGCTCCCTTAATTTAAGGAGACATTGCTTACTCTGTTTAAATGTGTTCCTTGTTTCCTCCTGACATTGGCATAAACTACTGAAGTGTCTTCAGCTGACAAAATTAGGTGGAGGCAGCCACCTAATAATCATTTCTCTCCGGTATTTGGGCCCCTAAGACTTAGATTGTTTCTGTGGGAGGGTGGGGGGTGCTATTAGTTATTGACTTTTTAATTTTATCTTAGAATAAGCTGTTGATATTTTTAAAGACTGATAGTTTGTCTTGGATACATCATTTTTTTGAATGAGACACTTTCTGTCACTAGACAGAGTCAGTAATCAGTAATTGTATCAAATATCTTTCTTAGTTGTAGGGACTGTTAAGAGCAGAGTTCGTTTTTGGAAGGAATAGACTAACTTTAATGTGGTAAATGTGTAATATTTTATTATTTTCTTGCTTTGTAGTGATCTAATTTTCTTAGTAATATTTTATTTTAGATAAATGAACTATTGTAAAGTAATTGGTAGGTAAGTTATCTCTAACTCAGTAAGGTTAATCGTTTTAGAAAATAATCTATGAATATATGTGAGACATTTACTTAAGAAAATGCACACAGTGCATCTCTTTTGGTTATTTTCTTATATTCCAAGTTTCTCATATTTTGGTAAGAATGTTAAAAATCTTACTTGTAAGTGTAAATTATGTGAGTTTTTAAGAAATAAGACTATATTAACCAAATCTTTAAAATTAAATAAACAAAAACTCCTATATTGCATTAATTATTCTCGTTCTTTGCATAAGAAGAGGAACCTTTCTTTTTAGCTCTAGTTTTTGGTTTGTCAAGAATTTGCCCTGAATTGGCAGAAAGAAAATGTTTTGTTTTCTTGTACAGCAAGCTGCAGCTTTTAAAATTAGAGTTTTCATCTAATCCATCTAGGTATTGAAGCGATCTTTCACCAGTTCCCTGATAGGATTTTAGCACCACCACCAAGCATTTCTTGTTTTGTTTTCTTATACTTTTCCCCCCGTTTTATTATGAAAAATTTCTAACAGTAAAGTTGAAAGAGTTGTGCTATGAACGTCTATATACCCACCACCTAGATTTTACAGTTAATGTTTTCTGTATTGTTTTATTGTGTATCTAGCCATCACGCTCCACTATTCCTCCCCTCATTGTATTTCAAAGTTGAAGACATCAGGATACTTCACACTTAAATAGTCCCCATATATTGTTAACCAAGGTTCAGTTTGTGTGTGTGTGTGTGTGTGTGTGTTAATACAAAGTTTGTATACAGTGGGATATATACATCTTAAATGTACTAGCCATTGGATGAGTTTTGAGAAGTGCATTTATCTGTGTAACTTTAACCTGTATTGATGTAGAAAATTATCTTTACCTCCAAAAGTTACCTCATGCCCCTTCCTAGTTCCCCATCATTGTTCTGATTTTATTTATCATGGATTAGTTTTGCCTATTCTAAAACATCATATAAATGGATTCATAGAATATATACTTTTTAGTGCAAGGCTTTTTTCACTCAACATATTTTTGAGATTCATCAGTGCTACATTTTCCAATAATTAATTCTGTCTTACTGGTTTATTTTTAATGCCTGGATTTATTTTAGGAGCTCTGATAGCGTAGTGCCTAAGGCACTTGACTGCTAACCAGAAGGCTGGCGGTTCAAACCCACCAGCCACTCCTTGGAAGGAAGATGGGGCCATCTACTTCCATAATGATACTGCCTCAGAAACCCAAGGAGGGGTCACTATGAGTCCAGTCCGACTCGAAGGCACATAACAACAACAACAGATTTATTTTAGGCAGAAATTATTGGTCCTTTCTAAATTCTCCTGAAGTACTCTGTACTTAGCCCTAAGATGATATTGATCTTTTATACTCCCCCAAAAACCAAACTCACTGCCGTTGAGTTGGTTCCTACTTATAGCGACCCCTCCTTGGAAACAAGGCCGTATCTCTACAGAAGTCGATTGGCCAGTCTTCCTTCCGAGGAGTTGCTGGGTTTGAACCACCAGCCTTTTTGTTAGCAGTCCAATGCCTTAGGCAGTATGCCACCAGAGCACCTTGATCCTTTATATATCATTGAAAAAGCAAACAGTTGATTTCCAACTCACGGCCACCGTATGTGTACAGAGTATAATTACACTCCATAGGATTTTCAAGGCTGTGGCCTTTTGGAAGCAGATTGCCAGAGCTTTCTTCCAACAGACCTCTGGATGGGTTTGAACCTCCATGTTTAAAGCACTTTTTATTTTCATTTTATAAAATTAATGTAAATGTTTTGTTCTTCTTTAAGGAGAGCTTATTCTTTAAGGACAACTTGAAGCAGCGTGGGATTGCTGTTCCTCTTAAAACAAGGACAAGTGAAAAGTTGGGAGTCCTATTAGATATGAGAAGTGGAGAAGCTCTTGAGTTCTTGCCCCCCTTCCCTTCTCTCTTACTCACTATCGCCATCTAGACCTATACCTCTGTAAATTCAGTTAGGCACGGGGGAGGGGGGGGCGGGTGTTAAATGGAGAGGTTATTCATTAGCAGAACAAGAGTGCTATAGTAGTTTGCTTTAGGCAGGTTTTGTAGTGGATAAGTTTTGTCCATAAAACTTTTTGCATTTGATTGCTGATTTAATCTCAGTATTTCTATTAATTGGTTAAGTATGCATTAAGTGAACTGCTTCTGTCTTGTAGAATGACCGCATATTAAATAAAGCCTTGAAACAATTGGAGAACACCAGAAGATAAATGGGCAACATGCTATGGCAAAAGAATGTACTGCCTTGTTCACCCTTGTCCATTTTTAGATTAAGCTAGCTGATGGTGACTGGAGATGTGTTTGCCACACAGGTGCTGTGTTCTGCAGCTGTTGGAAACATTTTTCCCCTGCTCTTCTTCCCATATAAATATGTTCCTTTTAAGCCATTAAGATGGAGCAGTCTGCTTCCGTAAAGATTTACGTCCTTGGAAACCCAATGAGGGTTGCTATGAGTTGGAATCGACTCGATGGCAGATGGGTTTGGTTTTTGGTTTTTTAAGCCATTAATGCTAGAAGAATGGGTTTTGAGAATTTGAATGTCTGTTTACAAAAAGGTAGAAATCCAGAGAGATTGCTGGTCATTTAGACAGTTTAACTGCCTTGAAAGTTTCCTAAGACTAAAATGTAGCCTTAAGGTCTTGGAGTTTTGTAATTATAAGAGACTACCTCTGAAAGCCTAACATGCTTTTTAACATTCTTTCTCCTACCTAGAATCCAATTCAGAAAATGTACTTGGAAGGAATAATGGTCACACTAACCATTTTCTTCTGTCATTCATTCAGCACATTTTAATAGGGTACAGGCAGTGTGCTAACAGGTAACCTGCTAGGTTCTGGGCTATTGTGGGGGAGATAGATAATATATATCAAAAGATCACAAAATAAATGTAAACTTAAAACAGTGATAAGTACTATAAGGAATAATATGGGGTGCTGTGGAAGAACAAATCTAGTCTGGTAAGGGTTCAGAAAATACTTTCAAGAAAAGCAATGTTTAAGCTAAGAGCTGAACAACGAGTAGGTGTTATCCAGGTAAAGAATGGGATGAAGAACATTGTAGGTAGAGCCATACATCCTACAGGCTCTAGTTCCTTGAATTTTTCCTCAGATTTTTCTTCCCTTTGGTAGCATGAGGTGTTTTTTTTCCTCCCCTAGGTTTACTTTTTTCACATATTACAGTAAAGACCATATAATTTAAAAAAATTTTAAATTGTCTGGGTTCAAATCTCAGCCCTACCACTAGTTAGCTATGTGACCTTGAACAACTTTCTTCACTTCTCTAAGCCTCAAATTTCTCATCTATAAAACGGATATACCAGTAACATCTACATCATAGTGATATTTATCTAGAGAATGTCTGAAAGTACTTAGTATAGGACAGGCATGCAGTAAGTTCTTAATTCAGCTATTGTTGCTGGTATTATAATTATAGTCTTTATAGATATATTTCAGTTAAGTTGATAAAATTAAGCCTAATGAATATTTCTTCTAATCATTTCAAGTGACACATAAATGTTACCTTCAAAGAGGCATTCCCTGACTACCCTGGCTGAAGCACTCTCCTGTAATAGTACCTTATCTTACTTTTTTCAGTTTTTGTATCTGAATTTGACATTTTCTTATTTATGTATTCATTATTCTGTTTACCTGGAATAGAATTCAAGTGATTTGGAAGCAGAGTCTTTGTCTTTTTAGTACTGTAAAACCATCACTGATTGAGCAGTTTGATGCCTCACAGAGGAGCTGTGTTGTTGCTGTCAAATCAATTCCAACTCGTAGTAACCCCATGTGTTACAATAGAACTAACTCCATAGGGTTTTCTTGACTGTAAACTTTATTGAAGTGGATTGTTAGACCTTTCATCTGTGGCACTTCTGAGTGAGTTCTATCTGCCAGTCTTTAGGTCAAATACAAACTATTTGTTCTACCCAGGGACCGTCCCTATAGGATAGGTACTGACGTGACTGACTGACTGCTTTTTTGGTTGTAACTAGCTTTGAATAGTTTGAAGGCTCTCACACAGATTACCTTACTTATCTCTGGAATGTTAAAGGTTTAAGAGAAACTAACTTGTTGATTTAGTCACATCTTAACCAGAAAGCTGTAGGTTCAAACCCACCAGCCACTCCTTGGAAGGAAGACTGAGCAATCTACTTCCATAGAGATACCGCCTCGAAAACCCAAGGAGGGGTCACTATGAGTTGGTTTTGATTTGACAGTAGTGAGTTTGGTTTTTTGGTTTTTAGAAACCTACTGGGAATCTAGTTCTCTTGGCTTATAGAGAATTGGATTTTGGCATCATTTCCTAACTCTAAGTCTGCAGAGATGCTGCCCTCCAACCTGAACTTCTTGAAGGCAGGGCTTACGTATATTCATATATAAAAAACCAAAATAAAAAGTCTACAGTTAACATAATGCTTGGAAAATATAAGTTTGTGAATCTTGTGTTGGAAAGGGACACCAAATGAGAATGTTATTTAGATGTGGTTTGGTACTAAATCAGACATTATGATTTTTTTAACTGGTGCCGTGTTGTAAGTGCTATATCACTGTTATGAACAAATTGCCATGGCAGCAGAGAGAATCCATTTGTGAGGATGGTGGGACACTTTATATTTTGATATATCATCAAAAATCATTTCCTAAACTACAGTTATAGTAGTTATTTTGAAGAGAAGTTTTTCCTCATCTAAGAGACAATATATTTTCTCCAATAGCAGTCTTTTCCTCTTTGTCTCCATTTTTGGCACTTTTGATGCATTGCATTGTAGGGAGATTAATGTTTAATTATTGAAAATCTGAAAGTTCTAGAGAAGAGTGCTTTCCTTAAACCAAATAGAACAAATACTTTCTTTTCCATAGTTTTTATTTCTATAAATGAGAAGAATGTGGGCTTTGGAGTCAGATATGAGTTTGAATCCCATCTTTTTGAATCCCAGCCATAAACTGTTTACCTTAAGGAAGCATCCTGTCTCAATTTTGTCTGTCCACAAAAATGGGGGTAATACTTGCCATAAAATAGCTATGTTGTGAGAATGAAATGAAATAACCTCGTGAGTACATTACATCAACATTCCTATAACATAAACCCAAACCCTCTGCCGTCAGTCAATTCCAACTCATAGTGTGACCCTGTAGGACAAAGTAGAACTGTCCCATAGGGTTTCCAAGACTGTAAATCTTTACAGAAGCAGATTGCTTCATCTTTCTCCTAGGGAGTGGGTGGTTGGTTTAAGCTACATACTTTTGGTTAGCAGCTGAATGCCTTAACTGCTGTGCCACTGTCACGTACTAAGAGTTTTTGGTAAATCTAATTTCCTTTTTATTCAGAGGGGAGAGGGTTTTAGAGTGATTGTCTCTGTTATAGCCTTGATTGGTCAGGAAGGGTTAGTACCCCTCTGGCTCTTACGCTCAGAGCCTGCAGTATGCTTTCAATCTTGTATCCTTCAGTATGTATTTAGTACGTTATGTCAGCAAATCATTGAGATAAAGACTTTGCAGTCTTGTTGGAGGAGGAAACAAACCCCACATAGTTTAATCATAATATAAGGTAGTAGTAAAGATACTGAGAGTAAATACAGTAGGAGTTCTTAGAAGAGAAGGATCCTGATGAGCTGCAGTGGTTAGGCATCGTTTATAAAGACAGAGTAAAGAAAGAAAACGTTTGGGCTTAAAGAAGACCAGAACAATCAAGATTCAGAGCCTTCCTAGTAGAATATTTTTGTACACTAATAATTGGTAGTAGTTCCATTTTTCAGAAAGAAAAATGTTGAGGCAGACTGAAGTTAGCTATGCTAATCCAGAGAAACAGGAGGAAAGCAACCAGCATATACTGACTCATCTGTTTTTCTGGATCATAAATAGTAGGTTGGTCATTTATTCTCCAAATGCTTATACTCTTAAATTTATCCCAGAGAAGCCAAATAACATACGCTCCCAACTCACTGAAGTTTTTCACTCAGAATAAAATATAAAATAAAACATAAAAGTCGTTTCACTCTTCATCAAGGTCCTGTGTGATCTGTATGTACTGGCTTCCTTAAATAATTTTATCAGTTTAATTCAATTTCTTACTACTTGCCCCCTCATCTACTCGGATCTAGGCACACTGGAATCCTTCCATTTCCAGGAATAATATGCTACACGTGCTGCTACCTGATGGCCTTTACCCTTGGTATTTTTTCTGTCTGTAAACCTCTTCTTTCAGATATCCATATGAGCCCACTCATTCCCTTTCCTCCCTCAAATGTCTGTTCACGTGCCATTTTCTTAGTGATGCTTTCTTTGACCACATTTAAAATTGATTTCCTCCCTGACAAATCAAGGGCAATTCCTATTTCTTTTCCTCCAAAATATTTACCACATCTTACATATTACATATTTTAAAATGTATTTGTTCATTGTTTCTCTATCCTCTCTAGAACAAACTTAAGTTCCATGAAGGCAGGGATATTTATGTTTTATTTATTGCTGCGTTCCCAGTGCTAACACAGGGTAAGTACTCAATAAATATTTAAGTAAATAAACTTTTATCTTTCTTTCTGACCTGTAAAAAAAATTTTGGTCACTACATACTTTTCTTCCCCTACTGCCACTGAGTAACCTAAAGGAAGCCTTTCTGAAAGAACATCAGTTAATTTATTTGGTCAACATAAAAGTGTGTTTTAAATGGTATCAACTGAAAGATGTGTTCACAATTTTTCCCTCTTTACCTGGGAATTCATAACAGTTGATAAATTTGATTTAGACTTAAGAGAATGGGAAAAGCATACATTTGGCAGAAAGGATCAGTGAAATTAGTAACATTTTTGGAATTGGTGAGAAAAAGTTGGAGAAAGAATCAACAATATGTGCCTTATATGTAAGTAGGAAAGTATCAGAAACAAAAGGTGATGGAAAACCATTGGAAGATTTTGAGGAATCTAGTAGTATAATTAAAGAAACGGTTTAAAAATTTTTATTTTATTTTTTTACAGTCATTAGGATAATTTAAAAGGAAAAGAAGACATTTACAAAGAAAATTTTGATGTATTTGGGTTTGAAATAATTAAGAAAGTTGGGGGAAAATAAGCCAAACCAGGAGAATTTGAGAAAAAAACAATAATCAGAAATTATTGAGGGTGTGTTGGGTATAAAGGAAGACAGAACTGGGTCAAATATGGCTTCCAGGTTGTGTCTTTAGGTGATAGCAGAATAAATGTTGGCATCATTACTGCTTTAGTTAGGGTAAGGGCTAAGAAGTGTAACTTAGTCTTAGGTCAGTCCCTACAAGAGAGACTGACTAATAAATGTGATGGTAAATTTTTGCTGTAGGATGCTTTTGGAATAAAATTTCTCCCATACAGATGCCTAATGAGATATTTTCATTAGGTAAAATATATGTGTTGTTTCTTTTAAAGACTGTAGATATTTGGATGAGATACAAGATTGTGATATGTTTTTAGGAATACTGAAATAATTTAGGGGAAGAAAAGTTAGATGTAAAAAATACTTCTTTCAGCAATTAGAGAGCTTTTAGCTTTGTTAGAATTGATGTTTTTAGATGTAATTTCCTTTTTAAAACTTACCCTCAAGGCCAGTTTTTATTTTTGATATTGTTAATTCAACATGTCTGCCTGTTAATTTTAATTGGTGATAGTTGTCATAAACATTTGAGGAACATGTTTTTAACAGAACATATTGATGGTGGTTTTTAGACATATCCTACTCTGTTGGTTTTCTAGACATGTCCTATGCTGGTGTCTTGCCCCATCAGACAAGAGGCAGAAATAATAGAAAGAAATTAAAAACCTTTTTTGCCTTCTTTGGATCATCCTTTCCTCTCTTGTCCCAGTTGCTCAGAACATACCCCTTTGCAACTTCCTGTAGAATTTAACACTTTTGCTTCATTGTTAACATATGCAATAGAATAAAGAAAAGTGGACATGGTATTGATAGCACTAACTGTATGTCTGATACTGTGCTTGACTGTTACCACACAAATGTGAGTAACAACATAGTCTCTGTCTTGAGAAACTCAGAGTATAGAGCAGTTGGGTAGGTGAACATCTACAATATACAATAAATGCTTTAATAAAGGTACTTGAAGAGGTAGTTTTCCATTTGATAGTCTTCACTACATAGAAATATTTTGTATTCAACCAAGAATTTTGTATTCATGGCCTTTCTTCATAGATGTTAAACTCTGTTTTATGGAATTCCATGATTTTATATATTTTTTTAGGATTGTACTTCATACAAAGAGCAGATAAAATACTTGCTTTTAAATATATTTGACCAATTTATTGTGATCAGATTGATAAGACATTTTTTGGCAATATTTTTGAGGTGGATATAGCTTTATTTTAAATTGTTCAAATTTTACATTTAAAAAAATAATATTATTAAACAGTATCCCTTTTAGTCCAAACGTGTTCTGATTATCAACATTTTAGTTAGTCTTTATATTTTTTTCTCGCTGTCCTCCTTTTCAGTAGTTTTTATCTCCTATCTTTCAAAAAGAATTTTTCCCCAGTATTAAAACCCCTTTGCTGTATAGAATAATGTTGTATAAGAATGTATTAGCAAAATTCCTTTAGATGATAACAGGATACATTTTTTTCCTTGCTTTTTATTGTACCTTGTTAAACTGGTCTCACACATGAACTTTCTTAGAATTAGGCAGTTCCTGGTTCCTATGGCACTTCCTGTTTTCTCAAATAAAAATAGAAAAGCACCTCAGAAAGGAAACCTGGTCAGTGTGAACTACTTGACTTTGTTGGATAAGTTAGTCTTGATTTTATTTCATAAAAAGAAAAAAGGTGATAAGGAATAGGTTCTGAATGATAACCTCAAGAGACGTTAAATATTCAGCAATAAACTTGTTTGTATCTTTTTTGGGATGAGGTTGGATGGAAAAGTGGTAAATACTTTTCTTACAATGTAATATTTTGTTGGAAATTTGGATTATTTAATTAAATTAATTCTTAGCTACTTTGTACTTTTTTTTTCTTGCTGCTGCTTCAGAAATTAGCAAGGATTAGGAAGTTCATCAGAAAGAATTCTAAAAGAATTATTCACTTTTAAAGAATCTTACTCAAGTTGTTAATTGCTTTCTTTAGTATGGGTTTTAAAGACAAATCAAATCAAAGTAAAAACAAATAATACAGTCATCAACAGTAGTAATAATGTTGTTGTTATGTGCTGGTGAGTTGATTCTAACTCATAGCAACCCTGTAGGACAGAGTAGAACTGTTCCATGGTCCTACGCTGGAATGTTTATGGAAACAGATTGCCACATCTTTCTCCTGCAGAACAGCTGGTGGGTTCAAACCAACTTTTCAGTTAGCAGCCTAGATCTTAACCATTGTGCCACCAGGGCTCCTTACTAATAACAACACCAAACCCATTGCCATCATGTTAATCCTGACTCATAGCAACCTTATAATACAGTAAAACTGCCCCACAGGGTTTCTAAAGCTGTAATCTTTACAGAAGCAGACTACTACATCTTTCATCCATGGAGAGGCTGATGGGTTTGAACTATTGACCTTTCAGTTAGCAACCAATCACTTTAACCACTGTGCTACCAAGATTCCTTAAATAATAGCAATTAAAAAAACAAACAATAAAAAAAAACCTACTGCCGTCGATTCAATTCCGACCAATAGCATAACATCGAGTGCATATTAAGTGCTAGGCACTATGCCAAGCATTTTATATGGTTTCTCTAATTTGATCCTCGGGAGCTCTCATGGCGTAGTGCCTAAGGCATTTGACTGCTAACCAGGAGGCTGGTGGTTCAAACCCACCAACCACTCCTCAGAAGGAAGATTGGTTAGTCTACTTCCGTAGTGATACTGCCTCGGAAACCCAAGGTGGGGTCACTGTGAGTTGGATCCAACTCCACACAGTGGGTTTTGGAATTTGATCCTCATCAGAAGACTATTGCATTGGGTGCATCTGCTGCAAAAGACGTCTTTCAAGTGCTAAAGAGCAAAGATGTCTCCTTGAAGACTAAGTTGTGCCCAACTCAATCCTGGTATTTTTGATTGCTTTATATGCACGTGAGAGCTAGATAATGAATAAGGAAGACTGAAGAAGAGTCAATGCTTTTGAGTTGTAGTGTTGGTGAAGAATACTGAAAGTACCACGGAGTGCTAAAAGAACTACAAATCCATCCTGGAAGAAGTGCAGCCGGAATGCTTCTTGGAAGTGAGAATGGCCAGGCTTTAACTCCCCTACTTTGGTTATGTTGTCAGAAGGGACCATTCCCTGGAGAAGGATATCATTCATGCTTGGTAAAGTGGAGGGTCAACGAAAAAGGGGAAAACCCTCAACAAGATAGACTGACACAGTGGCTGCGACGATGGGCTCAGGTATAGCAGGGATCGTGAGGCTGGCACAGGACCAGGCAGTGTTTCATTCTGTTGTCCACGGGGTCACTGTGAGTCAGAGACAACTCCACAGCACCTAATAGCAACAACAACAACAATAACAATTTGATCCTCACAACAACTATGTAAGGTAGGTGCTTAGCTGCTACCAAAATGTCAAAGTTTGAAACCATTAGTGGCTCCTGGTTTGGCTACTTAAGAGTGCTAAGTAGATGTTAGTTCAAGTCATATTGATAGTGTATGGTGGAGCTGTGACTTGAACCTAGCCCTGCTGACACCAGAGCAACTACTCTCAATAATTACACAGAAAAACTAGACATTCAAAGTGAGAATGGTAAGTCTGGCAAATCTGAAGTTACTTCCTCAACCTTTATTATCATGAGTTTGTTTTCATTTTGTTAAATATTTATGTTCAGTTTTAGCAAACTACATAGTGACATTTCAGAGGGCTTGTTTAGGAGGATTCCTATTCCATAATACTCTTAAATAATGCTAATAGTTTCTCTTTTTTTTCCTTGATAGTAAAAAATCCCTTTGATGAAACATTTGGAAAAATACAAGTAAGTAAAAGATTATAATACTAATATTTGCTGCCATATTTTATTTGATTAAAAGTATTAGGATGGTATCAGCTTTAAAAAAATAGTAAATGTTTAGGGTTTTTTGGGCTGAAGCAATTTTTTCTTATTCTAATTATTCCTTAATTATAATTAAATATGATTAAGATTTGCTCTTATGCGAAGCACTGTTTATTGTGACTTTAATGTAAAGACCAACTTCCAATAAAAGGCGGTAGCATGTCTTCTGGGGATCTGGTTTTACCTTTAGAAGTGAACCTGTTGTCTTAAGTTGTTGGATTCCCTTGCAGTCTTTGTCCCCTTTGCCCTCATCTTTTTTTTTTTTTTTTTTTTTATCCATTGCACATTGGCATGCCTCTTCAATCATTAAGAAGCCATAGGTTTTAGATAGGAAATATATCCCTTAGGTTACGCGTTTATAATTCGTTTTCCTTTAAAGGTTGCTAAATTCTGATTTTAACATAAATTTTCTTTACATGAAAATATTTTTCACTTATATATATTTTGGAGATTAAGATTTTTGAATTTAAAATATCTTAATACACAATTAATTGTTAATTTTTTTATTATGGGACCTGACTGTTACATAGACTTGTATAGAAAACATTTGTTACACTGAAGGATATAAAATAATGTATAATCAGATCTACAGAACATTACTTTAGATTGTTAGAGTGGGACTTTGAAGTAATTATTTTTAGCAATATGTTATTGTCATTTGCTTATAAAAAATTATCAGTTGCAGTATTAAGTATAACCTTAGTACTGGCATGATAATTTAAATTTATTGCAATATAATCACTGAACATTAGAAACACAAGAGTTTATTTTCTCCTGTATAATTTTCCCAATGGGGGAAACTGAAGTTCCAAACCTTTGAATGATAATAATAGTTATAATGAAGATAATGGCAGTCCATTTATATTAAGTGTTTGTTCTGGCTGTACTAAGTGTTTAAAACCCACTATTATCATTTAGTCAGAGATTTGATATAAGCAATTAAAATATCTTTGAGGAGAAAATTGATTGTGAATAGAAGAGGGAAATATTTAACAGTGCCAGTGTATGAGAAAATTTGTAGAGTCATTCTACAAGTGTGATCATCCCCCCACCCCCAGAATAAGCACTTTGCTTTAGAAAATGGTAACATTGCTTAAAGAGAATCTGAATCTTACCAAAATAGACAATTAAAAGGGGCTTTCATATTATGACACTATTTTTTATTTAATGAAGGATTACTTGGCAGCTTACTTTAAATATGGATTCATTTGTACATCTTTGAGTAGTTTACAGAGTGGTTAGGGAAACCAGTATTTACATACAGCTATTTAGATCATAAGTAGTTGGTTGTTTGGGTGTCACTTGAGATCCTTATAATATATAGGTGGCCATTTTAAATAAATTGACATTGGAAAGAAAAATTCTTGAAAAAAATTCCAGTTTGTGTTTTTTGTGTGCTTAAATTCTTTGTATGAGAATGGAACAGTATGTATATTATCTCATACAATATGAACTCCATATATCTGGTTAGGTTTTGTTTCTCTGCTTACCTAGTACAGTATTGGGAGCTCTGGTGGCATAGTGCCTAAGGCATTTGACTGCTAACCAGAAGTCTGGTGGTTCAAACCCACCAGCTACTCTTCGGAAGAAAGATTGAGCAAACTACTTCTGTAGTGATAACGCCTTGGAAACCCCAAGGAGGGGTTACTATGAGTCGGATCTGACTCAATGGCAGTGAGTTTGGTTTTTTCATATTTGAAAGGAGAGTTGGGGTTGGGCATGATCAGGACATGTGAAACAAAAAGAAAATCAGTCTCTTTTCCATGTAAGAGAAGAAGCAGACATCAAAAATCTCAGCTACTTTAATCCCAAAGTTTAATAAGATTCACTTTGCTTTTATGTATCAAGTCCATAAACTACACTATCTTTGGAACTCTTGTTATCCTATTATGTTGAACATATTAAAATTTTATAGTATAATGTATCACAAATGCATAGCTTTCAGAATGCTGGGTCTTAACCCTATATTTACTTATTTGATTTCTAATTTTTACAGTTTGGATTTTTAAGCTTATGTGAATCTGACTTGATTCAGAATCTGGTTCTGATAGAGTTGAGAAGGAAACAACAAAAGGGTTGGAGAGCAAGTAGTTGAGCTGAAGAAGTAAGTCATTTAGCTCACGTTGATCACCTCACACAAAACCAGACTCCAATAGTAGCATGCTGGAGTTCTGATGAGATTTCTTATTCCTAGTATCACTGATTAAAGCTGTGTATGCTCTGTCTGTCTGCATTACAGATGTAGACAGGCTGTGCTGCAGACTTCCAGGCTATAAGCTATAAGACTACTAGGAATGGGACACATACACCCACTGGCATAAGCCATCCTGTGTGTGCTACATTCATCTGTGATCGAGTAAGACACACGAGACATTTTAACAGTGCTGGCTAAGTGAAAGCCATTATTATTAAAGTAAAATCTGTGAAAGCTGGAGCCTGTGTAAGGTGGAAAGTTGTCAGAGAAGGAAAATTCAAGTATTTCCCAGTAAAAGATGCAATAGAAGAGTGGTAAGACTGCATCTTGTCAAAGGGGAAAACTTTGAAGACCCACAAAAGAAGGCAGTCCCATCGAGTTCTAGCTTTCACAGGTTTCGCTGTATTTATAGAACACTAACAGTAAACAATAACAGATTTTCAAAGGTGAAATTCTTACCCTTCCCCCAAATTACCCATGTCTGTTCTTAAGTCGCTGGGCAGTTGTTCTGTGGTTCAGATGAGATGCTGTGTTCATGTCACTGCTGCCTCTAGCTACCATTATGCTGCCCAAGCCTTTTGCTCTGCCAGTGAGCCTCATTGGGCCTGGCCTTTCCAGAGGAAGACCCCTGCACGGAATCTCTTTAGCCTCTGTTACTGGCTCTCACCACACTACCTGGGCCTGCAGGGCTTTCTTGCTACCAGGTTACCTGGGCCCCTACTGCCCAAAGGGAAAGCTGCCCAGGGGAAGAGATGCATCCTCTGCACAGGGTACGCTTAGGCCTTTCTTGCCCGCACAAGCAAATGTTACATCTCTTTTAGCTCTGTTGACATGCCACCTGCCCAAAGATACCCACCTGCACCCTGCTGTAGGGGAGGGATCCCTACACTGGATCCTCTGAAGGATCCCCTGCATAGGGCATATGCAGGCCTCTGTCCTGCATGGGCAAGTGTTAGCTCTTTTGGTTTTACTGGCAGGACTGCCCAAAGGTGCTCAGCTTTCACTCCATAGGCCAGCAAACTCATCACAGCTACCTCACTCTTTGGGCTGTGAAGCCCACTGCTGCTATCTCTTGCCATCAAGTACCATCTTCAGTATTAGAGCTTTTTTTTCTGAGTCTGGAAGTTTCTTAGTGCAGGGACATCAAGCTCTTGGTCTAAAGGATGCGCTCTGCTGCAGACTCTTCTTGATAGTAGTGAGGTCACCCTTAACCTCTGTGAGATTTACCCTTATATAAGCAAACTCTGTGTCATTTTTAGTGCATGGCCCCTTGGCAGGACTACAAACTGACCAGTCCCCTAGGTATACCATAAGTCATTCAATTTGTATAGTCCCAGCCAATCATTTTGTGGAAGTTATAAGACCATGACTAGAAAGACCATATAAAAGGGTATGTTGGACCACAGACTGCACTGAGAAAAGCATGCCACCCGTAGTGTGCAAAAGTTGTTTCTATTCTGCCCCTTTGACCATATAGCATAAAAACAAATGGATGTGGTCATGTCATTTTCCCGACTTTTTATAGCCTCTTGAATTTGCTCCCTGGTAATACTTATTGTGTAATCTTGTTTTGTTCATCCCTTCAGGAAGAAAGGAAATAAAAAAGATACAGTCCTCTTATGAATCATGACTTTATTTCAGATAGTGTGGTAGCTATTACCTATCACTAATACGGTCTCTCTAAATTGCAGTTGCTCTTAAATTGGAGATCTCACTGTTTTAGAGTAGTTGGCAAGGTACTTAGCTTATACCTGTATAATAGTTTCCTCTGATTCCTTTCATAGTTATTTCTGCTTCTGTGCTAACTTACACATTATGGCCATAGTAATATTCTTGATTCATAAGTCAATCTTTCTTTCTTCATCCTAAATATTCAGAAGGAAGTCAAACTTTGTTTTGGCATCCAGGGCTCTTTGGCATTTGACTCCAAACCACTTTTCCAGTAGTTTGCTGAGTTAAACTAGGCTACTGGTTATGTAAGAAGTAGAATCAGTGCTTTCATGCCTTGATGCTTTTGCTTTTGTTCCTTTTGCTTGGAATTCTGGTCAATTCTGTTTTTCCGATGAAGCCCAACTCAGATATTCTCTCATCCATAAATGGGTCTTCCCTTTTTACCCTCTTCTTTATTTGCATTTTACTTTGTTTACAGCTGTAATACAATGCTTGATAAGTATCTGCCCTGAGAGCAGGAAACTTCTTGTTCCCTCACTTTTTGGAGAACAATTCTTAACTCCTAGTAGATTACTAAATGTTTGTTTCATTTTAATGGTTCATGAGTTTATAGGAGGACACTTTGGGAACCTGGGAGAGGTTGAAGGTCAGTTAATGCATCAATACTCATTCCCTTATTTTTATATGGTTTGAGTCTGATTTAAAAAAAAAAAAAAATGAGGGGCAGCATTGAAGAAAACAATCTTTCATGAGAACAATATACTTAAGGATACAATGTATAGAGGGGAGCTCCAGAGCATTGCTTTGGTGGTGGGAGAGTGGGGAGTTCATTGTGTGTAAAACCTTTTTTAGCACCAACCTTAGTGCCAAATTCCCAGCCATCCTCAAGAAAGTAAAAATTAAGAGTGGTGACTTAGATTCCTAGATTAAGGATTTAAAAAATATAGTGGCCATTATTTAAATATGAATTTTTTGGGGGGATTATGCAGCTTTCAGGAGTTTAAAAAATTTTTAATAACATCAATTATTTGGCACGTATTTTTTCTTAGAATTGGATAATTTATAACATGTTTTCTTAATTATAGGAAAGGGAAAAAAATCTTATGATGAACACATTATACAAGCTTCATGATCGATTGGCACAGCTTGCAGGTAATTATTTTAACATTCATAGTCTGAAAATCTTTTGAAAAATTAATTTGTATATGTAGCATGCTATGACAGTAGAAGTTTTCTTGACTCCAGTGTTACATTACATTTGTGGAATATTTTCTCTTTAGAAGTTTTTATTACGTATATGGAGTAATTTTTAATTTTTATAAACCAAACCAAACTCATTGCCATTGAGTCGTTTCCGACTCTTAGAGTGACCCCCATTGGGTTTCCGAGGCTGTAAATCTATATGGAAGTAGATCGCCCAATCTTCCTTCCGCAGAGCAGCTGGTGTGTTTGAATCACTGATAATCCATTTAGCAGTCAAGTGCCTTATCCACTATGCCACCAGAGCTCCTTTTAATTTTTATAGATATAGTTAATCAAGGCTGTTTCCTTTCTGCCATATGTATTATATGTAATTTGCACACACGTGCACTGTATTATATAATATTAAAGTCAATCATATCTCTTTAATAGTTTAATATTTACGTTAATAGTAAAATTATGAAAGCTTAAATATCAGTTGAATTGAGTAGGCAATGAATTAACTAAAATCCTGGATTAAATACAAATGTACATTCCTTTTTGGTGCTTGTATAGGTGTCATTCCCTTGGATAAAATTAATATATTCTCCTAGAATATGTACAGCTTGAAAGAAAAGGCTTTGGATTCTAATAATCAATTAGAAGAAAAGAAAAATGTAGTTTTCCAAATTTTTGTGCAGAGCAGATCCCTATGTAGAAGCCAATACAGGTAGAAATTAAGTAGGTAAAAGTGGACCATCTCTGGTTGAATGGGGGACATTTAGGATCCTGACAATTGCCTGTTTTCTCACCAATCTTTGTTCTTTTTTTTTTTTTTTTTTTTTCTGAAGCGTTCCTTAGTTCTAGACAGTTTTTTAGGCTTATAATTCTTTTTGTATTGTTAAAAGCATTCTTTACACTGCTTGTACATTCATATTCATATGCTGCAAGTTAATGACATTTGGTAGGCTGTAGTGCCCAGAAATGGATTAAGTATATCCTCTAGTAGGAGCTCTGGTAGCGTAGTGCCTAAGGCACTTGACTGCTAACCAGAAGGCTAGCGGTTCAAACCCACCAGCCACTCCTCAGAAGGAAGGTTGGGCAATCTACTTCTGTAGTGATACTGTCTTGGAAACCTAAGGAGGGGTCGCTATGTGTTGGGTCCGACTCGACGGCACATAACAACAACATATCCTCTAGTAAGGAATTCTACCACCCACAAGCTTCTGTAGCTGTTTCTATAGCGTTGTTTTATGAAGTGGTTCTTGGTCCACTAGGTCAGAATAATCTGGGGAACTTTTAGAGATACAGATTTCTTCTTCTAAAGCAGGGGTCAGCAAAGTTTTCTGTGAAGGGCCAGATAGTAAATAATTTTAGGCTTTGCAGTTGAGACTGCCTCTGTCACAGCTATTCAGCTCTGCCATTATATATGGCAAGCAGTCATATATGCTACATAAATGAAGAAGCATGGCTATGTGCCAATAAAACTTAATTTATAACAACCAGTAGCAGGTCACATTTGTTCTATGGGCTGTAATTTGCTGACTTTTGCTTTAGGTATAAGGAGTTCTGATGATGCTGTGGTTAAAGCATCTGGCTACTAGCCAAAAAGTCAGTGGTTTGAACTCCCCAGCTGCTGTATAGGAGAAAGAGGCAGCTGCTTCTGTAAAGATTTATACCTTGGGGAACCCTATAGGACAGTTCTTCTATGTCTTGTAGGGTCATTATGAGTTGGAATCAACTCATTGGCAGTGGGTTTGGTTTGGTTTTGGCTTTAGGTATATAGAATCTGAATCTCTGAAGAGGCATTCTAAATTTTAAAGACTTGTTCATCTAGTTGAGCACTTCTTTTTTTATAGCTATTAAATTTTTTTGAACAAAAAACATGGTTACTTTTATTGCAGAAAAATTTGCCAAAGATTTTATTTTATTGTACTTATATGTGAAAAATGTTTGTAAACTGCTTAACAGAAATTACAGGAAAAACTTAAAATTGAAGTTCAATATTAACAATAATGTATCTCTAATAATCACATACAGCTTATAAGATAAGGCTTTGGATTCCCTTCTTATAAACAGTTACAAGAAAAGAAAAATGTAGTTTTCTAAACTTGGTAATACAATATATAGATTGTAATATAACCTATAATTGTGTAATTTGAAAAATATTTTGAATTAATCTTATTTGTTTTATTCTGTTTCACATAATACTGATTCAAAACTAATAATATGTTGATCTTTCCAGGAGATCATGAATGTGGCAGTTCTAGTCAGAGAACGCTTTCTGTCCAAGAGGCAGCTGGATATTTAAAAGTAAGCAATAAAATTAGAATTTTAATAGCTATATTCTTAGAGTTTATATAAATCATTACTACATGTACCAAAAGTATCATGTATTTAATTACCTTAATTTTATGTTAAAAATCTGGGCCTACTGTTTGGTGTTAGTGTATGCAGATAGAGAAAATCAAATTGCTCAATATTTTTGTTTTAGAATATTCTGTATGAGAGAATGTATATTAATAATGGAAAGGGTACAAGCAACATTGGTGAGAGTGCTAACTGAGGTAGGTAAGTAGCATGTGAGAAAACAATTATCTAATGTTTGTCATTTATTTCAATAATTTTATATCAGAGTACTAAGAGAACGTGCTAAAACTACTGTAAGTAATTTTTGGGAAATTTGATGACAGGAAAGGTGCTAGAAGGTTAAAGATAGATGTGTGTCATTCTGATTTTAAAATGGGAAAAGTGGATTTTGAAAACAAAGCAAAATATATATGAACTGTTGAATGGAAAACCAATTTGCACTGTAAATTTTCACCCAAATCACAATAAAAAGTTTAAAAAAAAAATACTAGAGAGCTTGATGTCAGTCCAATTAGATAATTCCAGAATGATCTGAGTACTTGCAAATGGAAATGAAACTGGCATAGGTTTTTCATCATACATGTTATGTAATAACAGACTTTATGCTTTTCAAAAAAGAGAAGTGTGAATTGAGTTTTTAATTTGATTCATGACTTATGTGGAGATATCCAAAAGATACTAAGACAAGGTGATAAGAAGTATAGATCTGGATTCAGATTCTAGCACTTAGGTTAGAAGGTCTGTATCTTGTTAAATTTCCTTAACTTGTCTGAACCCATTTCTCTATCTGAAACTGGAATGTTGCTATTACCTGTTAGAGTTTTTTGGGAGACTTAAGGTGAGTGTTTAAAGTATCTAGCTCGGTGCCTGATGATTATTGTTGTTAGGTGTCACCCAGTTGATTTTAACTCTTAGCAATCCCATGTCACATTGTAGAACTGCTCCATAGGGTTTTCTAGACTATAATTTTTATGGGATCAGCTTGTCAGATCTATCTCCCATCAAACATTTCCCAATAAATTTTATTTATCTGTCTTTCCTAATTAATTAAATCAGTGTCATTCTGCAAGAAGTCTCTAATGACATATTATAGGGTTTGTCTTTAACCTTGTTTGCTTCATTTTAAATTTTGGCCTAGATGAGAACATTGATAAGTCATAGATTAGATAGCTAAAAAATAAGGATCCACAAAGATCTCGATTAAGGAGGGGGTATGATTGTGGAGCTCAGTCTTAAGAGAGAGAATTGCTAGATGGATTGTGGAGATGGAGACCAAAAAAGGCATTAGATTGAGGAGGCAAAAGGAAGCATGGACTAAAATATTCTAGGAAGAAAGAGCACAGGCTAAGATAAGGTTTTGGATTATCATTACTCTCGTGTGGGAATCCAAAGTAAGCAAATTGTTGTTTATGAGATATTTAAGTGTTTTTACTTCTAGCAGTAGGAAAAACTGATCCTGTGCTATCCTGCTTTTTCTCTTTTTTCTTCCTCTATTACATCTCTTAGAGAGACAACTGCACAGATGTGTTATGGTTGATCATAAACTCCTCCAGGAAGATTCCTCTACATTTTGGAGTAATTCTGAGACTCTTGAAAATCTACTAACTATTATTATTTGGAAGACTAGAGAGATGAGATAGGAGCTCTGGTAACATAGTGCCTAAGGCATTTGACTGCTAACCAGAAGGCTGGTGGTTCAAACCCACCAGCCACTCCTCAGAAGAAAGATTGGGCAATCTACTTCCATAGAAATACCACCTAGATGCCAGCTCGGAAACCCAAGGAGGGGTCGTTATGAGTCAGAAACGACTTGATGGCAGTAAGAAAGAGATGAGATAGGGCTTGGGGGTAAGATAGAACCTGACCGGTAAACCTACTTGCTGGTAGTAAGTTAGAGTTAAGGAAGAGGCAGGGGTTAATAGGGAAGGATTATTAACCCCCTCTCATTTCCCTCCCCTAGCATTTGATTATAGCTGTGGGTCATGACATAGACCAAAACCAAACTCACTGCCATCCAGTTGATTCCAACTCATGGCGACCCCCATTCGGTTTCTGTAAATCTTTACCAAAGCAGATTGCCTCATCTTTCTTCCACGGAGTAGCTGGTGGGTTTGAACCACTCAACTTTTGATTAACAGTACACCACCAGAGCTCCTTAGGTCAGTAGTTGTTGTTGTTGTTGTTATGTGCCGTCAAGTCAAACCCGACTCATAGCGACCCCTCCTTGGGCTTCCGAGGCAGTATCACTACGGAAGTAGGATTGCCCAACCTTCCTTCCGAAGGTCAGTAGTAGGATGAGGTAAAAAGAAAACACAGACTCAAGGTTGGAATGAGTTGGGTCCAAGCCAGGCATCAGTAGAGGGTGCAAGAGATAGTTTTAGTAAAGATAAGCAACAAAGGAGTTACTGGAAGCCCTCATGCATGACCATTCTTTTACATAATAATTAGTATATACATGAGTTGGGAACTGTCTGAATTTAGTTTAAAAAAAAAATTGAAAGGACCTTCATGTTGTTTCCCTATAATTGTGTTTCAGATTGGGTTTTGCCTGCTTTTTAAAAAAATTTCAATGTATATATATTTTTTTAACCAAAGATTCTGGATTAATTTAATTCTATTCCTTAATTTGTCAAGTGATGTTATTTTACCTAGAAATGTTAATGCCCTTCTTACACACTTAGGCTTGTGTTTATGTTAATCTTTTCATTTTGGAATTCCACTGTCAGGTTTTAAGATGCTGTGAAACTTGTTATGACTTGTCATTCATTACCTTTGATATAATTTGAACTGCCACTAAAAAAATGTGCATTTGTAAATAGGAATTTTTCTCAATAAATAAGATATTAGGATATGTGTTGTTGTTATGTGCCATCGAGTCGGACCCAACTCATAGCGACCGCTCCTTGGGTTTCCAAGGCAGTATCACTACGGAAGTAGATTGCCCCATCTTCCTCCTGAGGAGTGGCTGGTGGGTTTGAACTGCCAGCCTTCTGATTAGCAGTCAAGTGCCCTAGGCACTGTGCTACCAGAGCTCCTGTATTAGGATATAGATAGATATTATTATACTACTTTTTTTTTTAATATAAAATTATGTTCATGATTTAATTTGTATAGAGGATAAAGAAAGGGGAAATAAAGCATTTCAAATAACTACCTAAAGATAACTATTAGCAGCATTATGTTACATTTTTCTCTAGTCTTTATTTTTCTTAATACAAATTTTTTAAATTAGGATTATTTAAATATGAAGGTTGGGCAGTCTACTTCCGTAGCGATCCTGCTTCAGCAACCCAAGGAGGGGTCGCTATGAGTTGGGTCTGACTCAACGGCACACAACAAACAACAACAACAGTCATATTATAAGCAGTCGTATCTTTTTTTTTTTCCCCTTAAAATTATTTTGAGTGTTTTCTCTTGTCATTGAGCAGGTTTTTTAAAATAATGTTTTATGATTGTGTATTTCATTCTATGGCTGCATTGTGTGTATTGGTTTGTGGTTTTTCAATATTATGAAAGCATTTTAATCTTTGCATATGGTATTTAATTTTCTAATTCTTTCTTCAGCAAATAGTCCAAAAAAGGAAATTACTTGTTCAAAGGACATGAACTTTTAAAAATGTTTTTGATGTATGTTGCCATATTACTTTTTGATGTGGAATGAGTTTTATCACAATCTAGCCGAATTGGCTGTTTTGAGAGACTTTTAACCGCATTCTAAGTTGAATGTGGAAGAACCCCTCTATAAAACTGGTATCAAACAGCGATGATAATATGTATATTATAGGCTTTCAGCTTATGGAGATAGATAATGTTGTAAACTCCATGTATTTGTGCTGTGGTTTTAACACAATATAATTAAGCTTTGGGTCTAGTTGTAAACGACCAAATAAATGTGTAGAGAGCTCTGGTAGGTGTAAGCTATTCCCGCCCCCCCCCCAACTTCTAGCACTTCTTAAGCACCTAAAACTAAACCAAACCCACTGTTGACTCAATTCTGACTCATAGCAACCCTGTAGGACAGAGTAGAGCTGCCTTATTGGGTTTTGTAATATTTATGGAAGCCACATCTTTCTCCTGTAAGTGGCTGATAAGTTCAAACCACTGACCTTTCATTTGCAGCTGAGCGCTTGCTTTAACCACTGTGCAACCAGGCCTCCTTATCTTAAGCACAGTAGTACTTGGCAGATATTTGATGAAATTTGTTTACTTGATTTTGAGTCTTTACATTCAACTCTTCATTTTTATTTCTCCTTCAAAGGAAATTTAGGTAATTTAATAATTTAAATAAACACTTTTTCTAAGTCCCTCAGTTTTTTTCTCTTGGTATTTTTATTCATGTTTTTTTGAGATTTAAAATTTGATTTGTGAAAAGTTAAGAGGTCCCTCTAGTGGAATATTTAGGGAAACACACAACATTATATTTTTATGAGAACATGATTGGTTGAGTTAAATGGTGGGTGCATGGTGTGATACTGGGATACCTAGTTTTATTGTGCTTTGCTTTATTGTGCTTCACAAATAGAAAGTTTATGGCAACTCTGTGTCAAGCAAATCTGTCAACACCATTTTCCAGAGGCAAACACTCACTTCATGTCTCTGTATCAGATTTCGGTAATTGTCACAATATTTCAAACCTTTCATATTTTTATTACGTGCTTAATAGACTCTAGTATAGTGTAAATATAACATATATACACTGGGAAACCAGTAAATTTGTGTGATTCACTGTATTGAGATATCTGTTTTATTGTGGTAGTCTAGAACTGAGCCCACAGTATCTTCAAGGTATGGTTGTACTTTCCAATACAATGATGTAATGAATGGTGGTTAAATTCCTGTGTCTCTTTCAAAACCTATTCAGCCTCTAACACAGAGAGTATGGTTAAGATTTGTGAACAAAATAGCAGGAAGGAAGATAGCTGTAAATATGCCAATTTATGGGGCTGACTAGACTTTTATGATCTAACATGGAATTCTAATCACTGTTAATAAAATTGTGTCTGTGCAGAAAAATTAGTGTGCTGATAAGTGGTTGAGATGAAAATGTCATGATAATTACAATTTATCAAATACAATTTATCTAAGTACTTCCTGTATGTTACCTTTAATTCCACAGTGATCAGCAAGGTAGGTAGTAGCTTTTGAACCAAAGTTCAGTGTCATCCAGCTTAACTAGAATGTGATGGAACTGAGAATAGAACCAAGCTATATATTTGCTCTTCTCGCTATACTGTTCTGCCTACCTTTTAGATGGAAGGACTGGGTTCATAACCCTTAGCTCCAGCTATTGAGTGGACACGAGACAGACCATGAATAAGGGTTAGGATCGGAAGCAGTTATCAAAGTAAATTTATCTACATAGACGACATATTTTCTCTAGTCCTCACTTAAGGTTATACATATAGCTAGTGTATGATGGAGCCGATCTGATCCCATGCCTACCTAGTTTTAAAGACCGTGTTCTTTTCATTATTCCTGGAGGTGAAAGATTGTCAAGTTCTCACTTAATCGTCAACAGTTAAATCATACTTAGGGTTACATTTATTTCTCTGGGATATTTTCTAATTATTTAAAAGGCGGCATCTTAGGTATAGCATATGTTATCTACAATTAACCAGAAAGCTACATAGGTGTTTTGACCATGTAAAGTATCCGTATTGTGAATTATCCACAATAAGTTTTTAATACTTGCTTGACCTCTTCCTTGTACCAATGCTTTTATATCCTCCTTAACAAAGTGTTGTTGCTTTATTTAATGAGCTAAGTCTTATATATGAAACAGTGTTATTTTTGTACTTTGAAACTGTAAGTATATATCATCTAACATGGGTTTTAAAATACACAGTTTTCACCATTACTTTGAAAATAAGGTACATTTGGGCAAGACCATGGCGGGGGGGGGGGTTGTGTGTGTGTACATACATAATGTATTAAGATAGAATTGTTAAATGTTCGGGAAAACATGCTTTGAATTTAGAAAGATTTACTTGAAGCACTCAGCAGTATGTTAAGTAGTACTCATTAGATCTGCTTTAAAAATAAAAACTTAGTTTCCTCCTGATTTTTTTCCATCAATTATTGGAAATTGTTTTATGTGCTGGAATGCTTTACCTAAGGGGTTGGCAAACTATGGCCCACAGGACAAATCTGGCTTGTTTTTGGTGGTCTGGGAGCTATGGTTTTCACAACTTTTTCTTTAAAAAAAAAAAAAAAAAACAACCTAGAGTTTGTTTTTTATTTTTTTAAAAACAATAACAAAAAGATTATGTGACAGAGACCACAGATGTATATAGCTGTAGAGCCTAAAATATTTACTCTCTGGTCCTTTACAGAAAAAGTTTGCCTATCACCGCCTTTTTGTTGTTGTTATGTGCCGTCGAGTTGGACCCGACTCATAGCGACCCCTCCTTGGGTTTCCAAGGCAGTATCACTACGGAAGTAGATAGCCCAACCTTCCTTCCGAGGAGTGGCTAGTGGGTTTGACCTGCCAGCCTTCTGTTTATCAGTCAAGTGGCTTAGGCACTATGCTACCAGAGCTCCCAGTTTTCCAGGTAGCAACGAAAGTAAATAATAAAACTATTTAGACTCTTAAAATTCAGATAGATGCTATCTACGTATGGTACAAAATTAACATAAGGTATTTAATTAGCTTAAACCAGAAAAATCTACCTTTTATGTCTACAAAAATTCTACTTTATAGCACTGTAGAGGTCTGTATATTGCATAAAATATTTGTGGAAGTTATAGCCTATTTAAGACCTCAGTACTCTTAATCTTTGTTGTTGTTGTTGTTATATGCCGTCGAGTCGGACCCGACTCATAGTGACCCCTCCTTGGGTTTCCGAGACAGTATCACTACGGAAGTAGATTGCCCCATCTTCCTTCCGAGGAGTGGCTGGTGGGTTTGAACCACCAGCCTTCTGGTTAGCAGTCAAGTGCCTTAGCCACTACACTACCAGAGCTCCTTTAATTGAGGTTAAAAATAAAATAACAATTGTTTCCTGAGACTGTATATTCGTGAAACGAATATTCCATGGTTCAACTGTATTCTGAATAGTGAGTGAATGTTGAATGGTATTAACATGAGAAAGGAAAACATAAAATGAGAAAATAGCTCTGTTGGCATAGTGCCTAAAGCACTTGACTGCTAACCAGGAGGTTGGCGGTTCAAACCCACCAGCCACTCCTTGGAAGGAAGACTGGGCAGTCTACTCCCATAGAGATACCGCCTCGGAAACCCAAGGAGGGGTCGCTATGAGTCTGATCCGACTCGACAACACATAACAACAACAACAACTAACTCTTTTCTTACCCTTACAGTTTTATAACCAGAAGTTTAAGGCTATTTGTTCCTTCTCATACTCAGCTTATTAGGGAATGTCCTTGTTAATTTTAATGATTATTTGCATTTTTAACAGTAATTTTTAGGATAGTAATGCTATTTATAATGTCTTCTGCTTCTTAAAAGTATTTTTAAATTTAAAATACACAGCTAGTAAACTTGGAAATTTGTTTTTATATTATCTGAAATTTACATTGTAGTCTAGTCTTCAAAGTTCTCTATAGTAAAATAAAGCATGTTCTAATATTCTGCGTGTTGTAGTTATACAAGCTGAAGAGTAGGTATGAAAAAGCAGACAAACTAACCAGTTGACATTGAATCAGTTCCAACTCATGGAAACCCTGTATGTTGGAAAGTAGAACTGTTCCATAGGCTATGACCTTTCAGAAGCAGATACCTAGGCCTTTCTTCTGAAGTGCCTCTGTGTAGATTCAAACTGTCAACCTTTTGGTTAGTGGTTGAAAGCTTAGCCATTGCACTACCCGGGGACTCCTGGGCATATATATAAACACAGATGAATATGATGTGTATATTTTATTGACTTTTATAATATCCATGTGTTTGAAAGATACAGTCTTTGAAAGGAAATAACTGAATACAAAACCCTTTTTAAAAACCTGGACTAGTGAATAACATTACAAAAGAGAATAAACCTGACGATATTGGTGTCTCTAGTACCATGTTGTTGTTGTTGTTATGTGCCGTGGAATTGGACCCAACTCATAGCGATCCCTCCTTGGGTTTCTGAGGCAGTATCATTATGGAAGTAGATTGCTGAACCTTCCTTCCAAGGAGTAGCTGCTGGGTTTGAACCACCAGCCTTCCAGTTAGCAGTCAAGTACCCCAGACACTACGCTACTAGAGCTGATCTTATAGATTTGCAAAGTCCTATGTAATTTATTTAGTCCTATGTAATTATTTAGAAGGCTGGCGGTTCAAACCCACCAGCCACTCCCCGGAAGGAAGATGGGGCAATCTACTTCCGTAGTGATACTGCCTCGGAAACCCAAGGAGGGGTCGCTGTGGGTCAAGTCTGACTCTATGGCACATAACAACAACAACAATGTAATTTATAGGAGGTCTAGTGGCATAGTGCCTAAGGCATTTCACTGCTAACCAGAAGGCCTATGTTATGTAAGAGATACTCTTGTATTTTTCTATGTTCAGAAATATTTTTCTTCTCTTAACTTTAGAGCATGTGAATATGAATTGTTTGGTTTTATTTATAAACAAAATGATTTCCTATAGTGTATTTATAATTCTATTGCATAACATTTTAAAGCAATATTCAAACTTAAACAGAAACCACCATTTTCCTCACTCCTTCCTAGCTCATATTCATATTGAGCATACCTTTTATAGTTATATAAACTAAATTTTGTGTTTTATTTTTTTAAGCGTACAGTTATTTAGCTCTCAACAATGAACATTTCTAAGTTATAATATCTAGTTGATATAATCTCATATATAAAACATTTCTCGATTATTAAATATTTACACTGAGGGAGGACCCCTCAATGAGATGGATTGACACGGTGCCCACCAACAATGGGCTCAAATACAGCAGCTCTTGAGAGGATGGCGGAGGACCAGGCAGTGTTTAATTCTGTTGTACATAGGGTTGCTGTGAGTCAGAACGGCACCTAAGAACAACAACACAGTTTTTGGTATATATATAAATAATGATATAATGAATAACCACTTTTGGGGGGAGCAGGGGTGGGTAACAGATGACTAAAATTGTCTTCTGAAAAATCCCGGTTATCGTTACACATAGGTAATGATGCCTAGCAAATTGGTTCAACTTTGGTAGAACTTTTTATTACATTTATAAATTTGACCTACTGAAACAGCTTACCAGTGTCATATTAGAATATGTACTATACTCATCAAAAAAAAGAAAAAAAAAACCTTATAATTTCCAATACTGTTGAAAAATTACAACTATTTCTTTTAAAATTATTTTCTTGAAAAGCAAGTTTAAAAAATGACTTCCTGCTACTTCTAGAAATTCATTCATTGCACTTTGAAAAGTACACAAAAACATACTTCCAATGGAGAAATAGACTCTATGAACTAAAGAAATTTTTAACTTAAATGTTATAACTGTTTTATGTTCAGTGTCACATCTATAATAATTCTTGGCACATAGTGGACTTCTAATGCATATTTGTTGAATAAATGAAAGTTATTTATTACAGTATTTTTTATATATTTAAAAACCGTAAACACCTTAAATATTGATCAGTAAGGGAGTGATCACTTAAAAGTACAGAGTAACCATACAGTGGAATACTAAAAAAAAAAAAATTGTTAAAAAAAAACTCTCACCCTTATGTAGCAGTTCTTGGTGTCATGATCCTTTTACACATCTAAAATTACTAAAGACCCAAAATGACTTTTGTTCATGAGATAGATAGATAGATAGATATTTACTATCTTGTAAACTAAAATTGAAGAAAAATTTTAAATTTTTCATTAATTATAACAATGAACCTATTACATGTTAAGATAAATAATGTATTTTTATGAAGAAGCCTATGAAACATATATAATGAGAAGAGTGGCATTGTTTGGCATTTTTGCAAATCTCTTTAATGTCTAGTTTAATAGAAGACAACTAGATTCTTGTGTATCTTTTCTGTTTTGAAGTACATGATGAAAATCCAGCCTTACACAGATAACGTAGTCAAAACAAGGAACATGATTTTAATGACCTTTTCAGATAATCATAGATATTCTTCTTTGATACTAGACTAAGATTCTACAGGTAGTTCTCAAAGGTTAGTTGCAATGTGGAATCTGAAACCGTATCAGTGAACTTTTTGTACTGTGTTGCATAAAATCCTAGTCTTACACCTTTGAATGGACCTTTTACCCATGCAAGATTATAAAATGTCATGCATTGGTCATTTGAAAAATACTGGTTTACTGACTATGCAGATCTTCCAAATACTGATACAGTTCATTATGTCATTAAAAAGTTACATTAATTTATTCCAAGACTTTCATTTGATCAGTATAGGCATACCTAATTTTACTGCGTGTCACTTTATTGACTTTGCAAATATTGCTCTCTTTTTTGTTGTTGTTGAAAAGACAAATTGAAGCTGTGGCATCCCTGCTTTGAGCAAGTCTATTGGTGCCGTTTTTCCACCAGCATGTGCAAACTTCATGTCTCTGTGTTCCGGATAGTTCTCACAATATTTCAAATTTTTGTAATGTTGTTGCACACTTAGTATGGACTACAGTATAGTATAAACACAACTTTTATATGCATTGGGAAATTAAAAAATTCATGTGACTCATGTGACCAAACCTACAATATCTCTGAGATGTACTTGTATGGTATATATCTTAGCATGACACTGGTAAACTTAACTGCTGTCGAGTCAAACCCAATTCATAGCTACACCTCCTTGGGTTTCCGAGGTGGTATCACTACGGAAGTAGATTGCCCAATCTTCCTTCTGAGGCGTGGCTGGTGGGTTTGAACTGCCAGCCTTCAAGTGCCTTAGGCACTATGCCACCAGAGCTCCTATGACACTGGTAAGTTATTTTAATATATCACCATCAGTCTCATTGGAAAAACTCTTCAAGTGTCGAGAAACTGGCAAGCTCACAGTGATGAATGAGTTTTTCAGAAGGAAGGGTTGCTATGAGTTGTATGGCAGTGAGTTTGGTTTTTGTTTTGTTTTTTAGTTTTATTTTCACCTGAAAGTTTCAAAATTTTATCATTACTAACACTGTCAGTTTTTTCAGTTTTCTTTTCTTAAGATGACAAGCTGACTTCATTCACTTGTCAAGAAAATGTCTGTAAAACATCCTAGTCTGACAAGCTGGAATTTATCTCATCTAACAATAATATCCTATTGAAAAAAGTGGCTAATTCACTCTTTTCACAATGAAATTTTAAAAACTATTGAAAAAAAAAAAAAAGAAACTACAGTGTAAATATTTTTTTTAAAAAAAGAGAAGATAAAAAATATGGTGGTGAGAAAATGGTGACTTTTTTCCTTTTTCTCCTTTGTATTTTTCTGTAATGAATAATTCATTCTTAGTATATTATATAATTAAAATATCTTCTGTGAAGAAAATGTATGTTGTTTATAGGACATCTTACGTGTCCTATACATTTCTATACATAATATTAAACTCTGGTTTATAGATTTTCTAAAAAATCTAGATTATTAAGAATAGGTATTTTCTCTGTTTTTGTGGTTAGGAATTAGGTCCTGAATATGAAGAAATATTTAACACCTCATTGCAGTGGATTCTAGAAAATGGAAAAGATGTTGGTATAAGGTAAAAGATTTGTTTTCTTCTTTGACTATTTTGTACTTATAAGAAGTGTATTTGATTTTAAGCTGTCCCTTAATTATTTTTAATAGGTGTGTTGGTTATGACCCTGATGAAGAATTGACCAATATAACTGATGTGGAGTTTTTACAGTCCACAAGACCACAGATGTCTTTCTGGTGTCGTTTTCGACGTGCTTTTATTACTGTAACGCACAGGTTATTGTTGTTATGCTTAGGTAAGTTATTAGGAGTAAAACCATGATTCAGATGTTCATGAGAAAGAAGATAGGTTGCATTATAGAATTTTTGTATGTCTGTATTTCGCTAAATGTCAGGATTGAGAATTCATTTCTATGATAGTCGCCATGCAAATCATGTCCAAAAATCTTCATTAAGATACAAAATGTTGGGTGTTTTCATAATGTCACTATCAGTCTAAGGGCTTAGAAAATAGTACCATAAGGGGAGGTGGGACTAAAACTGTTTATCACAAGAATGCCACAGACAGAGCAAGTATAGTACATACACAGAAACCTCCTCCAGAAAACAGAACTGGAAAGCATAAAAATTAAGTTTATTATTTAAATAATAAAATATTATAAGGAGCTCTGATGGCATAGTGCCTAAGGCATTTGACTGCTAACCAGAAGGTTGGCAGTTTGAACCCACCAGCCACTCCTCAGAAGGAAGACTGGGCAGTCTACTTCAGTAAATATTTCTTGGAAACCCAAAGGGGGTCACTATGAGTCAGTTTATTATTTAAATAATAAAATATTAAAAGTTTATTAATATTATTTTTAATTTTGAAAATATTATTTACCTGACTTAAAGTTTTCATCCTGATTTTGATTAATAATAGGAATTAGGAGACATTCTTTCTTTTTCTTTTCTCCAAGTCCTTTAAAAGTAATTCAGTTTTCTTAAAGTACAATTTAGTATTTTTTCATTCTTTTAAGACTAACTTTTAGTACTACAAAGTTTAATGCTGCAAGGGAAGAAGCTTGTGAAATACGGCTATATTCCTGTGTTTTCAAAAAATAGTAGTTAGACTTTAAATGTTCAGTTGTCAGTATAATGGAAGAAATATGTTTTCTAGAGAGATTAAGTGAAACTGCAAACTGTATGATATTAAACTTTTCTATGTAGGTTTGTTTATATATATAATTCAGTTAGTCTTAAAGATTGATTCTGTATTCTGTTATAGCAGTTAAAATAATCATAGAAAATGGCATAAGTTTCTTCTGCTTGTTTTTGTTGTTTTATTTTGCTTTAGTTTTTTTAATACTAGATTTATCAACTGGCTACCCCATACTTTCAAGTTGCAATATTATTGAATGTTATTGACAACAATTTTTATAATGCAGAATATGTAAATATTACAGGTGTAGTAATGGTGTGTGTGGTTCTGCGCTACATGAAATATCGCTGGACAAAAGAGGAAGAGGAAACAAGGCAGATGTATGATATGGTGGTAAAGATAATAGGTATGGTATTTGTAAAAATCTAAACAATTTCTGAAGTAGTGATTAAGTGATAAATTACAACATGATGACAAGTGATTGATTTGTTTGTTTATTTGATTTTCAGATGTTTTACGAAGTCACAATGAAGCTTGCCAGGAAAATAAAGATTTACAACCCTACATGCCTATTCCACATGTGCGAGATTCTTTAATACAGCCTCATGATAGGTGTGTTAAAAGCTCTATAAGTTAACGCAAATCAAAATGTTGGTGTCTTCTGCTGTCTTGAAAGTTATATACAGAATGTGGTGATCCTTCTCAGTTAGACTCATTGTGTTCAGTATTTTTGGGGGACTTCCAACCTTTCTTTCTAATTTTCTTCTATTACATCCTGCTTTTGAGTGATAATAACAGATAAGTGAATTTCTAAATCATTCATATTCCTATACATTCTTGATTCTTGCCAGTCTCTATTTCTTTTAACTTCATTGATAAATAAATAGAGGCAAATATTACAGCTAGTGTATTTTACTAATGATATGCTTCAAAATATTATTCAAGAAGCATTTTTTTAGAAAAGAACTAAATGATAAGTTTTTTAAAATAAAAGGTGATGCCATACCTTAGAGCAGCATTCCTAACACTAGCAACACATTAAAATCAGCAATGGAGTTTTTTGGGAAAAATAATGCTCATGCTCCACCTGTGGAGAGAGAAATTTAGTAAATCTGAGGTGAGGCTTAGGCATGTAAATCTTATTTTGAAAATCTCCATAAGTAGTGATAAGAACAGCCAGAATTAATAATAGCCACTACCTTCATTTATTGATATTTGAAAAGAGACAGCCAACGTGATAGTATATTTACCATTTTATAGGAAAAAAATGAAGAAAGTCTGGGATAGAGCTGTTGACTTCCTTGCTGCTAATGAGTCTAGAGTTCGCACAGAAACACGAAGAATAGGTGGTGCAGATTTTCTGGTTTGGAGGTGGATCCAGCCTTCTGCGTCCTGTGACAAAATATTAGTAATACCTTCTAAAGTATGGCAAGGTCAAGGTATGTATTTTTTAAAATGTATGTATTTATAAGGTGAATCTTTTCTGTTTTTTAAAAACTATGAAGGTCATACTTGTTTGTTTTATGTGAAATAGTATATAATTCAAACGTGTGAAAGCAAGCTCTTTTCCATCCCTCAGAGGAAATATGTTAGCTTCTTATG
The DNA here is from genome assembly GCF_000298275.1 of Orycteropus afer afer. Lineage (NCBI taxonomy): Eukaryota > Metazoa > Chordata > Mammalia > Tubulidentata > Orycteropodidae > Orycteropus > Orycteropus afer. The sequence continues at coordinate 7,608,724 of NW_006921684.1, forward strand.
TATTCTTCTGCACTTTTCTCCTTGATAATCCAAACATAAATTATTGCTCTTTAATTTAATAAACTACTATAAGTATTACTTTTTTTTATTTAACAAAGCAACTCAGTATTATAGATCTAACTGTACTTTTTCCTTAATTTCCTTATGTATTTGACATAAAATTCTTATATATATGGAATCGAAATTTTTCAGTGTTCTTTTCTCCCAACAAGTTTTACTCACCTCCTTCCTCTTTCTTAAAACAGCCTTTTCAACTGCATATCCCTTTTGCCAATTAGCTTTTGTGGGTTTTTACGTATGTTTTTAAGCTTATAGTTACACAGTGTATATGTAAATGAATAGGTGCTTTTGGTGATAAGTTGCCTTAGAAAAATTAGATCATACTATACATATTTCTCTGCATCTTTGTTTTCACCTTAAAAATATCTCTGGGAAATCCTTGCAAGTTGATTCATAATTCATTATTTTTCATTACCATTAAAGGCTTTTATTCCATGGTATGGAATAAACCTTAGTCTAATCACACATTCATTGGTTGGTAAACATTCATTTTGTTTACATTTTTTTCTAAGCATAAATAATAAGCTCTTTAAACATATAGTCATAAATATTTATACTTTAATTTCTATAGTATTGATTCCTTAGAGTAGGATTGCTGGGTTGAGGGAGCTCTGAATATCCTTTAATTACAATAGGTGTTGCTAGATTCCTTTCCAAAATTCTGGAGAAATTTGTATTTCCACCAGCTATTTCATTTTGTATCCCACATCTACATCTATTAAGGTTAATGATTATCCCACTTGATTTTTTTTACATTGTAATGGTTGGTTGCAAAGTGAAATCTCATGCTTAATTTGCATTGCCAGGGTAGGAGTGAGTTGACCCTCTTTTTATCTGTTTGTTGGATTTGTTTTCTGTAATGTATCTAATTCCTATCCTTGGTCCATCTTTCTGGTGGGCTGTATTTTTTTCTTAGTAATTTGCCTTGTTGTTGTTGTTGATATGTGACATGGAATTGGACCCAACTCATGGTGACCCCTCCTTGGGTTTCCGAGGCAGTATCACTACGGAAGTTGATTGTCCAATCAATCTTCTTTCTGAGGAGTGGCTGGTGGGTTTGAACCTCCAGCCTGCTGGTTAGCAGTCAGGTGCCTTAGGCACTATGCTACCAGAGCTCCCAGTAATTTGCCTTACAAAATAGAAAATAGAATTCAAAGCCAGTCAAATTTGATTACCTAATAGGTGTGGAATTTCAGCGTAATTTCTTCATAAAATTAGCAGTTCATGCTAATGTATGAATTTGAAGCTCAAGAAAGACCATTTTTTTTCTTTTTCTTTTTTTTTTACTGTTATTTTTTAAATTTGAGGGTTTTCAGAATTAAAGACAATTTCTTAACCTAGGTAATCCACGTTGTACTTAAAAGTTAGTAGTGGTGTAATTTAAGTCTGTGAAATTGGATACTCTGTAAACTCTAGTAATTAACTATTTCAGAATATTTTTATCATTTTTAAGAGATACAGGAAAAGGCTGTGGAAGTATGATAAAATATGTCAGGTAGGTTATAGTAGTGGTAGTACTTGGCGTAATTATTTTTTAATGACTTGCTGTTTTGGTTTAAAATGTCCCTTCTAGTTAAGTGCATGGGTTTTGGAGTCAGACAACCTGGATGTTCTGGTCCTGATTCTGAAACTTACTAATAAATCTATGGCTGCAGGGAAAGTATCTTAACAGCTTTGAGCCTTAGTTTCCTCAATTGTAAAAGAGGAATAAAAGTAGATTTTTATGAGCTTTGAAAGAAATAATGCATTTAAAGCATATATAATATAACAGGCTTCTGTTCTAAGTACTCAATAAATTTGAACTAATGTTATAATTATACTTAATAAATATTAGCTCTCATTCTTGCTACTTTCATAGTAGGTTTCATCAAGATTCCAGTGTATTTATTTTAAAAAATTCAAAAACTATGTGCTAGGTGTACTAGCTTATCTTAAAGAAGCACTGTTGGCACAATGTTTGAAAGTGCTCAGTTGCTAACTGAAAGGTTGCTCGTTCAAACTCACCAGCCACTGAGCAAGAGAAAGATATGACAGCTTGCTTTCATAAAGATTTACAGCCTTGGAAATTCTGTGTGGGCAGTTGCACTCTGTCCTGTAGGGTCACTATGAATTGGAATTGACTGGTCAACAATGTGTATTTTATGGAAACTATCTTAACTTAAATATTTCTAAATGGGCCACATAATGAAGTGTAAATCTCCCTCTCTTTATCTTTGGTAACCAGTTACAGTGACTAAGGGCTTCTGAACCTAAAAAGTAATTGAGAGCAAGATGAGATACCTGTTACTCAGCAAATAGAAAAAAGTTTAACAGCTGAGATAATTTTACCCTGAAGCCAGAAAACTCTGAGGTACATACAACCTAGTAGCTTTTTGCTTGAAGTATTCCGATTATATATTTGCATGATTGTGAAGATAAAAATCAGTAGTGTTGCAAGAGATTTGAGAATTTTAAGAATTTCATCAAAATAGCAGTTGCTACAGGACGCTAATAAAGAGAAGCTATGGGATATTCTTTAATGATAGTTATACTTCATTGCTTTGTGTTGTTGTTGTTATTTGCCGTCGAGTCGGACCCGACTCATAGCATCCCCTCCTTGGGTTTCCAAGGCAGTATCACTACGGAAGTAGATTGCCCAACTTTCCTTCCGAGGAGTGGCTGGTGAGTTTGAACCACCAGTCTTTTGGTTAGCAGTCAAGTGCCTTAGGCACTATGCTACCAGAGCTTTATTTAAGTATATCTATATATCACATGTATATATATATATATATTTAATTAATATCACATGCAAGTAAAATTTTGCCAAAGATAATTTAAAATGGTTGCTTCAGAATATTGACAGGGAATTGCCAGAAACTCATGCTGGATTCAGAAGAGGACATGGATAAAAGGATACCTTTGCAGATGTCAGGTGGATATTGGCTGAAAGCGAGAATATCAGCAACATGTTTACTTGTGTTTTATTGACTCTGCAAAGGCATTTGACTGTGTGGATTATAACAAATTATGGATAACACTATGAAGAATGAGAATTCCAGAACACTTACTTGTGCTCATACAGACTCTGTACATGGACCAAGAGCCAGAGTCATTTGAATAGAACACGGGAGTACCGTGTGGTTTAAAATCAGGAAAAGTGTGCATCAGAATTGTATCCTTTTACCATATTTATTCAGTCTGTAAGCTAAGCATAAAATTTGAGAAGCTGGACTGGCTATTTGAAGAATGTGGCATCAGGATCAGAGGAAGATGTGTAAGCAAACTATAGTATGCAAATGATGCAACCTTGCTCCTTGGAAGGGAGAGGACTTGAAGCCCTTACTGATAAAGATCAAAGACTATCACAGGGTACCAGAGGGGCAACATTCGCATGGAGGAAATGCAAGACAAACAGTGTATAACTATGAGGGAGATGGCATTGGTGGAAGGGGGTGGGGGTTACTGGGCAGGAAGAGGAGGAGACTGGGTTAGGGTTGGGGATGGTAAATGGGGAGTGAAACTAAATGTACATGAAATGCTGAATGTAAAACAAACTTGCACCTAAAGCACAACAAAAAATTGTAAAAAAAAGATCAAAGACTGTAGCCTTCAGTATGGATTACACCTCAATATCAAGAAAGCAAAAATCCATAGAAGTGGACCAATAAACAACATCGTGATAGAGAAAAGATTGAAGTTGTCCAGAATTTCATTTTACTTGGATCCACACAGTCAACACCCATGGAAGCAGCAGTGAAGAAATCAGATGACTTAATGCATTGGGCAAATCTGCTGCAAAAGACCTCTTCAAAGTGTTAAAAAGCAAAGATGTCACTTTGAGGACTAAGAAGCACTAACCTAACCCATGGTATTTGCAGTCACCTTAAATGCATATGGAAGCTGGACAATGAATAAGGAAGACTGAAGAATTGATTCCTTTGTTTATGGTGTTGATTAAATATATTTATGTACTATGGACTGCCAGAAAATGAGCAAGTCTGTCATGGAACAAGTACAGCTAGATGCTTCTTAGAAGCAAGTCTGGCCAGAATTTGTCTTCTACTTTGGTCATGTTCTCAGAAGGGACTAGTCCCTGGCGAAGAACATCATGCTTGGTAAAGTAGATGGTCAGTGAAAAAGAGGTAGACTCAACTAGATGGATTGCACCAGTGGGCTCATACATAACAACAATTATAAGGATGGCTCAGGAACTGGCAGCATTTCATTCTACTGTACATAGGGTGGCTATGAGTTGGAACTGACTTGACAGCATCTAACATATAGAGAGAATTTAGTTTTGATAACTCTTTTTTGTTGTTGTTGTTGCGCAAAACTTACTGTTTATTGAGCACTTTTGCATACATTAACGTCTTTAACCCTCATAACATTCCACGGGTGGGTTTTTATTTATTGTGATTTCGGTGAAAATTTAAAGAGCATATACACTTTCCATACAGCAGTTCACATACACTTTGTCTCAAGACATTGACCACAATTTTCCACAATGCAACATCTCCCCTCCTACTTCCTCCTGATAGTTACCTCTTCCCTGTGTCCATCCCTCCATGCATTCCTGCCCCCTGAGCTGTCTCCCTGTGCATAAGCAGCCCTTCTTTCCTCCATGCTTGTTCTCTCCAAGGAGTGTTTCTATCTCAGGTAAATGTTCAACTCATATGGCTGTCTATTGTTTGGTTGGAAGCCACAGGTGTGGGTTCAATTCCAGACCTGAAGGGCAGTTAGGGGCCATAGTCTCAGCGGTTCCACCAGGCTCTCTCAGACCAGCAAACCTGGTCCTCCCCGCCACTTCTTTTTTTCAAAATGATTTTGAGTTTTGTTCCACATTGTTCTCCCTCTCTATCCAGGATCTCCTACATAGATCCTCTTCCAAGCGGTTGACAGTACTAACCAGGCACCATCTAGTTCTTCTGGTCTCACAGTCGTATAGGCTGCAGATCAGATGGTGTACCAGTTGCTAGCACTAATTTTTTCCATGAATTTTTTGTTTTCTTCATTCTTCTTTGCTCTGGACGAGGAGAGACCATCGTTGCATCTAGATGGCAGCTCGCAAGCTTTTAAGATCCCAGTCGCTATTTGCCACAGTAGAAGGTGGAACAATGTTTTGTGTAGTATGTTATGTCAGTTGAGCTTGATGTCTTCTGCAACCATGGTCCCGAGCCCACAGGTTCAACTACTCGGTCCCTTTTCGGTAGCTGGCTGTGACCAAGCAGTAACTACAACCTTGCCCCTTGTCAGCTCCACTATATACTTGGGAATTCAGATCATACACATAACGTTATAGGACCGTTGTCTGCCAACGCTATACATGTTCTTGGGTACACTCCCCACTTCATCAACATACCTAATAGTTCAGCCTGTCCTCCCATCTATCCACCCATATACCCATTTTTGCCTTCACTGATGATGTCGTACTGTATGTGCAAAAGGGTTCATCTTTGTTGTCTACTTCTCATGTACCTCTCTATGTATTTCTCTTCCTCAATGCCACTATATTGATCACTCACATTTGGTACATTGCCCTTCTCTTCACCCAAATCAAAACTGATCTCTATCTGTCTGTGTTCCCTCCCCTCCCACCCCTGATAACCAACAAAGAAAATGTCCTTCCATAGATAAACATTTAATTGACTTTTACAATAACGGACTAATACAATATTTGTCCTTTTGTGGTTGACTTATTTCACTCAGCATAATGTCCTCCAAGTTCATCCACGTTATGTGGTGTTTTGCAGATTCTACATTATTCTTTAG
>NW_006921684.1:7637387-7639400 GCF_000298275.1 Orycteropus afer afer
TTTTTTTTTTTTTTTTAATTTTGAGTTTTGTTCTATACTGTTCTCACACTCTATCCAGGATCTCTATAGATACCCCTCCGACTGGTTGACAGTGATAAGCCAGACACCATCTAGTTCTTCTGGTCTCATAGTCATACAGGCTGAGGATCACATGGTGTACCAGTCATTTGGACTAACTGTTTCCATGCGTCTTTGATTTTCTTCATTCTTAGCTCTGGATGAGGAGCGACCCATCGTTGAATCTAGATGGATGCTTGCAAGTTTTTAAGATCCTAGTCGCTACTTGGCTAGAATAGGATGTAGAACAATGTTTTTGTGTAATATGTTATACCAATTGAGCTTGATGTCCCCTGTGACTGTGGTGCCAAGCCCACAGGTCCAACTACTCATTCTCTCTGGGTAGCTGGCTGTGGCCAAGAAGTGACTACACCCTTGTCCCTTGTCACTTATACTATACACCTGGGCATTCTTACAGAACATATAAATACACTTGTAGAAATGTTGTCTGCCAACCCTACACGTAGTCTTGGGCACAATACCCCCTGCATAGATATATCTAGTAGTTTAACCAGTCCACACATCTATCCACCTGTATATTAGTGCTTGCCTTCACTGATAATAGTACTGTATGTGCAAAAAGGTTCATCTTTGTTATTTCTATCTCCCATGTACCTCTCCATGTCTTCTTCAATGACACTGTTGATCACTCACATTTGGTATATTGCCCTTCTCTTCACCCAAATCAATACTTGTCTCTACCTAACAAACAGTCTTTCCTCCCCCCCACCACCACCCCTGGTAACCAACAAAGAAAATTTCCTTCCATATATAAACCTTTCCTTGACTTTTTACTATAATAGACTAATACAGTATTTGTCCTGTGATTGACTTAATGTCCTTCATGTTCATTCACGTTATGCAGTGTTTTGCCGATTCTACGTTTTTCTTTAGGGTTGCATAGTATTCCATTGGGTGTATATACCATAGTTTGGTTATCCCTTCTTCTGTTGATGGGCACCTAGGTTGTTTCCATCTTTTAGCCATTGTAAATAGTGCTGTGATGAACATGGGTGTGCATATTTTCTGTCTTGTTGAACTTTGCTACTAGTGCTGGGGCAAGATGGTATCGCATTGTTTTGATTTGCATCTCTAACGGCTAGTGGTCGTGAGCATTTCTTCATGTTTGTTGGCTGCCTGAATATCCTCTTTGGTGAGGTGTCTATTCATGTCTTCTGCCCATTTTTTAATTGGATTTATTTGTCTTTTTGTTGTTGAGGTGTTGGGAGTTTTCTATAAATTCTAGAGATAAGTTCCTTGTCAGATATGTCATTGCCGAATATTGTTTCCCAATCTGTAGGTTCTCTTTTGACTGTTTTGTAGAAGTCTTTGGAAACACATAAAAATTTGATTTTTAGAAGGTCCCATTCATTTAGTTTATCTTCTGTTTGTCCATTTTGGATTATGCTTGATAGTCTATTTATGCCATATATTAGGGCCCCTAAATTTGCCCCTCGTTTTTGCTTGAGGAACTTTATTGTTTTAGATTTCACATTTAAGTCTTGGATCCATCTGAAGTTAGTTTGTGTATGGTGTGAGGTACAGATCTTGTTTCATTTTTCTGCAAATGGATCTCCAGTTTTGCTAGCACCATTTATTAAACAGACATTCTCTTCCCCATTTAATGGATTTTGGCCCTTTGTCAAAGATCAGCTGCCATAGGTTGGTAAATCTATTTCTGGGTTCTTAATTCTGTTCCACTGCTCTCTATGTCTGTCTTTATAACAATACCAGGCAGATTTGACTACTGTGGCTGTATAGCAGGTTTTAAGATTTGGGAGTGTGAGACCTCCTACTTTGTTCTTCTTCAATAGTGCTTTGCTTATCCAGGGTCTCTCCTTTCCATATAAAATTAGTGATTGGTTTTTCCATATCATTAAAGAATGTTTATGGGATCTGGATTGGGGTTGCACTGAATGTATAGATTGCTTTGGGTAGAATTGACATTTTCACAAT
>NW_006921684.1:7640050-7647305 GCF_000298275.1 Orycteropus afer afer
TGTTTTTCTAATGTTGAACCATCCTTGCATACCTGATATGAACCCCACTTGGTCATAATAAATTATTTTCTTGATATATTGTTGGAGTCTATTGGCTAGTATTTTGTTGAAGATTTTTGCATCTATATTCATGAGGGATATTGGTCTGTAGTTTTCCTTTAGAGTGATGTCTTTGTCTGGTTTTTGTATCAAGGTTATGGTTGCTTCATAAAATGAATTTGGAAGAATCCATTCTTTTCGATGTTTTGGAATAGTTTGAGTAAGATTAGTGTCAGTTCTTCTCTGAATGTTTGGTGGAATTCTCCAGTGAAGCCATCTCAGCCAGGACTTTTTTTTGCTGTTAATTTTTTTATGACCTGTTTGATTTCTTCTTTTGTTATGGATCTGTTCAACTTTTCCACCAGAGTCTGTTAGTTTAGGTACATAGTGTGTTTCTAGAAATCTATCCATTTCGTCCAGATTTTCAACTTTGTTGGAGTACAGTTCTTCCTAGTATCCTGATATTGTCCTTTTTATGTAAGTTAGTTCTGTTGTGATATTGCCCATTTTGTTTCTCATTCGTGTTATTTGTATTCTCTCCCTCTTTTCCTTTGTTAAATTTACCAGTGGTTTGTCAATTTTATTAATCTTTTCAAAGAAACAGTAAAATTTAACATTTAACGGGAAGTTTTATTAAATTTCCAAGTACTACAGTTCTTCACTTGACCAACATAAAATTGAATAAAATAAAATGTTAATGTGGGCATTTTGAGATTTCAGTGGCTCTTTATTTCCTGCTAAATGATAATTAAACTCAAGGTCTGTCTTTATCTAGGCCAGTGCTGTCCAATAGAACCATATTGTGAGCCTCTTATAATTTAAAATGTTCTACTGGCCAAATTAAAAAAAAAAGCAAAGTTTAAAAAGGGTGAAATTGTAATATTTTATTTAACCTTATATATTTAGAATATCCTCTCAAGATGTAATAAAAATTTATTAAGGAGCTATTTTACTTTCTTTTCTATACTAAGTCTTGGGGTGACCCTGGAACAAGGAAGGGACTTTCTGTGCTAAAACCCATACAGTTGGTCACCTTCTAAGCCCATCTTAATTTGGATGCTGCATTGTCATTGAAAAAAAACTTGATTTGTATTTAGAGTTCAAAAAATCTATGGTTGAAAAAGTAGAATCACATACCCAAGTTCTTCCAGACATACTTAAAGGTTTTCCTATAACTGATTCAGATATCAATTTTTAAATGAAAATTAATTCAGATTAAACAAAACTTTGTTCTTTAGGCACACTAACCACACGCCAGATGTTCAGTAGCCACATGTAGCCAGTGCAGGCCTAGACCAGCCTGTTCCTTTCCAGCCTGTATTCTACTCCTCACTCAGCCACTTGTGCTCTAACTAAACTGAACTTCTTACCTTGCCTGTACGTACCTTTTACTTTATTATGCCGTTATTGATGTTGTACATAGGGCTCTTTTTGCCCCCAAAATCCTTCATTTACTGTTTCCATATACCCACTTTGCCTGTCCTCAAAAATCCTGTACAAATGCCTTCTCCATAATGTCTTTTTTTTATTACCCCTGCTGGAAGTAATCCCCCCATGTGCATTCTGAGAATATTGTATTTTTGCTCCTTTTTTAGTTTTAATAGTTTTATGGTATTCTCAATCTCTACTAGTTTGGCTTCTGTCCTCATCACTCCGCTGAAATTGTTCTATAGACCACCAAAAAATTTCATTTTGACAAATTCACGAGTCACTTCAATGTTTTCACCTTTCTTTTAATTCTCAGCACCATCTGGCATATTGATCATTACCTCCTTTTGTATTGTTAAAAATTTTTCGTTATAAAAAATTCACACATAGAAAATATATGCACTTTAAAGTATACCCAGTCACTTAAGATACAAAACATTAACTTTGATGCTTCTCTCTCCTTCCCAACTCCCAGATAACGCTACAGTGAATTTTATGTTAATCGTTGGCTTTTCATTGTAGTTTTCCCACATATATATGTATTTGTATTGTTTCATTATTCCTGTTTTTGATCTTCCTATGAATAGAATCAAATTATATGTATGTTTCAGTGACTTTTTCCTCAACATTGTTTTTGTGATTCATCTGTATACATGCATGTCAAATCCAAACCCACTGCCATCAAGTCGATTTCGACTCATAGCAACCCCTCTTTGAGTTTCTGAGACAGTATCACTATGAAAGTAGATTGCCCCATTTTCCTTCTGAGGAGTGGCTGGTGGGTTTGAACCACCAGCCTTCTGGTTTACAGTCAAATGCCTTAGCCACTATGACATACATACATGTAGGCATAATTTATTTTCACATCTATATAGTATTTCATTGTATAATACACTCAATTTATCCATTCAACTATGGGCATTTATATTTTCAGTTTTTATTAATGAAAACAAGGTAGCTATGAACCTTCCTTTTTGAACATATCTCTTGGTACATGTATTCAAGTTTGTCTAGGGCAGTGCGAGTTTGTCTAGGGCAGTGCGGTGAATTGCTTGATGTGGACCTTCTAGCCATTGTCCTCTATTCTGTGATGTATTGTAAATCCTATTATCCATGCCTGTTTGGGGTGGTGTGGTAGTTAAGGTCAGGTATCAACTTGGCTGGGTAGCTGGTAGTAGTCATTCCCTATAATGACTGGCATTTGGCTCTGTGATGAGATTTGCCTTGAGCTGCTGATTGTTAAAGCCATCCACTTAGGTTATTTCTGTTGGGGCAACACAGGTGGAATGTATCTTGAGTCCTGCCTTGCTGGAGGGTATAATTCAAATCACCACTGTTAGCTTCCTAGAGGGTATACCTAAGAATCTCCTGGGAAGATTCCTCTCCTCTTGCTCCAGCTTTGTGTCTTGGATCATCCTCATCTCACCCCTGGATTTGGGACAGCAGCCGTCATCTGATCTGCTGATCGAGGTTCATCCAACCCCGAGAATTGGGAGGATCCTCCAGACCCACTCACGGACCTGGGACTCCCCAGCCTGCCAGCTTCTGCCACTACTATGTGAGACGATCCTTTGGGTGTCTGTGAGTTCTGTGAGGCGTTACAGTGAAATACAGAACCCTAAGACAGGGAAATTACTGGGAGGAGGAGGAGAAGTTAATGTCTGAAACGATGGAGTGGCACGGTAGTTTGGACATTTGGGACATCTTTAACCTCCGCCTCATGGGAACTGGCCTTGTGCTGATCTTTCTGAGAGAAAATTGTTCAAGCAGGCAGTGATACCCAAAATACGTATCTGGTATCAGCTACATCACTTGAGACATTAGTTCAAGCAAATTACTGGGCCCCACCCTAGACTAATTGAATCAGAAAGTTTGGGGGGTGGAGCCTAGTAATCTGTTTCCAAAAACCCTCCAGGTGATAATCACACTAAAGTGTAAAACCCATTGGTGTAGAAGCATTCCTTGTGAGTTTAATTTGCATGAGCTGCTTATGATTATTGGCTTCCATATCCTTCAAACGCTTTTTAATCTCATGTTTTCTGTGACACCTAGGAAATTCTGATGAAGAAATAGTTTACATGAGGTCTAAAGCATCCAGTGATAAAGGAAGCCTGTCACATATCTTCAACAGATAAACTCTCAGGTCCTGGGGAATCATAAATTGAAATTTTCTTTAAATGATGAAGTTAGCCTGCTCAAGGACAGTGTCCTTGGCCTGACCTTTTGCCAAATACCAGTTAATCGTTTTACTTAAAAATTGTATAAAGAAGACTTCATTAAGATGACAGAATAGGCAGAAAAGTTCCACAGACTCTCTTCAACAAGGAGAAACCAATTGATGGAGATACAGAAGATAATCCTGGAGCCCTGAGCTTTGAAAGGAAGTACACAGAAGTGAAATAGGCACCAACTAGTGGAAAAACCTGAACAAAAACAGTGATTACAGAGATGGTCAGAGCAGTTGACTGTCAGCTACTCTGACAGGACCAACAGCCTGAATATTTCCAAGTGGTGTTGGAACCTGAGAATTGATCTAAAGATCAGCCCTGGTTGACAAGGGCTGCAGGAACGACTGCATTGGTGGCCTATGACTAGGAAAGGAAACAGCAAGGAGGGATACAACCTGAACTGTGGACTTTCAGCTGTCTGGAGGGTGCAGCCATCTTGATTGTTTACAAGTGGTGGCCATTTTGGATATTTAAAGTGACTGTGCAGCCATTTTGAATGTTGACAAGCAGTGGCCAGTTTGGATTTTAAAGTGACAGCATTCACATTTGGATTCCAGGGACCAAGAATAAGCTCCATTTGCCAAGGATAGGAGGGACATATGGGAGGGTGACAACTGGGAGGAAGACAAGTGGTGAATGTATAAGTGCTGCCAACTAGAAAATAGAGGAGCATAGCATAGTACCCTGCTTAAGTAGATAACATACAAAGAAAATGAAAACTGTGGGCAAGTCACTCCAACATACAATCACCAATTAACTGTAAACACAAAAATGTCACAGTGCCTCAGAGACAACAGAGCATCATGGTCCACACAAAGAAGCAAGATAGAGCAGGAAAAACAAGGGACCAGGACACAGACCTAAAACACATCATTGAGGAAGATGCAGCATTGGAATTCCCTGATAAGGAATTCAAAAGAATTATATTTAGGTGCCTTCAATTAATTGAGAGACAAATCAAGGAGAACACTGACAAAATGGAGGAAAACACAGAGAAAACCCTAGAATAATTTCAAAAGACAATACAAGAACAAAATGACAAAATAAATGAAAACTTAAAATGATACAAAATCTACAGATAGAAATCCAGAAGATTAATACTAAATTTTCAGAAATGGAATACTCATTGAATGGGCAAAGGAGTAGAATTGAATCAATGGAAGACAGAATTAGTGAGATTGAATGCAAATACCTCCGTACTTGTTTGGAAAAGGAACAAACAGAAAAAAGATCAAAACAAAATGAAGAAAGCCTAAGGTTCATGTGGGATACCATCAAAAGAAATAACCTATGTGTCATTGGAATTCCAGAACAGGAAGAGACAAATAAAACCACACACACACACAAAAAAAAAAAATTCTAAAAGATTTGTTGGAAGATAATTTTCCTGGTATAATGAAAGATGAGAATATATCCATTCAAAAGACCCCAAAAGAAAATCATCAAGACATATCATCATCAAACTCACCAAAACCAAAGACAAAGAATCCTAAAAGCAGCACTGGAAAAATGAAAAGTTATCTACAAGGGGCAACCAATAAGAATAAGCTCGTGTTTCTCAGCAGAAACCATGCAAGTGGGAAGACCATGGGATGATATATATAAAACCCTGAAAGAGAAAAATTTCCAACCAAGAATTATATACCCAACAAAACTGTCCCTCAAATATGATGGTGAAATTAGGACATGCCTAGATAAGCAGAAACTAAGGAAATTTGTTAAAACCAGACCAACCTTACAAGACATGCTAAAAGGAGTCCTTTGGACAGAGAAGCAGTAACAGCAAACAACAACCGACCATTAACACACATGATGACATAACTCAGAAAACAACCCAGTTATAGAAGTATACAAAATTGTATACTACAAGATTGTAAACAGGGAACCAAAGACATCAATTGACAAATGGAGACAACTGCAAAACCTGTTCAAAAAGAGGGAAAAACTGTAGTTACAGAGCTTCTGAATGGTAGGGAAGTCAAGACAAATGCAAGATAGAATGGACTGTTCTAAACTTGGGAAGAATTACAATTCACAGGGTAACCTCAAAGAAAAATGATAAACCTTCACATCAAGGTCGAAAAGAGGACCAGCACAAATATTTAGCAAATACTAAAATGATAGCAATGAAGGAAGTGATAACACGATTCATAAACAAAACGAGCTCAGCACAGAAAATTATATGGAACAAAGAAATCAACACCATGAAAAAGCACATAACAAAATGACACCAACAAATTCATACTTGACGATAATTACATATCTTACAAAAGACTTATCTCTAAAATTTATAGAAAACTTCAAAACCTCAACAAAAAAAAAAAATTAAAAATTCAATTGAAAAATGGGCAGAAGATGTGAATGGACACTTCACCGAAGAGGATATTCTGACAGCCAGCAAATACATGAAGAAATGCTCATGATCATTAGCCATCAGAAAGATGCCAATCAAAACAACAATGAGATACCATCTCACCCCAGCACTAATGGCAAAGTTCAACAAGACAGAAAATGTCAGATGTTGGTGAGGATGTGGAGAGTTTGGGACTCTCATCCACTGCTGGTGGGACTGTCAAATGATAAAGCCACTGTGGAAAACAGTATGGCGATTCCTTAAAAAGCTGAAACTAGAAATACCATTTGACACAGCAATCCCGTTACTAGCATATAGCCTAAAGAAGTGAGAGCCAGGAGAAGAGCAGATGTAGGCACACCCATGTTCATCACAGCACAGTTTATGATAGCGGAAAGATGGAAACAACCTAGGTGTCCATCAACAGAAGAATGGATAACCAAACTATGGTACATACACACAATGGAATACTATGCAACCTTAAAGAATAAGGTAGAATCTGCAAAACACCGCACATAACATGGATGAACTGGAGGACATTATGCTGAGTGAAAGAAATTAATCACAGATGGACAAATATAGTATTAGTTCATTATTGTAAAAAGTCAAGGAAAGATTTATATATGGAAGGGAACTTTCTTTGTTGGTTACCAAGGGTGGAAGGGGAGGAGAGGGAACACTGCAAAAAACAAAAACAAAACAAAACAAAAAATGCATTGGCCCATATCACTTTAGTTTTGTGTATTTCACTGTACATAAATTATATTTCAATAAAATGCATTAAAAAAAACTGTATAAACAAGACTTACTGTTCCCAAACTGTCTTTATAGTTTGTTTGTTCCTCCTCTTTCTCTCCTCTTCTACAATTTATTTTTGTTTTTGTCTTTGTTCCTTGATACTTTTTTGACTGTACCTCATGTGAGTAAATCTGCCAGCTGGTAACTAATTAAATGTCTCTGAGTTATTCTTAGGCACTACACAATTCCCTTTTTCCTCTTACTTGCCTGGTTATTTCTTTTCAGCCTCCTCTGCCAGTTCGTCCTCCTCTGCTCAATCTGTTACTATTGGAGTACCTTAGTGCTTGTCGTAGCTCCTCAGCAATTCTCTATCTACACATTTTCTCTAGGTGATATTTTCTGGGCCTAATGGCTCTGGTAGCATAGTGCCTAAAGCACTTGACTGCTAACCAGAAGGCTGGCAGTTCAA
>NW_006921684.1:7647650-7666167 GCF_000298275.1 Orycteropus afer afer
ACAACAATAACAACAATGGCTTTAAATATTTATTGCTGAGGACTTTTAGTTGTCTACTTGAAGTTCAGTCTCCTTACTGTGTCAAAACATAGGATAAAAGGGGCAGGAGGATGGTTTCCTGATGCCTATTTTTATTAATTAAGGTTGCTTATTTTCTGATGCTCTTATTTTATTTGACAGTCTCAGTCAGGTTCCTCTACATTGTTAAAACCACCAGCTTCTATTATATAGAATCTTAGTAACGTATCAATGAGCAGAGATCCTATCAGAACAAAGTAAATGACAGCTACTGGAACAAAACTTTCCAGTTGGTGTGTTACAAATAGGTTATGGATGTACTGAGACATTAGGCCTTAGAGTGGCAGTAGGACTTGGAGTAGCGGAGCTCAAGGCGCTCAAGCTGCCTCTGGCCGGCTATACACAGCTGCTTCCGTTTAACTAGTACACAGTATAATATAACTATTATCCTTTTCTTTGAGTGCTATGAAATGAAAGAAGGTTGGGAAGCACTTTTCTGAGCAATCAACTGGCAATGAGAGTATCAATAATATCATTATTCAGCCATTTGGTTTTGGGAACAGATCCCAGCAGAAAATAGATGAAGGGTCAAATTAGACATTTTTTTCTGACAATTCACTCCAATTCTATTGTAATACTTAATATTAGATATCAATATATCTAAGGAGCTCTGGTAACACAGTGCCTGAGGCATCTGACTGCTAACCAGAAGGTTGGTGGTTAAAACCCACCAGCCACTCCATGGAAGCAAGACTGGGCAGGCAATCTACTTCCGTAAAGATTTACCGCCTCAGAAACCCAATGGGGTTGCTATGAGTCAGAATTGACTTGACTGCAGTGGGTTTTGTTTTTTGTTTTTTGTCTTATCAATATATGTATATTAATATCAGTCTTCAAATTTTATTGAACACTCTTTTATTTGTTAACACTCCTCCTTTTATTTGTTAATATGCCAGATAAATTCTAGGTGGAACAAAGAGTTGAGAAATAAAGTCATAAAATACAAAAGAAAAATCAGAAGACTTAATCGATAGAGGACTGAGTGCAATAACAAATCAAAAAATGTTACGTTTCGATTATAGTAAAAATTTATTAGTACATAAAATTCTGAGAACAAATGAAAAGAAAATGAGGACATGGAAAAATAATTGGTAGCTTGTATGATTTGCAATAATCTAAAAGTAGAAATTACTTGAACAAAAAAACTAACAACCCAATTAAAAAGTTGAATGACATCAAGAGGTGATTCACAAAAAGCTGCAAATGGCCAACAAATACATGAAGCATCTAGTCATAGAAATAAATGCAAATGATCAGTAATTGAGAAATTAATTTTACATATAAGGTTTGATAGATTTGGCTTGAGTTTGGTAAAGCTAGGCCCCTGACATGATGTTGGTTTTGGGCGAAAGTGATGGACATTTCTGCAGGCCAACTTAGGAATAATACATAACAAAAAAAATTAATGTTCATACACTTTGACATAATGTTTTAATTTTTAGGAGTTTATCCTGAAGAAATTATAATAGATGACATGAAGATATGTGAACATAATGTTCACAGCTTTATGCTGTGATAAAAAATAAAACCAACCTAAGCCACTCCTCGGAAGGAAGGTTGGGCAATCCTACTTCCGTAGTGATACTGCCTCGGAAACCCAAGGAGGGGTCGCTATGAGTCGGGGCCGACTGGACGGCACATAACAACAACAACAACAACAAACCTATAAATATGTATACTGTGATAAAAATAAGAAGTAAGCAAAATCTATAAATATGAGAATAAATAATTAAAAATCCAGAGCTTTGAACTGGTTCATTCTGGTTTGAATGCCTGCTATGAATTTTCATTTCTACCCCAGATATACTGAATCAGAATCTATAAAAATCCCCTGGGGATTTTGTTAAAATATAGATTATAAATCAGTATATTTGGGGTAGAAATGAAAATTCTCAGCATGGGGTCAAGCTGGATTGAACCAGTTTGAAGCCTTGGGGTTCATATGATGGAATCCTTGACAATCATTAAAATAATGTCTTTGAAGAATATTTAAGAAGTAGAAAATATTATCTATGTAATGTAAGAGTCCACATTACCTCAAACACCATGTATTTCATATAAATACACTGTCAGTTGGAAGAAGCACCATTATTTTCTGTTGCACCAAAAGAAAGAAGAACAAAACACCCAGGATGTAGTTTCTAATAGAAGGCCTTGGCATAAAGCTAGACGACCTAAAAGGGTAAATGAGACCTGTCTGTGGAAGGGGACAGCAAAGAAACTAGCTGGTGCTCATTGGGTTGTGGTCTCAATTTCCACAAACAAGCCTGGACCATAAAGCTTTAAACAAAGAGAATTTATAGTGGTCACAGTTTGTAGTGACCTCAAGAAGAAGCAAACGTCAATTCCTTGACAGAAATGGGCCTTAATCAGGTAGACAGCATTTTTTTTTTTTTTTTTGTAACATTGACTGATTTTAAGACTAGTCATTCTAAAATATACTTCTATAACATAGTTGTTAACTGGTGAAACTGTGTGTCTAGAATTAATAAACAGAGTATGCTCCATTCATAGGATAGGAAGGAAATACTCCAAAATTTAGCAGTGAAGGCCAATTTGTTGGATGGAATACTATGTATTTTACAAATTTTCTCCATGAACATTTATTATTTATATTTAAAACTTTACCTCTATAAGTGATCTCATTCTTGTCTTTATTCCATTTTCTTGATTTGATTTCCTCAACTGGTATATTTTGAATCATTACCAACCTTTAGTAATGAAGCTCAGATGTTTAGAATTTTTATTATTTCAGTACTTTGGAACAGAGCTACATTTACTTTGGCTGCAGACTCATGGGTTGTTACTGTTAGCAAGTATATGCAAGGCCTTCAAAACGCCCTGGATTCCTGCATTGAGAGAGGACAAAGAAGGGAGGAGGGATGGTTAAGCTCAGTCTCTGGAATCAACCATGCTCAGATTTTATCTTTGACACATAGTGGTTGTGGGACTGGAGAAAAGTTACTTAACTAGTCTAAAACTCAGTCTCCTCATTTTTAAAACAGTAATAATGGTACTGTTGAGAGAATTAAAAGAAATAATGTAAAAGGCCTGTCATATCACTGTTACTATTTCTAAACCAGGCCCTTTGAGACCAACTGTTTAAAAATGTCATTTATTTTTAACATCCTTTTCTGTTCTTTGCTGTGGCCCCTTAACAGTGCTTGCACATAAGAGAGACTTTTGAAAATGTATTGTCTTTTCAGTTCTTCATTTTTAAATGGCATATTCTGTATACCAACAAATAGAAAAAGGGAGGACACTCCTGATTAGCATAACCCTGATGCAAAAAAAAAAAAAAAAAAAAAAACAGATAAAAAGTGAAAATTGCCAGCCAAATTTGCTCAACAAGGATGGAAAAATCCCAAAGAAAATGTCAGCAAACCAAATCCAGCAATATATAGTAAAGATTATATATCAAGACCAAGTTGGATTTATTCTAAGAATACAGGGTTGGTTTGACTTTAGAAGATCAATCAATATAACTAGATTATATAGACAATGTCTATATGTACATATATATATATAGACATATATGTATATATGTATATGTATCTAGGTGCTCTGGTGGCATAGTGCCTAAGGCATTTGACTGCTTACCAGAAGGCTGATGGTTCAAATCCTCCAGCCACTCCTCAGAAGGAAGGTGGGGGGATCTACTTCAGTAGTGATACCGCCTCAGAAACCCAAGGAGGGGTTGCTATGAGCCCGGACCGACTCGACGGCAGTGTGTTTGGTTTTGGTTTGGTTTCTGGACACTTCATCAGTGTCACAGTGGCTTGCTTGTGGCTGTGAGGCTGGAGACTATGCCACCAGCATTTCAAATACCAGCGAGGTCACCCATGGTGGACAGGTTTCAGCGAAGCGTCTCAACTAAGACAGACTGGGAAAAAGGACTGGGCCATCCAGTTCTGAAAAAATTGGCCACTGAAAACCTCATGAATACTAATGAAGCCCTGTCCGATATAGTGCCTGAAGATGAGCCCTTCATATTGGAAGCCATTCAAAATAATATGATTGGAGAGGAGCTGCCTCCCCAAAGTAGAGTCGGACTCTACTTTGGATGAAGTAAAGCTTTCAGGACCTTCATTGGATGATGGAGCTTGACTCAAAATGGGGAGAAACAGCTGCAAACATTCATTAATAATCAGAACATGGACTGTACGAGGTATGAATCTAGGAAAATTGGAAGTTGTCAAAAGTGAAATGGAACACATAAAGATCAATATCCTAGGCATTAGTGAGCTGAAATGGACTGGTATTGGCCATTTTGAATCAGACAATCATATGATGTACTATGGCAGAAATGTCAAATTGAAAAGGAATAGTGTCACATTCATCATCAAAAAGAACATTTCAAGATCTATTCTGAAGTACGATGCTGTTGGTGATAGGATAATATCCATATGTCTACAAGGAAGACCAGTCAAGACTACTATTATTCAAATTTCCACACCAACCACTAAAGCCAAAGGTGAAACATAGAAGATTTTTACCAACTTCTGCAGCCTGAAATTGACCAAACATGCAATCATGATTATTAATGGTGATTGGGATGTGAAAGCTGGAAACAGAGAAGAATCACTGGTAGTTGGAAACATGGCCATGGTGATAGAAATGATGTTGGAGATTGCATGATAGAATTTTGTAAGACCAATGACTTATTCATTGCAAATACTAGCAGCTTAAACAGTGGCTATACACATGGATCTTGCAAGATGGAATACATACCACTCAGATTGACTACACCTGTGGAAAGAGGCAATGGAGGAGCTCAACATCATCAGTCAAAACAAGGCCAAGAGATGACTGTGAGACAGGCCATCAATTGCTCATATGCAAGTTCAGTTGAAGCTGAAGAAGATTTAAATAAGTCCACAAGTGCCAAAATACAACATTGATTATATCTCACTTGAAACAAAAATCCTCACAATTGAACCAATAAACATCATGATAAATGGAGAAAATATTGATGTTATCAGGGATTTCATTTTAGTTGGATCCACAGTTAACACCCATGGAAGCAGCAGTCAAGAAATCAGATGTATTGCACTGGATGGAGGGATGGACCAGGGAAGAGGTAACTATCGGGAGGAAGTGGGAGGGGAGCTGTTGCACTGTGGTAAATTGTGGTCAATATCATGAGACAAAATGTATGTAAACTGCTGTATGGAAAGTGAATTTGCTCTGTAAATTTTGGCCCAAATCACAATTTAAAAAAGAAAAAAAAAAAAAAAAAAAAGATGTACTGGACAAATCTGCTGCAAAAGTTCTCTTTAAAGTTTTAAGGAGCAAAGATACCACTTTGAAGATGAAGGTGCAACTAACCCAAGCCATGGTGCTTTCAATCACTGCATATGCATGTGAAAGCTGGACAATGAATAAGTGCCAAAGGGGCAGGGAGCCTCATCTTCTGACCTCCTCTAACCTCACAAGAGGAAGACAGAATCACCATTAGTAGCCCAAGGCATATTCCTGTGAGGCCAGACATGCTGCCTCCCTCCAGTCCTTTCATCAACCCTGACACCAACCATTCCTCCTGCAGCACTCACCACCTTTCTGCTGGGTTCAATAATTCTTTGCAGTGGCCACACAGAACTCACAAATTATGGGGTTTATTAGGGAAGCACCAGACTACAATTCAGGTTCAGGAACAATGCTCAGTCTCTCTCAGCCTGCCATCTCTTAGACAACAGTTTCTCTCAGTCTCTCTCCCAGCAGTGCGTGTCTCTCGGTGTCTCTCTCTCAGCAATGCATGTCTCTCGGTGCCTCTCTCTCAGCAGTGCGTGTCTCTCAGGAGTGTGTTTCTCTCAGCAGCACATCTTTCTCAGCCAGCAGTCAGAGAGAAGTCCTCCCTCTAGAAGGGCTCCGTCTGAGACTGGCAGAGTGTCAACTAACCAATCCCAACATCAGAATTCTATACACCTGAGAGAGAGAACTTTGCAGAAAATTACTTTGTGCTGCTTCTAACAGAAATACCCCAGGTCAATAACTTTAACAATCAGGAGCTACTCAGTTGCTCACAGCGAATTCCACCATGGAGTTTACAAAGACTTATGGTTAGAAAAGCCATACCAGGTAATTTACTACACCACAATAAGAAGGATGGAAGAAAAGTTAATGCTTTTTTTTTTTTTTAATTGTGATTTGGGTGAAAGTTTACAGAACAAATTCATTTTCCATACAGCAGTTCATATACAGTTTGTTATATGACATTGATTATCATCTCCACAATGCAACAGCTCTCTTCCCACTTCCTCCCTGTGGTTACCTTTTCCCTGTGTTGTTCTTTGCTATGCATTTCTGCCCTCTGAGCTATCTCCCTGGGCACATACTGCCCTTCTGATCTCTCATCATTGATCATTCTAAGGAGTGCACCTACTTGGTGTAAGTGTTCATCTTATACGCCTGTCTGTTGTTTGGCTAGAAACCACAGAAGTGAGTTCAATTACAGGCCTGAAGGGTGACTAGAGCCCATAGTCTTGGGGGTTTTACCAATCTCTATCAGACCAGTAAGCCTAGTCTTTTTTTTTTTTTTTATGATTTTGAATTTTATTCCATATTTTTCTCCCATTCTATCCATGATCTCCTATTCTGCTCTCTTTCCGAGTGGTTGACAGGGATAGCTGGGCACCATCTAGTTCTTCTGGTCTCAAGGTCATGTAGGCTGAGGTTCACATGGTCTGTTAGCCCTTTAGACTAATTGTTTCCATGTGTCTTTTGTTACCTTCATTCTTCTTTGCTCCAGATGAGGAAAGATCAATTGTTGCATCTTAGATGGCCACTTGCAAGCTTTTAAGACCCCAGTTGCTACTCACCAAAGTAGGATATAGAACAATGTTTTTATGTAGTAGTTTATGCCAATTGAGCTTGATGTCTCCCGTGACCATGGTCCCTAGCTTGTGGGCCCAGTGACTCATTCCCTCAGTGTGCTTGGCTGTGGCTAAAAGTTATCATCACTTTGCCCCATTGTTGTTGTTATGTGCTGTCGAGTTGAACCCGACTCAGCGACCCCTCCTTGGGTTGCTGAGGCAGTATCACTATGGAAGTACATTGCCCAACCTTCCTTTTGAGCTCTATTATATATGTGGACATTCTTTTTTTTTTTTTTTTTATTGTAATTTGGATGAAAATTTACAGAGCAAATTCACTTTCCATACAGCAGTTCACATACACTTTGTCTCATGCCATTGACTACAATTTACCACAATGCAACAGCTCCTCTCCCACTTCCTCCTGATAGTTACCTCTTCCCTATGTCCATCCCTCCATTCACTCCTGCCCTCTGAGCTGTCTCCCTGTGCATAAACAGCCCTTCTTTCTCCCATGATTGTTCCCTCCAAGGAGTGTTATCTACCTCAGGTAAATGTTCAACTCATACGCCTGTCTTTTGTTTGTCTGAAAGCCACAGGTGTGGGTTCAATTCCAGATCTGAAGGGCAGCTAGAGGCCATAGTCTCAGTGGTTCCACTAGGCTCTATCAGTCCAGCAAACCTGGTCCCCCCCTTTTTTTTTTAATATACGTGGTATAGTGCCTAAAGCATCTGACTGCTAACCAGAAGGCTGGTGGTTCAAACCCACCAGCCACTCCTCAAAAGGAAGGTTGGGCAATCTACTTCCATAGTGATACTGCCTCGGCAACCCAAGGAGGGGTCGCTATGAATTGGGGCTGACTCTATGGCACATAACAACAAAAACACAACATATGTCGATATTCTTATAGCACATAGAAATATGTATGTTAAAAATATTATCTGCCAAACTTATATTTGGTCATGGGTATATTTCCTTTTGCCCAGACATACTTGATCATTTAGTCTGTCTACCTATGTATCCACCTGTAGATTGTTTGTTATACTGATAATGCAGTATTGTGTATGTAATACTTTGTTTTCTTTACCTCTAATGCCTTTGAATTGTAGTGGTGGCAAAGAACACTGAAAATACCATGGACTGCCAGAAGAATGAACAAATCTTTCCCAGAAGAAGTGCAGCCAGAATGCTCCTTAGAAGCGAGAATAGCCAGACTTCATGTCACCTATTTTTGTCATGTTGTCAGATTGGACCATTTCCTGGAGAAGGATATCATGCTGGGTAAAGTGGAGGGTCATTTAAAAAGGGGCAGACTCTGAATAAGATAGATTGACACAGTGGCTGCAATGATCAGGCTCAAGCATAGCAAAGATTGTGAAGATGGCACAGGACCAGGCAGTGTTTTGTTCTGTTGTACACAGGGTCTTCTATGAGTGGGAACTGACTTGATGTCACCTAACAACAACAACAACAACATGACCACACTGCCTAAATTTTTAATCTGCCCTTCTACTCCCAATACTTGCAGCCATTTTCCCTGCCTTACTTCTCCTTTTAGTAGTTACCACTATCAAATTTAAAAAGTCCTTGATTTACGGTCGGGTTCCATTCCTATGATTCCATCATAAATTGGTTTTGATGTAAGTTGAATACTTCATTTTTTTAAAAAAGTTTTCATTATTGCCTTTTATTATCAATATCTTTATAAATCCAGTAATGTTTATAATAAAATTGAACATCTAGGAATGCACATCTGAGAATAAGATTTCATGTTGCAGCATATTACTAATCAAAAGATCAACAACAACAAAAAAGAACGGTTGTAAGTTTGGTTCCAACCAAAAAAAAAAAAAAAACCCGAACTCATTGTTGTCTATTCAAATTTGACTCATAGCGACCCCTTCTTGGGCTTCCAAGGCAGTATCTCTATGGATGTGGATTGCCCAGTCTTCCTTGTGTGGTTCACTGTACCTCAAATACATTGTAAGTTGAGGACTACGTGCATTAAATATTTTTCTGATTTATCTTAATTGTCCATCTAGCACCTAGCAAGCATTCAGTTTAATTGTTGAATGAATGCACATAAAGGTTATTTTCCTATGTTGAAAATATTTTTTAAATTGCTATTATACATTTTGATTGCAATTCTAAAAGTGGTTTTCACAATAATATTCAAATATATGTATAGCTTTCTCATTATAATTACTTTGAGGGAGTAAAACTTCAAAACATATTTAAAAACAATTGCAACTAGTATCCTTGAGTATAAATACAAAAAGTAATTGTGAGGAAAATATATGTTGAAAGGATTACTAAATCTGAACAGACTTCCTTAAGAGGAGATTATGAATATAAATATAGAACTCTGAGCTGTGAAGAGAAACTATGAGTCATTTCAGACAGAGGAAATCATGTCACATGAAGCTAAAAGGCAAAGAGTGATTTTGTGGTGATTGATAGTTGGTAAGCAATGACAGCAGTTAATTTTACAGACAAGAATATCTAGGTTTGGTAAATTATGTTTACTTGCCCATTGTTCCACAGCTTTACTCCAGAGGCCATCCTTGAATCCAGATCTCTCTGATGCCAAAGCCCAAGTCCCTTACCTCTGGGTAGAGCTGCATTTTATATGAGGGTTAGACTCTAACAGCAGCTTGCAGGGTGAAAGTTGTTGGGTGTCACCGAATTGATTCAAAGTTAGGTAGAAGTATAAATACTGAATGAAAATTCTGCAAGGAGGCACCTTTGGTAGAGAAACATAACCCAACACAGCCAGAGTTTCTTCTACTGTGGGTCAGAGTATAGCCATTTTGGATAAATGACAGATGAAGGATCTAGTTTGTAGTTAGGGGCAATTTGTGTGAAAAATACACACGTTTAAACACTGGAAATATACACAATAGGGCAAGATGTTCTTAGTATAAGAAGCACATAGAAGCAGAGACTGAGGGAAGAGTAAAATCAAGTTTCCCATCAGAGTTTTCCTGCACCGTTTACAAAGGTAATTTTCTCATTCTGTGTGTTTGTGTGTATATATATATATGCGTGTATATATATATATATATATATATATATATACACACACATGTATTTCTTTATGTTATACCACCTTGCCAAAAGCCAAGCAGCTTTGTTGGTCTAGAGAGGATTACTTAGTTTCCATAATATTGAAAATCTTGTTAAATATTTATTACTTGTAGCATATTAAAAGCTAGAGCTGGTAGAATTAGGCAACAAATAAAGCATGGCAGTGCATACTTCCCATCTCTCCAGAATTAATCAGCAAAAGGGATAACTTCAATTGTGTCAAGAAAACTAATGCCACCTGAGGTGCAGACAAATCATTTTCCTATGAAAAGAAGGAAAATACTAATTTTAATCCAGTTTCCCATCGCCATTTAGGAGTTCCACTTGATATCCTTGGACAGTCCTTGTTATTTTAATGCATTTGATGACTAGGGACTAGAAAGTTGTCATGAAAGGAGAAATCCTTTTTCAGAATATGAGAGAAAATGTCCAATTTCTGCCTTAGCCAGTTAGCATGGTTTCATGCCTCTCATGGTGTTGGGTACAATTCTTCTCAATCCTTTTCCCACCCCCAGCCATTGAGGCATAAGGCATGCTTCCATCAGTGTAAAACCAGCATTCTCAGCAGGGGTGAGATGGTAGCATTCTACTTGCCAGGAGAATAAACACTTGTAAGAGTTTGGTTCCCTGTAGTTTGAAAACCTACTCTCTGGAGAGTCTGTTACATCTCCCTAAGAAATATTACCCTCACTCTCCTATTGATCATTGGTTTAGAACAATGGCAATTGGTAAGTGTTAATTGAATTTAAGTACTAACTTAGGGTTTCTCACCTTGGCTGGGGGGCTTTTGAACAGTATCAAGTTCTAATTGTCCACTCCCCTGTTTGTTGGCACCCCACCTAGATGTTCTTTGGGGTAAGTGGAGTGAGGGATGCCCCAGAGCTTTTTAAAGAGCTGAGTATAGTATCTCACAAGCAGCAATAGCCTGAATGCTTGTTGTGTTTACAGACATCTTTTGAAAGAGGCTGCCCAACCACAGGCCCCTAAAAAAAGGTAGCAGCACAGGCTGTTTGTTTTGCATGGGTGATCATGCTTGGTAGCACATGACCCTTCCATCTTAGCCACAGCTGAGGGACTAGGAGAGCGCACCTGGCTCCAGAGTAGCCAATCTATAGCCCGCTCAGTGATTCGTTCAAGAGCTTTCACTAAGTCGGGTGATGCTGACAGAGTCAGACTCTCGTCCCTGGGACATGTGTTTATGAGATATATGGAGAGAGTTGGTGGCTGGTAGTTGGAGCAAAAGTGGAAAGACAGGCAGAACGACAGAGTTGCCAAGACATATTAATGGCAGAATATGAGAATAGGTGGGAGCTCTGGTGGCGTAGTGCCTGAGACACTTGACTGCTAACCAGAAGGCTGGCGGTTGAAACCCACCAGCCACTCCTTGGTAGGTTGGGCAATCTACTTCCGTAGTGATACTGCCTTGGAAACCCAAGGAGGGGTTGCTATGAGAGGGATCTGCTTGATGGCAGTGAATTATGAGAATAGGCATCAGCAAACATGAGATTTTCAGCGACTAAGTGCTAAAATTCTTATCATTAGAGTTGTGGTTGTTCAACTAGTTGTGACTGTGCCTCATTCTGCAGAAATTCCATAAGGAGTTTGGTGCAGTGTGTGCTGGAGCTGGCTCTTTGCAGCCCTGAGAGATGGTTGTAGGCATCTCTTCCCAATTCTGCCTTCAGAGACATCAGAAGTTGGTTGGGGTGTTGACACCACATAAATTGGTAAACACTACAAATCATGGTTTGCCTCTTCCAGATCTGGTTGTGCAACATTTACCACCACATTTGGGGAGGGATGGTATACAGGAAACAGGGGCCGAAGATACCACCTCTGAGCATTTTGCCTTAAAAAACAAACAGTATTTAAGGCAATATCTTAACATGATTGTTATTATGACTACAGCATAACAGAAAAGATATTAGAGAAAGTAGGGTGAAATACATGATTAAAATATCAGTGGTTAGACGATAAAACTTTCAGGAATATGGTCAGAGGATGGTACCTTTCCTGTTCTCCCACTGAACTAAGGCACAGCCTCTACTTCCAGTCCCACAAGGGGTGACCTGAAGAGCTGGTTAAGCCTCTCATCTTATATTCTACATGTATCCTTTACCTCTATTATTTGAGGTAACCTGAGTGCACACCGGCTACAGGCTATATAAAACCGCAGGGCTCAAGAAATTCAGTTGTTGAATACTTTTTTTAAAAAAATGTAGAGAAAATAGGACAGATCTACATAATAAAGGGGAGCTCCGGTGGCAGTGGCGTAGTGCCTAAGGCATTTGACTACTAACCAGAGGACTTAATGGTTCAAACCCACCAACCACTCCTCAGAAGGAAGGTTGGGCAATCTACTTCTGTAGTAATACCGCCTCAGAAACCCAAGGAGGGGTTGCTATGAGTTGGATCTGACTTCATGGCAGTGCGTTCCATTTTTGTTTTTATACAGTAAAAAGAGCATATATGGACTTTGGAATGAAGTTTGAATTCCAACACTACATAACACCTTCCTGATAGTGTAATAGTAACTTATCTATCTATGCCTCAGTCTCATTAGATGTAAAATAGGGATAAAAATAGTAAGCTTAGAGATATTTGTAAGGATTAAATGTGATACCATATGTAAAACACCAGGCCAGTGTGTGGTGCTCACTGTGCTCTCAGTAACTTTAGTTCTTTTCTTCCCTCTTTAACATACACATTCAAGCTTTTGGAACAGCTGCTGGTATTACTGACAGTAAAGTCAGCCAAATCAACCACAACTAATTAAATTATCAATTACATTAACACGAATTATAATTTTAACATTTCATTATAATTTTAACTTTTTTCACTTAAGATTATTCAACTAAAATATTTCAAATATAATTACTCCAATCCTTTGAAACAAGCTTTTCTTTATAGTTAGGGCGCTACCATATGTCAGTCTACAGATGACTATGCTCATTTTATTTTTGTTTTTAACCAAACATTTAAAATATGGCCAAAGAACTATGTTAGGTGTTGTGGAGGAAGTAAGAAAAACAGATGCTTATATCATACAAGCCTAAAAAAGAGGAAAAGGAGGGAATACTTAAGAATTTCTGGAGCATTAGCTCCCAAGCACATAGCTTCTGGGTATCAAAATGAATAGTAATATTATATTGTTGTTGTTATGTGCCGTAGAGTCGGACCTGACTCATAGTGACCCCTACAGTCGGACCTGACTCATAGTGACCCCTCCTTGGGTTTCCAAGGCAGTATCACTACGGAAGTAGATTGCCCAACCTTCCTTCTGAGGAGTGGCTGGTGGGTTTGAATTGCCAGCTTTCTGGTTAGCAGTCAAGTGCCTTAAAACTCTTATTTACTGTATTACAATTTATTTACTGTTCATTTACCCAGGTCATCTGCCCTTAGCCCCTTTATTATTGACAGTACATTAAGTGTAAAATCTGCCCATTTGTCAGGCATAATTCATGAGATGTGGGATTTTTAGTACCAGATGTTTTGAGGGGAGCCATTTGCACATGGACTGTTTTTTGGCTTTTGGGCTTTAATGCTATGCCAGAACTGAATTTGTTTTGAAATAAAAGTTTGATTTTCAAATACAGTATTTTCAAACAAATAGTGTGATGTACAAATTACCATCAGTTTAGTTCATTTTAGAATAATCCACACTCTAAATCTGTTTGGCATTTATCCCTTAAGTATTTTACATCAATAAATCATTTCTGTAGTATCTTAAAATGTTCATAAGTAATTGCATAACATTCTACATCTCCAGGGCCTCCATTAATTTGAGTAAAAAAGTAAATTATAGTAATTTAGACATAATTATGTTGTCTTGAAAAGCTAAGGGTCATTTGGACTTGATTACCCAGGAGTTATCAGTGCCAAAGAAAAGTCAGGGAACTACTTGGCTTGGGCCTGTAATTAAACCTCTGGGGCTGACATTTTTGTCTTCAGATAGAGCACCTTTTGACTAAACTTCAACATTGCACTTCAGACAAGCTATAATAAATATAAAACTAGTGTGGGGGGTGAATAAAGGTTGGTGGAAAGACCCGTCTAAACATCTGCATTTAGCTAGTGTGAAAAACTTTATTGTCCACAGCCTGCCTCAACTCCATATATGCTGTTCAAAAATAAGTTGGGAAGAGCCCTCTGTAATTTTGGCTTAGACACACACACACACACACACAATCCTAGCACCTGGTTTGGAGGACCTGCCACACCTGGAATGTAGGTGGTACTTTGTATTATAATGCCTGAGTTATCTACACGAAGGTTCTTGAAACTCCGTATGAGTTGGCAGTGCTACTCAAGCCTCACTCTTCCACACTTTGGGAAGGAGGATTTGGCAGAAGTTTTTATCACTTCACTACCAAAGCTCTTGACAGATTAAGGGCATCACAAGTCTCCTCAAATCACTTAAACGTCTTCCCACGGGTCCCTGGTTTGCTGTCCGGTCCCCTCGTGGTGGGATCTAAACCTTGAAGGGTCTTAGGTAGGTCTATGGGTGGGATGCTCGGCTCAGCTCTTGCGTCCCAGCTTTGGAAAGGGTTGTCCCATGGCAGCAGGATGCCACCTTTAGATCGCATTTGGCGTCCGGCAGCTTTGCGTTGTTGTAGAAGAGGAGGAAGAGAAGGAGGGAGGTGGCGGCCGCCGAGGCCCGGGCAGTGGGCCCCGTCCGCGGCCGACGCGATCCTCGGTCCTCCCTCGCTCGTCTCCTATGCTCATATTTGGACTCGGCTGCCCGTGCCCAGGAATTTCCCGTCATGCCTCCCGCCGCCCCGTCCGTCGCCCGGAGCTGCGGAGGGAGGGAAGGAGGGAGGAAGGGAGGATCGGACAGCAGCGGCGGCGGCGGCGGCGGCGGCTGCGGCGGGGTCTCCCTGGTTTTTCCATGAGCCCTCGGCGGACCCTCCCACGCCCCCTCTGGTTCTGCCTCTGCTTTTGCCTTTGCCTGGCCACGGCGCCCGGAGCCTCGCAGTCCGGTAAGTTTGGGCTCTCTCCCCTCATCGCCTTACCTCTCCCACCCCGACACTGCCAAGTTAGGGTGTGGGTAGGAGTGTGACCCCGATTCAGGGTCTCCCCCAAAGTCTGGCTGCGTCCTCCTCTACCTTATGCGAGGATACCCCCTTTCCTGAGCGGAGGAGCGGCGCACAAGGGTTGCACTCCGAGTCGGACTATTGAGGGGCCGAGTAGAAGGAGGTCAAGGATAGTTTCGCCCCCGCCGATGGGAGGCGTCTGGCCGCCTGGTTGACACCTTATCCGGTCCTCTGAAAGAACCTGAGCCTGCGGCAAGCTCTCGGCAGGCTCAGGCCCCCGAGGGAGGGGCCTGGCGGAACAGTCCGCGGGAGGCTTGGGAGGGGGTGCCGCCCGGGCTTGGGAGGGCGTGGGGCCCGCGGCGGGGGACACTCCGTAGTCCCCTGCTCCGCGCAAGCCGGTCCTACTAAAGGTGCTTCTCAAATAACGGGCCCGGGCGCGTGGGAACGAGCCAGCCAGGCCCGCTTCTTTCGCGGCGCGTCATGAGGGGGGTGTGGGGAGCCCGGCGGCTAGGGGCCAACGCCGCGCGCGGCGGGCTGGCGGGCGGCGAGGAGGGGCGCACCCAGAAGCGCACCCGCCCGCTGGCGGTCCTAGTGTCTTGCGCGGCTGGGTCAGGCTCCCCGCGGGCTCGGCTGACATTTAATAGGCCAGAGCGAACAATCCTCGAGCTTGCCAGGTACCAGTTTTGTTTTGGTTTTTAGAGGAAAAAAGCATTCAAGTCTGTTGTCAAAGCGTTTCACATGGGCTACTTCAAGTCAAATTCTTTAAATAAAAAGTGGTATTCCTGCCTTATTTAGTTTAGAACAACTATAAGAGATTACGTAGTAGTTTTGAAGTCGTAATAGTATGATTTTTAAGGATCTTTTCTTAAAAATAATGAAAAATATTTGGGTAACATATATATATATATATATATGTATATATATATATATATATAGGATTATTATAAAAGTAATTATTTGAAAGTACAAATGTAGAGTTTAAGAACAATGTGAAATTGCATGCACATTTATATTTGTGATGGATATCTAACTAGTCATCAAAGCTTTGAGTTTTTAAATTTATCTGGAAAAAAAGAGAAATTACAATTCCTCAGATTTTTGATGTTACTTATAAGATTGTAGTTTAGTTTTGTTTTGCCACTAATAGATTAAACTGTCAAAATAAGATTTGGCTGAGAATTAGGATTTATAAATTACTTGAAAGCCAATTCTATTAAGTGTAAATAGTATAGCCCTCTCTGGCATATCTCTTCAAATTTTCATTTGTAGTATTGGTGGCAGAATAGATTTTATATATATAAAAAAATCTTCAGAATTCAGATAATTTATAAAATCATCAATTCAGATTAATGGCAGCTTTTATATACAATATTTAATATTAGATGTGTGGCATCTAACTATTAATTTAAGCAAAAATACTGGTGTCATGTTTGTTTTTGAATGATTTGTTTCTCAAGAAGACCTACTTTTTGTATTTTAGGAGTAACTTTAATAGCATTTCTTGGGAAATACAACAGGTTCTACTTTTAAATTCTACCAGTAGGTTTCTAAAACATACTCTGCTAACCCATAAAGAGTGAACTGTACTGCCAAGCAATATATGTATGTTCTCCCCACTTCCCCCCAGTGATGTGTTGACTTACCAAGACTTGTGGTGAAGTAGCCGTTGAAGACCAAAATCCACTGTACTGTGTAGTGTGTGGCACCTTGGCAATAATTTTGAACAGCAAGTTTATATTTAGACCTTTAAACATTTATTCTTTTTATTTTAGTCCCAGCTGACACGTTAGTCTCATTTCTGCTGACTTTTACTAGGGCCCTTATGTGAATGTCTGGAATTTCTTCTTCTTCTTCTTTTTTTTTAATATTAAATAAGCAGCTCTGTGTCATTTCGAATTATGTCACAGTGCCTAATCTGCCTGTCTGCCAAGGTTGCAAGCATATAGTATCATTTAAGTTTTGCATTAGCACATGACTTTTTTGCTTTAAAATGTGCTTGTTCCAATGTCTTAACTAAAATGTTAGCCCATTGGGCCAGAAATCTTTCCTGTATTATTAAAATCAAGTTACAGGAATATCCAAAGAATGTCCTGATAGTAGGCTTCATAGATTTTTTTCTAATAACAGTCGTTTATTAATTGAAACTACATTTTAAACCATTAAAGATTATCTTCAGGAAATAATGCTTTTTGACTGTTTTCTAATCTGATTATAATCCTTTTGGTTTTTTGGTTTGGTTTGTGTTGCATATTATAGGCTGAGTTGGTTGATGATTTTGGTTCAGATATTTAGCTTCCTTCTCTGTAAAATTACAGAATAGGACATTGTCTCCATGTCTTTTCTAACACTGTATCAGGCATGTATTTCAGATAGTGTTTCACTGCTATTCATAAAATTTTCAGTGCCTAGTTTTTTTTCAGAAGTGGATAGCCCTGTCCTTCTTTCCAGTCTATTTTAGTCTGGAAGCCCCACTGAAACCTGTCTACCATGGGTGACCTGCTGGTATTTGAAATACTGGTGCATAGCCTCCAGCCTCACAGCAACATGCAAGCCACCACATTATGACAAACTTACTGACGAATGGTGGTTCTAACTCTAGGATTTCATAATACTGTTTTTGTTTATATAATCCTGCCACCCACTGTATCTGGTTCAAACTTCAGATTTTAAACTTGCTATACATGTTAAACTGGTCTACTTGTGTCAGAACTGATGGGTGTGGATCTAGCTTTGGGGAGCCTGGATGTGCTTCAGCACCATCTTGATATCCAACACAGTCACAAAACACACACCCCTGGACACAGTTCCCTGATACAAGCTCTTGTTACCTTCTTCTTTTCACCTAATAGCATAAAATGCAAGTTATGCCATAGGGTAAATGCCTAACTGCTCCTTGGGGATTAAGACCAGGTTCCAAAACAGTTTGCTATTCTGGGTGAGGTGAGGTTAGGAATACCTTTGGAGGGCAATCTCCTGCGGTCAGAAGGCCTATGGCTAGTTACTGGGGCATTTTGGATGGAAATATCTGATATTGAGTTATCCTGTTTTGATCGTATACACGAGGATACTGAATTGAACCTACTCAGCTTATTTATTCGGAATCACATTAGCTTTGAGTAGGAGGGTAATCTGAGAGCTGTTTAATCCCCAAATGTTAGTATCTCTGATTGTTGTACAGATATTTCATGGCTTTACCTTGAATGTTTCTTTATTTTTTCCTTCCTAGGCATGATGGTTTTCCTTATGAAGTGCCCAACATGATCCCTATATTCGTCTCTACTAACAGCACACCAAAGTCATATTTATGGCTTTTAAGGAAGACAAATAAAGAGAAAAGAAAGTATAGAAAAGGTAGACTAGTAATGAATCAACCAGTGGACTTTGGTGGATGTTGGTAATTAACTTCATTAAATTCTGTTGCAGGAGCTCTGGTAGCATAGTGCCTAAGGCACTTGACTGCTAACCAGAAGGCTGGAGGTTCAAACCCACCAGCCACTCCTCGGAAGGAAG
>NW_006921684.1:7666267-7694925 GCF_000298275.1 Orycteropus afer afer
AGGGGTCGCTATGAGTTGAGTTTGACTCGATGGCACGTAACAACAACAACAAATTCTGTTGCAAGTAACAGAAATGAACTTGAGCTAGCTTTAGCAGAAAGGAAGGAAGGAAGAGAAGAGAGGAGGGAGGGAGGGAGGAAGTGAAGGAAGGAAAGGAAGAAAAGGAAGGAAGGAAGGAAGGAATTTGTTGGAAGGCCATTAGAAGACATAATGCAGACAGGCCTTATTAGGGCCTCAGATACAAAATTGGCCTACAACATGGAAGTCTTCTAATAGTTGACTAGGGAATTTAGACCATGTTAGTGGGTTATGAGAAACCATTGAAGTTTTTTGGTTCTTGAAATATTATAATCAGAGTTGAATTATAGGATATATTATCTAATAATTTAAAGGATGAATTTAATTGAGGATAAAACCATTGGACCAATAAAGAAGTGTTGTTTTAGACTTTTTGTATGAGAGTGAAATCTGAACTAGGGTAGTGGCAATGAGATTGGAGAAGTTTTGCTAAAGTAGATTGGATATAAATAAATAATTAATGGAATATGGAGAATGAGAGAGATGAGTTCAAGACTGTAAGATACCAAGCTTGGGATACTGACAGAATGTGAACTGAAAGTAGGCTAGTCTAGTGGGTGGGGGTAAAAAAATAAGTTTTATCTTAGATCTTTGAGTTTGAGGTGTTGATAATACATTCATATGGAGATATATAGTAGAGTCAGAAATGTGAGACTGTAACTTAGATGTGATGGATATAAAACATATATGAGAAAGTAAAGTAAAAATAAAGGCCTTAAGCCCAGGGACAGAAGAGAGCATTTGTTGGCTGAAGAGGAAAGCAAAGGAAAAGCATCATAAGATAAAATTTCATTTGACTTTTAAAGATGCCCAATCAGTCTATGGCATAATGTCCGTGAGCTTTCCTAGTTTAAAGGATGTTGCATTTACTGGCTCCAGGAATAATACATGGGAGACTTTGAACAAAGGATATTGCAGCCATAATGACCTTTCCAAACTGCAAAATTGTTGCTGCTGTTCTTTGCTTAAACTCCTTCAGTGGCTTTTTGTTTTTCTTAAGATAAAGAACTAACTCCTTAAATGTCTTATAGAGGGCCTTAATCATCAAGCCTTGTTTTCCTCTGTACTCTGGGCTTTCTACAAATTGTTCAGTTGGCCTTGAACACATTTTGTTGCACTCTCCTTCGTCTTCCTCCCTTTATCTTCCCCAGGAATTAATAGAATGTAAAGAAGATGTGATTTTCACCAGATGGAGTATTCTTTGTCCTTCTTTTTTTCTCTTCTTTATGGGCACATTTTATGACATGGTTGATTCTTATCCATAAAATAATTATTGACAGTTTCTTAATATGTAATAAATAGAATGATTTATAGTAAGTCATGCATCCCCCCCCACCCCGCCTTTCCTTACAGTTAGTTTCCATTATTTCTTCAGATGTCACCACAAGTTCCTATATGCTTGAGTCTGCCACCTTGGCTGACTGTACGTGACTTCTGACACTTGACCATGGTGGCAGCATTGTTACATAACATTTGTATGATTGGGTTACCTAAGTGCTCCTCATAAAACTTTGTAACCTACAAATTATGCTCATTACAAAACTTTAGGACAATTTTTTGATACTTGGCTTTTGGAAGGAAAGCTGAGTGAATTTACTTTATGAGAGAACTTTATTTAATTAAATGTTT
The DNA here is from genome assembly GCF_000298275.1 of Orycteropus afer afer. Classification (NCBI taxonomy): domain Eukaryota; kingdom Metazoa; phylum Chordata; class Mammalia; order Tubulidentata; family Orycteropodidae; genus Orycteropus; species Orycteropus afer. The sequence continues at coordinate 7,667,975 of NW_006921684.1, forward strand.
TGTAAACATGGAAATGACTAGGGGTGAAAAGGAGAAAGAATGCCATGTAGGAAGTATACTCTCAAGTTCTAGCTTCAGTACCAACTGGTATGTCCTCATTCTAAGTTTCTAAAAACAGTACATTGTTCATAACACTCATCTAAAGTGACACATTTATATATAGTATACAGTATTAAGGAGCTCTGGTGGCTGAGTGCCTAAGGCATTTGACTATTAATCAGAAGGTTGGTGGTTCAAACCCACCAGTTGCTCCAGTTGTAGAAGGAAGATGGGGCAATTTACTTCTGTAAAGATTTGCTGCCTCGGAAACCCAATGGGGGTTGCTATGAGTTGGAATTGAATCGATGGCAGTGAGTATACAGTATTAAGAGTAATTTCTATCTCTTTTAATGAAAAAAATTGGGAATGCTCACATATGCTAGTAGTACATTTAATAGCTGAGAAAATACATGATAATGAAAAACCATTATAAAACTTGGAAATTTTTTTTTTAAAAAAATGTAAAAGCATTATCATGTTTGGAAAGTACACAGATGTGGAAATTTTTACCATGGAGTCTAAAGATAACACTTGATTTCTTGCTTTGTTGATATTTTCAGGGAGGTTCTTGTCTCAGTCAGTGGCTCGTTGTCTCAGTTTTAGGATGTGAGGAAGATTTTTGTTTGAAAATTTGTGCCTTAGCAAAAATTTTGGAGTGACTGGAAAACTCCTTCTTAGCATCCTCTTTCAACAGCAATTGTGTATTGTATGCCAGGCTGTGGCAAGACTAGGCAAGGGTTAAAAGTCAGATATGTATGTATTTTAAAAGGCACTTGACTGCTAACCAGATGGCTGGCGGTTCAAACCCATCAGCCACTCCTCGGAAGGAAGATGGGGCAATCTACTTCCGTAGTGATACTGCCTCGGAAACCCAAGGAGGGGTCACTATGAGTCAGGTCCGACTTGACGGCACATAACAACATAACAACAACAAATGAATATTTTAAAAATAGTGCATTTTCAGGTTAATGAGCATGACTCTTTAGGGCTATAATGCTGTTTTGAAGATGGAATTTAGTAGATGGTCTGCACACATGTACACACCTACAACACTCCAAGGATATGTAATTGTCTTTTTTAATTGTAAATTATGCAACAAAACGTTAAGGTTTCTTGAATGAATTATTTAAAGACATAAGTAAACAAACAAGTAAATAAATGCATCCTTCAGTTTATGTTAAATCTAAGGCAATATTGACAATAAGCCTGTGGTACATGTTAGTCTGTGAAAATTAGGACAGCTCTTGCATAAATCAGAGTGGCTTAAATTTAACATTCATTCTTTCTTTCATCTTTGTGTTTAATGTATTTTGCTGCCAGAGAATCTGGGTTTGGTTGGGATAGGATGACAATTATAGTGCCTGTTACAACCCCCCCCCAAAAAAAAATCAAAACTAGTTTCCCTTGAGTTTGACTGAGTGCCTATTATAGATGGATGCTTATTTTTCTTTGATTGGATACACACTTATAGTCCTAATTGTTGACTTCTTGGTGTGAATATGCTTTCTAGACAGACAGCCAGGAAAGATGGAGAGGAAGATGGATTAGGAGTGAAAGACATTTACCTACATCCAGAGCCAGTTGAAAAATTGTAGACTGTATACATGTTGCGAAGGAGTTAGTGTCATACGATGAAAGCAATATTGGATAGTGAATTGGAAGGTTTTTTTTTTTTAATTGTGCTCTGGGTGCAAATTTACAAAGCAAATTTGTTTTATATTCAGCAGTCCCTGCACATTTGATTTCATGGCCCTGATTACCATCTCCAACCATAAAACTCTCCTCTTTTCCCATCTGTGTGACTGCCCCCTGCCTGTGCCCTTCTTAACTGTGTATTCCTGTCTGTCCAGCTTTCCTTCTGTGTGAATGCTGCCCCTCTGGTGTCTCATGGCTGATTGAGCTAAGGGGTGCATCTACCTAGAGTAGGTGGGTGCATCATCCTGGGGTAGGTGTTCTGCATGTAGGTCTTTCTACCATTGGGCTGAGAGCGAATCCATGGGAGTGAGTCTGTTTCTGGGCCCAAAGGGTAACTGGGGGCCATAGTTTCAGGGGTTCCACCAGTCTCTATCTGACCAGTAATTCTGGTCATTTTTGTGTTTTTGAATTTTGTTCTATATTTTTCCTCCCACTCTATGCAAGATTTCCAGTTTTGATCCCTTTGTGAGTGGCAGCCGGGCACTATCTAGTTCTTCTGGTTTCAGAGTCTTGAAGGCTGAGGTCTTCGTGGTCCATCTTATCCTTGGATTGATTGTTTCACATGCCTTTGATTTTCTTCATTTTTCTTTGGTACAGAGGAGAGGAGACCAATAGTTGTGTCTTAGATGGCTGTTTGAAAGCTTTTAAGACCTCAGTCCCTACTCATCACAGTAGGTTGTAGAACAAAATTTTTATGTACTATGTGGTACCAATTGAGCATGATGTTCCCTAAGAAGACTGAGTTTTTCTAATCCTGTTCTGGTGGCATAGCACCTAAGAATTTGACTGCTAACTGGAAGGCTGGCTGTTCAAACCCACCAGCCACTCCTCGGGAGGAAGACTGGGCAATCTACTTCTGTAGAGATACTGCAGTGGAAACCCAAGGAGGGATCTCTATGAGTTGGAACTGACTTGATGGCAGCAAGTTTGTTTTTTTTGAGTTTTGTAATCCTGTTCTTGTCAAGTCATTTAAACTCCCCGTGCCTCAGTTTTCACGTTAAATGAATGGATTGTATGAGAGGATATCTGATGTTGCTTTTGCTTTAAGAATCTGTAATGTATGTGTTATATAGCTGCCTGTAATTAGCTTCCATAATTCTTAATGGAAATAATGTGGTTAATGAATTATATGTAATTATGCCTTCTCTCATTATGTTTAGTTTAAGTTGGATAGTTTGTGAAATGAAATACATTATTCTGTGTCTAAGATCTTATGTTTGAGCTATGTAGCTAAAAACAACTCACTGCCGTTGAGTTGGATCCGACTTATGGTGACCCCTCCTTGGGTTACTGAGGTGGTATCACTATGGAAGTAGATTGCCCAACCTTCCTTCCGAGGAATGCCCCAAATTTTATCCATAAGCCAAGTTATATAAACTTTTTAAAGATTTAGTATTTATTTAGAGGATAGATTAAAATGTGTTAGAAACATCATATTAAATATTCCATCTGAATGTAATGATACTAAAAACTAGAAATTATGTCTGTTGTTTGAAAGACACAGCTATGAATTGCTTAATTATGCTTGAGAATATATTTCAGATGGGAAAATTCTCAATTAGCAGGGTACATTACCAATGGAATTTACCTCCAACCATCCTAGAAATATATTTAACTCTTAAAACTAGTTAATTGTGGTCTTATCATTGAAAACAAACAAAAAACAAAAACTTTGTCATTGGACTTGGTAATAATAACTCTAAGAATCAGCACCAAGCTGGTTCCTATTAGGCAGAGGTCAAATTTTCCTCAACTTCTTCACTGTTTCTGACACCAGTCATTCCCCTCCCAGCACTCTTTTCTATTGGGTTCAGTGATTCATTGGGAGGATCACAGAAAACTCACAGAAACACCGTAACTGCAATAATGTCAATAACAGAGAAAGATATAAACAGAAATGAAGATATGCAAAGACTGAGATTCAGAAGGGGTCCTGGCACTGGCCTCAGTGTCTAAAAGGAGACAGTTTATGCTTCTCAAAAACCAGTATTCATTCTCACCCATCAGGAGACTTTAAAACAGGAAACCCAATGAACTCACTTGGTGCGCTTGGCTTTTTGTCAGTTCTCTTACCACCTGGCCAAAGTTTGGTCTAACACTGCTGCCACTCTCTGGATATGCTCTGCTTTTTCTGGTACTGTTGCAGCTACTGCTGCCTCTGTCACTGTGGCAGGTTTACTCCGTCTGGAAATACCATATCATAGGGCCTGTGTCTAAAGGATATGTTTTTTTCTTGGCTCTGGTCAGTCAGGAAGCCATATCTGAGGCTTCCTGTTTCTAGGGTTTTTATAGGTTAGCTCTTGTACTCTTTGTTAATTGCAAGGTGGGCTTCTTAACCAATTGTGATTAAGGTCAAAGTAGGGAAGGGCATCCAGTCCCAGGAAAGATCAAATATAGGGTAGTAAATCAACTAATCATTTGCAAGCTGCTTGTTCAGAGAGTAAACAGACCGTTTACTTGTAAGATTGCGTCCCACTAATCATTTCGGGAGAATTACAAATTTAGGACCAGAAAGGTCATATAAAGAAACCCCATTGATGGACACCCGCCAACCCTCCCAAAAAAAGCCCTACAAATTTGATAGATCAAAAGAATATCTTTTTTGCCTTTATAATTTATTAGTAAGTTTTTGTCTTCACAGATAAAATAATATATAACATCTATAGAAAGTATAGGAGCTCTGGTAGTGTAGTGCCTAGGGCGCTTGACTGCTAACCAGAAGGCTGGCAGTTCAAACACACCAGCCACTCCTTGGAAGGAAGGTTGGGCATCTACTTCCATAGTGATACTGCCTCGGAGACTCAAGGAGGAGTTGCTGTGAGTTGGGGCTGACTCGATGGCACATAACAACAACAACAACATACAAAGAATAATTTTTTTATTTCTGAATAACCCCACCCAGCTCCATAAGTGTTACCTGTGTAACCTTTGCCTTTCATATTTCTTTCCCTCTGCTCATAGATAGGCGCCCTCGTGGTACAGTGGTTAAAATGCTTGGCTGCTAACCAATATATTGTAGGTTTGAACCCAGAAGATGCTCGACAGGAGAAGGATTTAACAGTCTGCTTTCATAAGGATTTACAACCTTGGAAACACCATGGAGCAGTTCTGCTCTGTCTTATAGGGTCACTATAAGTTGGAGTTGACTTGAAGATGTGGAATTTTTTTTTTTTGCCACTGTCTTGCATTTTGTTTTTGTCACTCTCTTGCTTTCTTTATAGTTTTACCATAGACAAATAGCAGTTTACCATAGATAAGTAGTTTTACCATAAACCCCAAAACCAAACCCTTTACCGTCAAGTTGGTTCTGACTCATAGAGACCCCGTAGAATAGAAGAACTGCCCTACAGCATTTCCAAGGCTGTAAATCTTTACAGTAGCAGACTGTCACCTTTTAGTCGTAGCTTTCTCCCATTGATCAGCTGGTAGGTTCCACCTGCGAAACTTTCAGTTAGCAGCCCAGCACTTTAACCACTTTGCCACCAGAGATCCTTAGTTTTACCATATTGTTGTTGTTGTTGCTAAGTGCTGTCAGGTCAGCTCTGGCTCCTAGGGGCCCTGTGTATCACAGAATGAAACACTGCCCTGTCCTGCACTGTCCTCACAAATCCTTGCCGTGCTTGAGCCCAGTGTTGCAGCCACAATGTCAGTCCATCTTGTTGAGACTCTTCACCTTTTTCACTGACCCTCTACTTTACCTGGAGTGATATCCTTCTCCAGGGCCTGGGCCCTTCTGACATGACCAAAGTAGAAGAGATGAAGCCTAGCCATTCTTGCTTCTAAAGAACATTCGGGCTGCACTTCGTCCAAGACAGATTTGTTCGTTCTTCTTGCAGCTCCATGGTACCTTCAATAGCCTTTACCAGTACCACAGTTCAAAAGTATCAATTCTTCTGTGGTCTTCCTTATTGCTGTCTAGCTCTCACATGCATATGAAGCTATTGAAAATACAGTGGCTTGGGTCAGGCACATGTCTTCAAAGTTTTACCATAGTACCTCTAAATATAATGTTTAGGGGCTCTGGTAGCATAGTGCCTAAGGCACTTGACTGCTAACCAGAAGGCTGGCGGTTCAAACTCACCAGCCACTCCTCGGAAGGCAGGTTGGGGAATCTACTTCTTTAGTGATACTGCCTCGGAAACCCAAGGAGAGGTCGCTATGAGTTGGGTCCAACTCAACGGCACATAACAACAACAACAACAACAACAACAACAACAGTTTTGTGTATTTTGGAACCTTCTATAAATGGTACCAAATGCTAGTGTATCTTATGTGACTGGCTTTGTGTGTGTGTGTGTGTGTTACCTATATTGATGTGTGTAACTAATGTTTTTTAAAATTAGCATGTCTATTTTTATTCATATGTATTTTTACTTCATAATTATTTATTTGTGTTCCTTGCACATTCATCCATAAGATCCTTGTGTTTTTTTTCTTTGGAGTCAAATATTTGTATTTTCTCCCTTTGCTTCTAAGCTTTATCATCAATATATCAGATAATAATGATAAAAATAATTACAGTGGTGATAATAATAATAATAGCAAATACCTACGGAGATTATTATGTGCCAGGTACTATTCTAAATGCTCTACATATATTAATTCATTCAGTGCTCATGGCACCTTTATCAAAACCAAAAAACCAAAACCAAACTCACTTCTGTCATGTAGGATCCAATTCATAGTGACCTTTCCTGGGTTTCTGAGGCAGTATCACTACGGAAGTAGATTGCCCAGTCTTCCTTCCAATGAGTGGCTGGTGGATTTGAACCGCCAGCCTTCTGGTTAGCAGTCAAGTGCCTTAGGCACTACACTACCAGAACTCCCAACTTTATCAAGGGGGTACAATATTATCATGATAATTTGTGTATTAAGATTAGGGACAGAGGCAGAGGCATTTAATATTTTGCATAACTATAATCTGAATTTGGGCATTCCACCTCCACAGTCTGTGCTCTTAATCATTACATTGTTCTGATTCCTGTGTAGTCTTTTCCTTCATATTCTTTCCCATTTAACTTTTTTTTGTTTTAATTGTGATTTGGGTGAAGATTTACAGAGCAAATTCACTTTCCATACAGCAGTTCACATATACTTTGTCTCATGTCATTGACCACAGTTTACCACAATGCAACAGCTCCCCTCCCACTTCCTCCCCATAGTTACCTCTTCCCAGTGTCCATCCCTCCATACACTCCTGCCCCCTGAGCTGTCTCCCTGTGCATACGCACCCCTTCCTTCTCCCTCCCATTTAACTTTGTAAAGTATTAAAAAGCTTCTGTGACATTCAAAAGAAAATGATCCTAATGTGATGTTTAAATGGGTTCTCCTATACAACACCAGTTGCTCAAAATCATGCCACAGTTTACTTTGTAGTTATTACCTGGGCTTTATTATTGTTTTTTCCCCCTAATTAGAAGGGAAAAAAAAATTTCAGTATTTTACTTTCATTGTATGGTTTGGAATTGATTCTCTTGACTTGCTGTGCTAACTTGGAGCAGTTTGTTCATATTTGGAAAATGACAGGCTCTTTTAAAATATTTTTGTGACCTTAGATGAATCACTTAATCTTCCTGAGCTTCACCTTTCCCAAATAAATTGCAATTGTTAAGTAATAATTATTTTATTATTGAGGCATATTTAAGTGCTAGTCAGAACTTCCCTTCACGATGAAATAACCAGTGGAGATTATGAAGGAAAAAAATTAAAGGAAGCCCTTGAGAGTGAAAGGACTTTAATCCAAACCCCTCAAATTACAGATGGGTAAATTTTGGTGTAGAGTGATAAAATCCCTCCGTACAGTAACTTTCCTGTGTAGCTTTATTATTTTTTTTTCCCCTAAACTAGCTAATTCATTTTCTTTTTCTCTTGTATTCTGTGACCTTTTCTTCAGATTTTTCCCTAGCTCTCGAATACCTTCCTAATATCTCTTATTTAAACATGCTCAAACTTCTCTCATCTTAAAAAATAAACAAAAAAGCCTGCTTGACTCCACATCTCCTGGGACAAAGCTGTTTAACAAGTAGTTTACATTCTTGCTGACTTTTCATCTGCTATCCATCCAAAAATATATATTGCCAGGGACTAACTCTTGTAATCTCTGAAGATTAGAACCAGAGAGACACAAGCCTATTTTGGAGAAGCTTCAATTTGTAAATTGGAACCGGATCGCCCTGTTGTAGAATAAGAGAGAAGACCATTTTGTGGTGGGAGCAAGAGAGAGAAGGTTTGGAGTTGAAGACAAGGAGAGCTGGGTCATGTGGAGCTTTTAAACCATTATAAAGAATTTTCGTATTATTCTATGTGATAGAAAATTAACATGTTATTAGGCAGGCAGTGACAAAAGCTGATTTGCATTTTAAAATAATTGTTTTGGCTGCTGAGTGGTGAATGGATTGTAGGCACCAAATGTGGAAGCAAGTAAACCATTTAGGGCAATTCAGTTGTTCAGATTAGAGTTGATAATGGTTTGGACCAGAGTGATGGTGGCAGACTGTGCTGATAGATTGGATATAGAGTATAAGGAAAAAGGAAGAACTATCCACACAATTCCTACCGAAACTTCTTTGATTAAAGCTTCACATATCATTAAACCCTGTGGACTTGATTTGTTCCTTATCTGCCTGACTTGAGGACATTTCATGAAATAATCTTTTCTCTTGATTTCAAACTCTGGTGGCCTAGTGCCTAAGGCACTTGACTGCTAACCAGAAGGCTGGGGGTTCAAACCCACCAGCCATTCCTTGGAAGGAAGATTGGGCAATCTACTTCCATAGTGATAATGCCTCAGAAACCCAAGGAGGGGTAGCTATGAGTTGGATCCGACTTGACAGCGGTTAGGTTTTTTTTTTTTTGTTACTGTTAGATATGTGATCTTAGGCAAATTGCTTAAATTTGTACTTTACTTTCATCACTTGTAGAATGTAGATAATATTGTACCTACCACATAGTTGTTGTAATCATTAAATGGATAGATAATATATGTAAATTACTTAGCACAGTGCCTTCCACAGAGTAAATTCACAGTAAATGTTCGCTAGCAACAGCATAATCATCATAGCAATCATTGTCCTGGTCATTCTGGGATAAGACTTTCCTTGACCTCTCCTCTCTGGCCACTGCTTCTTCAGTGTTTTCATTGCCAGTTCTTTTTCCTCTATATCAAAGTACCTCAGGGCTCTGCTATCTTCTTTTCTCATTTTGCACATTTTCTTGGACAATTTCATTAATTCCCTGGCTTCAGTTCCATCTATATACAATTAATTTCCCCAATTCTGCCCATCACTACAATATTCTTTCCTGAGCCCCAGTACTATACATCCAGTTACCTCTATATCATCTTCATTTGGGTGGCTGTGTCCCAGTCCCTATGATTTTTCAACATGTCAAAAACTAACCTCTTTTTTCCCAAACTTTAGTCTCCCCACTTGTTTTCCTAGCTTAGTAAATGGTACTATTTACCCAGTTGCTTGAGCCAGAACTAGAGTCCTTCTAAATTTCTTTTTTTACCTCATGCCCTGTATCAGTCTTTTGCCTGAATTTCTACAATCACCTCCTGATTAGTCTTACTATTTCTGGTCTTATGCCATCTCCATTCATTCTCCACATTGTAATTGTAGTAACCTTTTAAAATTTGCAGATCTTACGTTATTCTACTTGAGTTACTTCCCATTTCTTTTAGGATAAAATTTCAAATTCTTATAATGCATGGCTTCCAAGATTTTCTTCCGCTTGCTTCAGCCTCATCATCTTCCCTAAGCCACACTTCTTTTATAACTTTCTATAGGCTACACTCACTCTTATCTCAGGGCCACTGCTCAAATTGTTTTCTCTTTCTGGAACACTCCTTTTTTCATTCTCAATTTAGATAATACAGTCTTACTTTTTAATAAATGTAAATGTTACTCTCTCCAGGAAGTCTTTCTCATACCTCCAAACTAGACTACTTCCTTCTGTTTTATAGTATCTTATTTCTTCTTTGTCCCTCTGTGATCCTTATTGCACTTGTTTAATGATATTTTTCTTTCTCATCAGTACATCAGCTTCATGGTGGCAGGGGCCATGTCATCTTGTTTCTCACTTTGTCTCCAGCGTCCATTTGTTAAGCAAAGAATGAATGCAGTCCGTGCTTGCCCAGTTGGGAAATGAGAGCTCTTCTATTAGAGTTTAGTTTGTCTTTGTCATAATCTTTCAGGATAAGGAAAGGGGAGAAGAGAAAAGCTTACGTTTACTGTAGTTTAACATTCAGAATGGAGAGGAGGGAAGCAACATCAAAGTAAGAGGAGGCAACATATAGCAAAGAAGTCTGATGATGTTTCCTTTGATTGGAGTGACATCCAGAATTTCCAGGGCAGTGTCCCCAATATTTTCCAGGTTTGGTTGTCATTTTCAAAAGTCAGCCATGGCAGTGTTTTCCATATCACTTGTAAGCTAGGCATGACCATGGGTCCCCTGCTAAGGATGGCTTCCAGTGTCAGAAGTGCTTGCCAGAGCCACCTGTTTGTTCCAGATATATCCTGTAGTGGTTATTAAGCTCTCAGTACTTTGTGACCTACCTATTCTCTGGCCTTTGTTCCTCCTCTGGATTCCTAGTGGTATTTTGTTGGATTCCTTTCAGTAACTTGCAGAAACAATGTTTGCACATGAGATGAATTGGGAAATGGCTTTTTCTTCAATACATCATCTCTTTACTTTATCTGGCAGAAGATTTTCAAAGTGGGTTTACTTTCCTTTAGTTTCCAGTGCTGTTGTAGTTTTTCTGCTATTTTTATGTTCTATTTATTGTGGTGTAGTGCCTAAGGCATTTGACTGCTAACCAGAAGGCTGGCAGTTCAAATCCATCAGCTACGCCTCAGCAGGAAGGTTGGGCAATTTACTTCCGTAGTGATAACTGCCTCGGAAACCCAAGGAAGGGATTGCTTTGAGTTAGATCTGACTCTACGGCAGTGAGTTTGGTTTTTGGTTTGTGAGTGGAAATGTAATGAAGTTTGGTGGTATAATGGGTAAGGCATTTGGCTGCTAACCTGAAGGTTGGCAGATCAAACCCATCAGCTGCTCCATGGGAGGGAGATAAGGCAATCTACTGTAGATTTTTTTACTTTACTTTACCGTAGATTTTACTACTGTAAAGATTTACAGCCTTGGAAACCCATTGAGGGTTGCTGTGAGTTGTAATCAACATGATGGCAGTGAATATTTTTGGAGCGGGAATATGGTTGAGGGAGAACATGAGTGAATTCGCTTTTGAAAGGTTTTTATTTGTATTGCTGCTTTGCCTTCTTGTGTGTGTATGCACATGTGTGTATTTTCTATTTCTCTCTGTACTTTCTTCTTTTTTAATCTCTCTACACTATTTCTTTGTTTTGTAACTCTGTGTGAGTCATTTTTTTATAGATATATTTACATCATGTATTTTATGCCATCATGGATGTATTTGATGATACTTCTTGTCATGTTTTTATGCACTTTTTATATTTTCCCCTTGACTTTTCAATCTTTTGCCATATGACTTTTATGTTTTATTTGCTTTTATCTTTCATAAGAATTTGAAAGGTTGACATCTTAATGTAGGTTCTATGACCTTGAAAAAGTGATTAAAAACATCCTTGATCCTGAGCTCATGAAATTATTAAGTTAAAAATAAATAATACAACAGTGTTTGACTCTTCTGTGGAGGAAGAATTTAGGATTCTGTAACCTTTTTATTCTCTGGCTTCATTAACTAAAGTGGGGCCTGTAGATCGACACAATTACTGCTGCATTATTGTAATTACATTTTGTGTTATATATTCTCCCTTTAAGGAGCTCTGGTGTTTAGTGTCTAAGGCATTTGACTGCTAACTGGAAGGTTGGCAGTTCAATCCCATAAGCCACTCTGGAGAAGGAAGACTGGGCAATCTACTTCTGTAAAGATGTACCACCTCAGAAATCCAAAGAGGGTTGCTATGAGTTGGAATCGAGTCAATGGCGATGAATTTGTTTTTTTACTCTCTCGTTAAAAATATTTTACTGTTTGAATTTTCCAATTCAACATTTTCCACATGTACAATTCATCTCAATGGCGATGCGCTCAAGTATAGCAAGGATTGTGGAGCTGGCATGGGATCAGGCAGTGTTTTGTTTTGCTGTGCATAGGGTTGCTGTGAGTAGGAAATGACGTGACAGCACCTAACAAAAACATACATACTTCTCATTTCACCATATAGAATATTTAAAAATTGCATACTCACTGGTTTAGGCTTAACAAAATTAATAATTTGTATTCATCAAGGATGCTCTTTTTTTTTTTTTAAATTATGGTTTGAGTGAAAATTTACAGAGCAAATATACTTTCCATACAGCATTTCACATACACTTTGTCTCATGACATTGACCACAATTTACCGCAATGCAACATCTCCCCTCCTACTTCCTTTCAATAGTTGCTTCTTCCCTGTGTCCATCCCTCCATGCACTCCTGTACCCTGAGCTGTCTCCCTGTGCATAAACAGCCCTTCTTTCTCCCATGATTGTTCTCTCCAAGGAGTATATCTGCTTCAGGTAAATGTTCAACTCATATGCCTGTCCATTGTTTGGCTGGAAGCCACAGGCGTGGGTTCAATTCCAGACCTGAAGTGCAGCTAGGGGCCATAGTCTCAGTGGTTCAACCAGGCTCTATTGGACCAGCAAACCTGCCCCCCCCCTTTTTTTTCTCCAAATGATTTTGAGTTTTGTTCTACATTGTTCTCCCTCTCTATCCAGGATCTCCTACATAAATCCCCTTCCAAGTGGTTGACAGTACTAGCTGGGCACCATCTAGTTCTTCTGGTTTCATAGTCATATAGGCTGCAGATCTGATGGTGTACCAGTCGCTAGGACTAATTGTTCCCATGAATTTTGGTTTTCTTCATTCTTCTTTGCTCTGGATGAGGAGACACCATCGTTGCATCTAAATGGCAGCTTGCTAGCTTTTAAGATCCCAGTCGCTACTTGCCACAGTAGGAGGTGGAACAATATTTTGTGTAGTATGTTATGCCAATTGAGCTTGATGTCCTCTGAGACTATGATCTCGAGCCCACAGGTTCAACTACTTGGTCCCTCTGGGTAGCTGGCTGTGACCAAGCTGTGACTACAACCTTGCCCCTTGTTAGTGCTACTACACACCTGAGAATTCAGATCATACATACAAACTTATAGGACCACTGTCTGCCAACCCTATACATGTTCTTGGGAACACTCCCCGCTTCATGGACATACCTAACAGTTCAGCCTGTCCACCTATCTATCCACCCATATACTCATGTTTGCCTTTATTGACAGCGCAGTACTGTATGTGCAAAAGGGTTCATCTTTGTTGCCTGTACCTCCCACGTACCTCTCTATGTCTGTCTCTTCCTCAATGCCACCATATTGATCACTCACATTTGATACATTGCTCTTCTCTTCACCCAAATCAGTACTTATCTCTATCTATCTAACAGTGTCCCCTCCCCTCCCCTCTCACCCTGGTAACCAACAAAAAAAATTTCCTTCCATTGATAAACCTTTCCTTGACTTTTACAATAAAGGACTAATACAATATTTGTCCTTTTGTGATTGACTTATTTCACTCAGCATAATGTCCTCCAGGTTCATCCATGTTATGTGGTGTTTTGCAGATTCTACATTATTCTTTAGCGTTGCATAGTATTCCATTGTGTGTATGTACCACAGTTTGGTTATCCATTCCTCAGTTGATGGACACCAGGTTGTTTCCATCTCTTGGTTATTGTAAATAGTGCTGCGATGAACATGGGTGTGCATGTGTCTGTTCTTGTCATGGCTCTCAGTTCCTTAGATATATACCTAGTAATGGAATGGCAGGATCAAATGGTATTTCTAGTTCCAACTTTTTAAGGACTCGCCATACAGCTTTCCACAGTGGTTGTACCATTTTACAGTCCCACCAGCAGTGTATGAGAGTCCCAATCTCTCTCCACATCCTCGCCAGCATTTGTTATTTTGTGCCTTGTTGAACTTTGCTACTAGTGCTGGAGCAAGATGGTATGTCATTGTTGTTTTGATTTGCATCTCTCTAATAGCTAATGAATGTGAGCATTTGTTCATATGTTTGTTGGCCACTTCAGTATCCTCCTAGGTGAAGTGTCTAATCATGTCTTCTGCCCATTTTTTAATTGGATTTTTTGTCTGTTACTGAGGTGATAGAGGTTTTTTTTTTTTTTTTTTTTATAAATTCTAGAGATAAGTCCCTTGTCAGATATGTCATTACCAAATATTTTTTCCCAATGTGTAGGTTCTCTTTTGACTCTTTTGGAGAAGTCTTTGGAAGCACATAAAAATTTAATTTTTAGGAAGTCCCAATCATCTGGTTTCTCTTCTGCTCTTTGTGCATTTTGAGTTATGCTTGCTAGTCTATTTATGCCATATATTAGGGCCCCTGAATTTGCCCCTAGTTTTTCCTTGAGGAACTGTATAGTTTTAGGTTTCACATTTAAGTTTTTGATCCATCTGGAGTTCGTTTTTGTGTATGGTGTGAGGTACAAATCTTGTTTGATTTTTCTGCAAATGAATCTCCAGTTTTGCCAGCACCATTTATTAAACAAACATTTTTTTCCCCATTTAATGGATTTTGGCCCTTTGTCAAATATCAGCTGACCATAGGTTGGTGTATCTATTTCTGGGTTCTCAATTCTATTCCATTGGTCTATGCATCTGTCATTAAACCAAGGCAGTTTTGACTATTGTGGCTATATAGTAGGTTTTGAGATCAGCAGTGTGAGACCTCCTACTTTGTTCTTCTCCTTCAATAGTGTTTTGCTTTTGCGAGGTCTCTTTCTCATCAAGGACATTCTTAAGTGTAACTGGTGTTTTTTTTTTCCTCTCTCTCTCTATGCATGCATGTTGATAAAGACACAGTTCAATGAGACCAAGTACCCAAGTACATCAATCATGGTGTGCACTCATACACACATCCATTGCCTTCAAGTCAATTCCAACTCATAGTGACCTTGTGGAACAGAGTAGAACTGCCCTATTGGATTTCCAAGGCTGTAATCTTTATGGAAGCAGACAGCCACGTCTTTCTGCCATGGAACAGCTTGTGGGTTCAAACTGCTGATCTTTAGGTTACAGCTGAATGCTTAACCACTGTGCCACCAGTGTTGTGCAACTATCACCAATATCTGCTCCCAAATTTTTCCTCAGCTTAACTGAGGAAATTTACTGCTTAAGAAACATTGATTTTCCTCTTTCCCTTATCCTGCTGACCCTGGTAACCACTATGAAGCTATGATCTCTATACATTGCTTGTCCTAGGTATGTCATATTAGTGAGGCCATACAGTGTTTCACCTTTTGTGATTGACTGACTTCACTCAACGCAGTGTTTTCAAGGTTAATCCATGTTGTAGGATGTATCAGGACTTTGTTTTTCTTTGTGGCTGAGTAATATTCTATTGCTTGTATATACATACCATATATGTTCTCCCTTTTAAGGATTTTTTTTTGTCCTTGGCTTTTGATCATATAAGAACAATCAATGATCACTGCCACACTTTTTATATTATAACTTCATTCTAAAGATATTTTGATTCATATATCATTTGACTAAAGTCTGTCCACAAGTTGATTTTTTTCTCAGGTGTGTGGGAGGAAGGATATAAACATGTATGTTTCCTAAGCCCTTCCATGAACTGAGAGAATTAAAATGTATTATATATGTTAACTCTCCCTTGCAAAACCACATTTAGGTGATAAGAAGAATCTTAAACAAACAAACAAAAAAATAGTAATGGGGCTATAAAATGCCTAAAAAATAACCTGTATGCAAATCATAGTATAGTTATGGAATATAAAAAGTTACTGGCATTCTGAATGGAAGAAGAACCTAGGAACAATAGAATTTACTGACATTTGGATGACCATATCAGTCACACATTACTGCTAAGGATTTGTGACTTCTAATGTGGGTGATTATCAGGGTCATGATGAAGAATTAGTTGTAAATCCTAGAACAGTTTTATCTTTAAATGAATCATATTGGCAGTTTTTAGTTGAATGGCAGCAATGTATTATGACTCCTGTTGCATTGTTCAAATTGAAGTTGACCAGAAGTTTACTTTGTAAAATTCCTATTTTTATCTGCATTTCCTTCATGCATGCATAAAGTTAGATCAATCTATATGATTGATTGACTGAAACAGCTTGCAAAACTTGACATTTTTCTTCCTTTCAACAAATGTAATGATTTTTTTTTTGTTAGTCAATAAATAAAACATAGTTGCTGACATGAAAAAGTTACTATTAGCAAAGTGTCTTTTAGGTAATCATCCTGTCCAAATTGCTCTGTCCCAAACTAAACTCGTTAAACCTGTGCTTCTTTGCAGCACGTGCATTTGCACATGAGTGCGTGTGTACTTACACGGCCGTGGGTGTGCGCACTTGTGTGCATGCACACACACACACTTTCAAACATCCTCTTTCTTTTCCTTCTAGGTAAGGGAAGTAAAATTCACTGAGCACTATGCTAGATGCTTTCAAAAACATTATCTCATTTAATCCCTCTAAAACTTAATGAAGTGTTACCATCCACATTCTGCAGATAAAGAAACTGAGGATCAGAGAGAATAACTAATTTGCTTAAGGTTTATCAGCTGGTTAAGTGATGGGGGCAGAATTTGAACCCAGTCTACTTTTTCCTGTATACCACATTGCCTAGATAACAATACAGGACTCTAGTCCTATGGGAGCTAGAATAAAGATGAGGAAAACAGAGGAAGTGACATTTGAGGTTGGTTCTATTCAAACACTTATTGAGCCCCTTTTATCACAGAGAAAAAAGACCCCTGACTACTCTCAAGAAATTTTTTGGAGAGGCAGACATATAAAAATAAAATACTAACATGCAATAGTAGATAATAGAGGTACCAAAAAACAGAGGAAGAATTGATTCATTTTCTAATGGAAAGGATGGGGAGAAAGAAGTGGAGAATAGCTGTAAGGGAAAGTTTCCCAGAGCAGATGACACTGGGTTTTGAAGGTTAAAAAGTAAAGATTTACTCTTCATATAATACAGAGGGAAGAAAAGCCTGGTAATCTACTTCTGAAAATCAGCCAGTGAAAACCATATGAAACACAATAGTCTGATCCACAGTTGATCAGGAGGATGCAGGACCAGGCAGTGTTTAGTTCTATTGTGCATGGACTTGCCATGAGTCAGTCTGACTCAATGACATATAACACCAACATAACATAGAGGACATGAATGATCTTGTGTGGGGAATTATAAATAGTTGATTATCATCACAACATGATACTCATTTATTTATTCAACAAACACTGGTTCCAACAGTTCAGCACTTGGCTGCTAACTGAAAGGTTAGCAGTTCAAATCCATCTGGTGGTTCTGCAAGAGAAACGCCTGGCGATCTACTTCTGTAAGGATTGTTGTTGTTGTTGTTATGTGCTGTCGAGTTGGTCCTGACTCATGGCGACCCCCTCCTTGGGTTTCCGAGGCAGTATCACTACGGAAGTAGATTGCCCAACCTTCCAAGGAGTGGCTGGTGGGTTTGAACCGCCAGCCTTCTGGTTAGCAGTCAAGTGTCTTAGGCACTATGCTACCAGAGCTCCCTCTGTAAGGGTTACGGCCAAGAAAACTCTATGGGGCAGTTCTACTCTGATATGTTGGGTTGCTCTGAATAGGAATCAGCTCAACAGCCTCCAACAACAATAATAGCATTAACGATTAGGTACTGGGTGAGGTAGTAGAGACAAAATAGAAGGAAAGAGAGAAAGGAACATGCAGGGAGTGATTAACCTTAGTTTCTGCTGGAGGAAAAAGTTCTCAAATCTCAATAGTTCAAAATGATGAAAGTTTCTTTCTTGCCTATTCTAGATGTTCTTTGTGGGCCAGATGGGATCTTTGCTGCATGTCTCCTTACTCCAGCATTATGGTTATGGAGCAGCCACCATCCAATTATAGAATATTGCTAGTCACTGTTGCAGAGGGAAAGAAAGGTTTGGAGGGTCTCATATCAACAATTAAATGCTCTGTCTTGAAAGTGACAGAGACAGGTTTTGTCTACAATGTATTGCCCAGAAATAATCACATGATTCCATAGAACTACAGGGGGACCGTGAAGTGCATTCTTAACCATGTGCCTAGAAAATAGCTAATGCTACAGCATAAGGTATATAATAGAGCCTTGTTAAATGCACATACTGTGCAAATGCAAGGTGCCTTTGTGGTGCAGGGGTTAAGCTCGGCTGCTAACTGAAAGGCTGGGGTTCGAACCCACTGATTGCTCCATGGGAGAAAGATGTGGCTGTCTGCTCCTGTAAAGATTTGCAACCTTGGAAACCCTATGGGGCGGTTCTGCTTTTTTCTGTAGTGTGGCTATGAGTTGGAATTTGAACTCTACTGCAGTGGGTTTGGTTTGGGTTTTTGGTGTAAATGCAAGTTAATATTATTACTCAGTAGGTAGAAGGTACAGCAGTAGAGCTTGTTCAAGGTTGGAGCTAGATCTTTGTAGTTATATGTTAAGAAGTGATAGTTGAAGATGTAAGAATTAGTGAGATCAGTTAAGAAAGAGATCAAGAAAAATGGAGGACACTGAAGGGGTCTGTGGAGTATAATTATAGTTTGGAAACCAGAAAAAAATATTATGAGGTAGAGAAGCAATTTTCAGAAAGAAAGGGAGAAAATGATATGTTATAATATTGTAGAGAAATCTAAAGAATGTTTTCAGTAAGGAATATCAACCACCTAAAATGTCCCTAAGGGACAGTGAGGTCCAGATCTGAGTTTCCAAAGCACAGAGTAAAACTGGCCAAATGAAATCTTACTTGTCAGTGAGAGAAGTTGATTTGACCCAAGTACTAGAAAAGCAAACTGCACTAAATAAAAATAACAAAGTGAAACAATAAAAAACGTAAAAAATGCTGAAGGGACTTTTTATATAAAAAGTTTTGTTTATGTGATTTTTTCATTCTTGTCATTGACACTTTTTAAATACTAAGAATAAGTTTTTAGATGGAACACATATACTATGTTGTTATTGTTAGGTACTGTTGAGTTGACTCTAATAGTGACCCTAGGTAAAACAAACGAAACACTGCCTGGTTGTGCACCACCCTCACAATCCTTGCAATATTTGATCTCATTGTTGCAGCCACTGTGTCAGTCTGTCTTGTTGAGGGTCTTCCCCCTTTTCACTGGCCCTCTACTTTACCAAGCATGATATACTTCTCAAAGGAATGGTCCTTTCTGACCATATGACCAAAGCAGGTGAGATGAAGTGTGGCCATTATCGCTTTCAAGGAACATTCTGGCTGCACTTCTTCCAGGACAGATTAATTTGTTCTTCTGGCAGTCCGTGATATTTTCAGTATTCTTCACCAGCATCATAATTCAAAGGCATCAATTCTTTTTCAGTGTTATTCACTGTCCAGCTTCCACATGCATGTGAGGAAACTGAAAATACTATGGCTTAGGTTGTTGTTGTTTGCCGTCAAGTTGGCCCTGACTCAGAGCGACCCCTCCTTGGGTTTCCGAGGCAGTATCACTACGGAAGTAGGATTGCCCAACCTTCCTTCTGAGGAGTGGCTGGTGGGTTTGAACCACCAGCCTTCTGGTTAGCAGTCAAGTGCCTTAGGCACTATGCTACCAGAGCTCCCTGGCTTAGGTTAGGCACACTTTAGTCTTCAAAGTGACATCTTAACCCTTTAAAGAGATCTGATTTATTGACTGCTGCTTCCATTGGTGTTGATTTTGGATCCAAGCAAAATGAAATCACTGACAACTTTAATTTTTTCTCCATTTATCGTGATGTTACTTATTTGGTCCAGTTGTGAGGATTTTTGTTTTCTCTTTGTGTAATTCATATGGCAGATTGTAGTCTTTGATCTTCATCAGTAAGTGCTTCAAATCATCTTCACTTTCAGCAAGCAAGATTGTATCATCTACATGTACAAAACCAAAACCAAACTCACTTCCATTGAGTGGATTCTGACTCATAGCAATTCCCTTTGGGTTTCCGAGGTGGTAAATCTTTACAGAAGTAGATTGCCCAGTCTTCCTTCCATGGAGTGGCTGGTGGTTGTGAACTGCCAACCTTCTGGTTAGCAGTCAAATGCCTTCTTAGGCACTATGCCACCAGAGAGCCTTTCATCTGCACAAACAGGTTGTTAATGAGTCTTTCTCCAATCCTGATACCACATTCTTCTTCATATAGTCCAGCTTCTCAGATTATTTGCTCAGGATACAGATTGAATAAGTATGGTGAAAGGATACAACCCTGACACCCTTCTTGGTTTTAAACTCTGCAGTATCTCCTTGTTCTGTTTGAATGATAGCTTCTTGATCTATGTACAGGTTCTTCATGAGCATGATTAAGTGTTCTGGAATTCCCATTCTTTGCAATGTTACCCATAATTTGTTGTGATCCACATAGTCAAATGCTTTGCATAGTCAATAAAACACAGGTAAACATCTTTGCTTTCAGCCAAAATCCATCTGACATCAGCAGTGATGTGCCTCATTGAACTTCATCTTCTGAATCTTGCTTGAATTTCTGGAAGTTCCCTGTCAGTATATTGCTGCAACCATTTTTTAATTATTTTCAGCAGAATTTTACTTGCATGTGATATTAATAATATTGTTCAATAATTTCCACATATTGTTCAATAATTTCACTTTTCTCTAGAATGGGCACAAATCTGGATCTCTTCCAGTCAGTTGGCCAGGTAGTTGTCTTCCAAATTTCTTGGCTTAGATGAGTAAGCATCTGCAGTATTGCAGTTTGTTGAAACATGTCAGTGGGTATTCCGTCATTTCCTGGAGGCTTGTTTTTTGTCAGTTGCTTCAGTGCAGTTTGGGCTTCTTTTAGTACCGTTGGTTCTTGATCATATACTACCTCTTAAAATAGTTAAACATTGATCAGTTCTTTTTGGTACAGTGACTCTGTGTATTCTTTCCATCTTCATTTGATGCTTCCTGCATCATTCAGTATTTTGCCCATAAAATCCTTTAGTATTGCAAGTCAAGGCTTGAATTTTTCTTCACTTCTTTCAGCTTGAGAAATGCCAATTGTGCTCTTTTTGTTTTTCTAACTCCAGGTCTTTGCACATTTCATTATAATACTTTTGTCTTCTCAAGCTGCCCTTTGAAATCTTCTGTTCAGCTCTTTTATCTCATCATTTCTTCCATTTGCTTTACCTACTCTCCGTTCTAGTAGCTTAGTGCCTAAGGCATTTGACTGCTAACCAGAAGGCTCGCGGTTCAAACCCACCAGACACTCCTTGGAAGAAAGGTTGGGCAATCTTCTTCTGTAGTGATACTGCCTTGGAAACCCAAGGAGGGGTTGCTATGAGTCGGGTCCAACTTGACCGCACATAACAACAACAACAACAACAACTCTACGTTAAAGATCAAGTGTCAGAGTCTCCTCTGACATCCATTGTGGTCTTTTCTTTTTTTCCTGTCTTTTTAGTCACTGTTTGCTTTCTTCATGTATGATGTTCTTGATGTCATCCCACAACTTGTCTGGTTTTCAGTCATTGGTGTTTAATATATCAAACCTGTTCCTCACATGATCTCTAAATTCAGGTGGAATATAATCAATACCATATTTCAGCTCTTGTTGAGTTGTTTTAATTTTCTTCAGTTTCAACTTGAACTTACATATGAACAATTGATGGTGTGTTCTACAGTCAGCTCCAGGCCTTGTTTTGACTGATGATATTGAGCTCTTCCATTGCTTTTTTTCACAGATGTAGTTATCTGATTTTTGTGGGTTCCATCTGGTGAGGTCCATGTGTATAGCTATCATTTATCTTGTGGAAAAAAGGTGTTTGCAATGAATAAGTTGTCTTGCAAAATTCTATCATGTGATCTCCAATGTCATTTCTATCACTGAGGCCATATTTTCCAACTACTGATGATTGTTCTTTGTTTCCAGCTTTCTCATTCCAATCACCAGTAATCATCTTGATTGCATGTTTGGCCAATTTCAGACAGTAGAAGTTGGTAAAATTCCTCAGTTTCTTCATCTTTGGCTTTAGTGGTTTATACACTGTGGAACTTTGAACTGCAAAATCAATGTGTGTTTCAGAAGAGAAAAGATTTGTTTTATATTGGTGGCAGAAGAAAGTTAAAATATTAATATGAGAATAAATAAATATCTGTATTTGACTATATGCTTTACTGAACAGGAACACTAAAAAAAATTGCATTTAATAAAGTTAGAATTGGCATGAAAAGATGGACTTTTGCCCACCACTATTTTTTTTTTTTTAAATTGTGATTTGGGTGAAAGTTTACAGAGCAAATTAATTTTCCATATGGCAGTTTGCACACACTTGGTCTCATGACATTGACTGCAGTTTCCCACAGTGCAACAACTCTTTTCCACTTCCTCGCCGTAGTTACCTCTTTTCTGTGTCCTCCCTCCCATGCACTCCTGCCCCCTGACTGTCTCTCTGTGGATACACAGCCCTTCTTTCTCCCATGGTTGATTCTCTAAGGAGTGTATCTGCCTAATGTAAATGTTCAGGTCATATGCCTGTCTTTTGTTTGGCTGGAAGCCACAGAAGTGGGTTCAATGCCAGACCTGAAGGACAGCTCAGGGCCATAGTCTTAGGGGTTCCACCAGGTCCTATCAGGCCAGCAAACCTGTCCCCCGCCCTTTTTAAATGATTTTGAGTTTTGTCCTACATTGTTCTCCCACTCTATCCAGGATCTCCTACATAGATTCCCCTCTGAGTGGTTGACAGTGGTAGCCAGGCACAATCTAGTTCTCCTGGTCTTGTAGTCATATAGACTGAGGATCACGTGGTGTACCAGTCCCTTGGACTAATTGTTTCCAAGCATCTTGGGTTTTCTCCATTCTTCTTTGCTCTGGACGAGGAGAGACCCTTCGTTGCATCTAGATGGCCACTCACTTGCAAGCTTTTAAGACCCCAGTTGCTCCTCACTAAAGTAGAATGTAGAACAATGTTTTTGTGTAGTATGTTATGCCAGTTGAGCTTGATATCCCCAGCCACCATGGTCCCGAGCCTGCACATCCAACTTCTCGTACACTCTGGCTGTGGCTGAGAAGTCACCACAACCTTGCCCCTTGTCAGCTCTGCTATATACCCGGACATTCTTACAGGGCATACAAATACGCATGTAGAAGCATTATCTGCTAACCCTGTACATGGTCATGGGCACTCTCCTCCCTGCCTAGACATACCCGATTGTTCAGCCTGTCCACCCATCTGTCCACCTGTAGATCAGTGCTTGCTGTCAGTGACATTGCAGTACTGTACATGCAAAAGGGTTCATTTTTGTTGTCTGTACCTCCCGTGTACCACTCTATGTCTTGCTCTTCCTCAGTGTCACCAAGTTGATCACTCACTTTTGGTACATTGCCCTCCCTTCACCCAAATCAATACTTGTCTCTGCCTGTCTAGTGATGGTGTTCCCTTCCCTCCCCTTCTATCCCTGGTAACCAACAAAGCAAGCTTCCTTCCATATATAAACCTTTCCTTGACTTTTTGCAGTAGTGAACTAATACAATATTTGTCCTTCTATGATTTGCTTATTTCACTCAGCCTAACCACCTCCAATTTCATTTACATTATGTGGTATTTTACAGATTCTGCTTTATTCTTTAGTGTTGCATAGTATCCCATTGCCATCACACTATTTTAATTATACCGTAAGTGTATCTTCTTAATGGACATAGTGAATCCTTGCATTGTCAATGTTAGATACAGCTTTGTTATGTCTTGTCATGAACAGGATAATAAAGAGGTACTGTAGATGCTGCAAAATACGGACAGGAGATCGGCCTAATATTTCCTTCAACAAGTTGTTTGACCTTTGATATGTTTCTTTATCTGTGTTTTGCTGTTTGCAAAATGCGAGGCTTGGACCAATTTTTGTTTCTCCCACTTTCTTCTTTTTTTTTTCTTCTGAAAGATGCAGAGGATGATGTTTCTTGAATATATACTCACATTGTCATAGTTATGATAATAGGCTGTGGAATTGTCTACATATTATACTCAATTCCAGGTGCTAGTTCTAACTTCCACTCTTTTCTCTCACACTCAAGAATACATATCAGAAAACAAGTGAATGAAGGTAATATTATTAAAGAGATCATTCTGAATTCATCCTAATTTTTTTATTAGTGAAAATATACAGCACAAAACATTTGCCCAATTCAACACTTTCTACGTGTATAATTCAGTGACATTGATTACATTCTTAATGTTGTGCAACCATTATTGCTATCTTTTCCCAAATTATTCCACTACCATTAACATAACTCAGTGCCCTCTGAGTGAAATATCTCCCTTCTAAGTAGTTTCCTTATTCTCAAGCTTCTACATTTAAAGGCAGTTTTTGACAAATTACTTATGAGATACCTCATGACTAATATTTTACCAGGAGTGGGTGGTGACTTCAGGTTCAAAAAACTGCTGTAACTAGATGATCTCCAAGATATTTTCTAGTTCTAAACTAACTTAATGATGCAATTCTGTAACTTTCAAGTAGTTCTAAAAGGTCTAATTCTTTGTTATTCTACTAGCAGGTTTTTATTGGTAGGCATTACATGAATTAATAGTTCCATGCACATGATGTGGGTCAATAAATATTGGGTAAATTTATCAATGAAATTATTATCCTTTTCTAGAGATAGCTGTAATTCACAATTGTTTCCTCATCCTTAGGAGTAGATAGCATAGTGGCTCAGGCACTTGACTGCTAACCAGAAGGCTGGCAGTTCAAACCCACCAGCCACTCCTCGGAAGGAAGATGGGGCAATCTACTTCCGTAGTGATACTGCCTAGGAAACCCAAGGAGGGGTCGCTATGAGTCGGGGCCTACTCGACGGCACACAACAACAACAACAACAGGAGTACATATGTTTTTGTAAAACCTTAAGAACAGTTCAGAGAAAATTAGGTTCTAATATTCTGATAGTTACTTTTAAAAATCTGTCATAATTAGCCCCCCTCACTTTGATAAAATAGTTCAAAACTTTACTTCTGTTCACAGATTGAAATAGGAAATTTACTAATTACCCCTAGAAGTGGTAAGAAGTATAAAGATTACTGATATTTTTTAACCATTTATTGTCTCTTCAATATTATGGGATAAATTATAAATATATTCCTCTCTCCATTGATTCAACAAGTATTTATTATATACTTGTCACATTTATTATGTGCCAAGCAATGTGTTAGATCAGAAAACCAGACTTAGTTCTCAAAAGTGTGCACTGTAGACCTTTGGGGGTCTTGTAGGCCCTTTTAAACCTTCACAGGGTCAAAACTATTTTCATAATAACACTAAGACATTATTTGCCTTTTTTACTGTGTTGACATTTACACTATGATGAAAAAATAATAAGGGGAAGAACTACTGGTGCATTGTTGCTGTTATGTGCTGTCAAGTCGGACTCAACTCATAGTGACCCTCCTTGGGTTTCCGAGGCAGTATCATTAGTTGCAACAAACTTAACTGGTAAGTACTCTATTCTTCACCAGCATGCGCAAGGGAAAAAAAAAAAAAAAAGCCAGTTTCACATAGGAATGTCCTTGATGAAATAGTAAAATTTGTAGTAATTGTATGAAATCTTGACATCTGAATACATATCTTTTTAGTGTTCTATGTGATTGGATGTGGAAGTACACTTTTATAAAGTGCTTTTGTCTACCAAGTGAAATGGTTGTCTCCAGGGAAAGCATTTGTGCAATTGATTGGAACATCATTTTCACTTTAAAGAATGACCAACACAAAGAGTTCTGGTAAGATGGTAGAATAAGCAGAAAGACTGCACAGACCCTCTTCAACAAAGAAAAGGGGAAACAACACAGATACAGAAGATAATCCTGGATCCCTGAACCTTGAGGGGAGGATATAGAAGTGGACTAAACTCTAACTAGCAGAAGAATTTGCATGCAAACACCAAAAAAGGAGACATACGGAGCTGCAGTCTGGTAGCAGTCCTGACGGCACAGACAGCTTGGATATTACTGAGTGGTGGTAGGACCTAAGAACATAAAAATCAGCCCCCTTAGCCAGGGACTGCACGGAGGACTGCTCTGGTGGCTGGTGAATAAAAGGGGAAGCAGTGGAGAGGAAGGAGGGCTGAGCTGTGGACTTTTGCCTGTCCAGAGGGTGCAGCATTTTGAATGTTTACAAGCGATTTGACCATTTTGGATATTTAAAGCGACAGCATTCTCCCAGATTCCAGGGACTTAAAAACAGGCTCCACTTGCCGGGAACCTCAAGGACATTCCAGATGTGGATGACTGGAGAAGTGCGACATTCCCCTTGTTACTCTTATACCCCACACCCTCTTGGTGAATGGAGGTGTGGCCATCCCTCATTCCCACCCACCTTCTGGGCTGGCAGGAATTCCATCCCAGTCTGTGTGCTCTGATGGAGCCTGGGTGCCCTGCTGCACCCTGTGCCTATTTTTTTCCCCCCTTTTTTCTGTTTTTTTTAGCTTGTTAGTTTTTGTCTGTTTTAAAACTACTACTCTTATTACTACTTTTGTCCTTTTTACTATTATTCTTTATTCTTCCCCTCCCTGGTTCTAGTTTTCAGCTTTTTTTCTTTTTCCTGTTCCTGTTGCAGTTTTTTTCTTTCTTGTGGTTAACCCCATTCCTTGTTTTTCTTTTTGTGTTTTTCCCATTTTTTTCTTCATTGTTCTCCTTATTTACTTTTTTTCTCTTATTGCCCTCTCCCGAGATACTGCATTATTTTTTTCTTTTTCACTTTTTTTGGTTACTGTTCCTGTGTGTTTACACAGTGTGTGTGTCTGGTCTATTTGCTTTTACTCTTTTGATGGTTATTCAGTTGTTATTTTTGTCTAACTGAGTGGAAGACAGCAACAGTCCCATACAACATAACTACACCCACAGCACCTGCAGCTTCACTTACTGAGTAAGAGCCATCACTTCCTTCTCTACCAATGGGCCAGCGATAAACAACCACCAAGAAGAGCCTGACTCACCCTTGGCTGCTCTTCACAAACAGTTAACAGAAATCTAAATACAACAACACCACAGTGCCTCGGAGACAACAGACCATCACAATCCACACAAAGAAGCTAGATAAAGTGGTAGAAACAAGGGAGCAGGATACAGACCCAGAAAACATCCCTGAGGAAGAAGCAGCATTGGAACTCTCTGATAAGGAATTCAAAAGAATTATATTTAGGTATCTTCAAAGGATTGAGAGAC
>NW_006921684.1:7695803-7697369 GCF_000298275.1 Orycteropus afer afer
ACATAACCCAGAAACCACAGCTATGGACATATCCAAAGTAAAATGAGCTTACAAGATTGTAAACAGGGAATCAGAGACAACAATTGGCAAATGAGGACAACTACAAACCAAAAAGAGAGAAAATACTGTATAGTTAGAGAACTTCTAAATGGTGAGGAAGTCAGGAGAGTTGCAAGACAGAATGGACTATTCTAAACTTGGGGAGAAAAGTATAAATCACAGGGTAACCTCAAAGAAAAATGATAAGCCTTCACATCACAATAAAAAGAGGACTAAGCACAAATATTCAGCAACCACAACAGCAACAAAGGAAATGATAACATGATTCATAAACATAATGAACTCAGCACAGAAAATAACATGCAACAAAGACACCAGAGACACCATTAAAAAACACATAACAAAATGACAGCAACAAATTCATACTTGTCAATAATTACACTGAATGTTAATGGATTAAATGCACCACTCAAGAAACAGAAAGTTGCAGATTGGATAAGAAAACAAAATCCATCAATATGCTGTCTACAAGAGACACACCTTAGAGATAAAGACAAAAATAGACTGAAAATCAAAGATTGGAAAAAGATATATCAGGCAAATGGCAACCATAAAAGAGCAGGAGGGACAATATTAATTTCTGATCAAAGTGACTTTAAGACAAAAACCACTATACAAGACAAGGAAGGACATTATATAATGATTAAAGGATCAATTGAACAAGAAGATGAAACCATAATAAATATCTATGGACCCAATGAAAGAGCCCCAAAATACATGAATCAGACTTTAATAGAGTTGAAAAGCCAAAGAGATGACTCCACAGTCATAGTGGGAGACTTTAATAAACCACTTTCAATGAAAGATAGAACAACTGGAAAGGAACTCAACAAAGATGCAGAAGAGCTAAACAATACAATCTACCAACTTGACCTTATAGACATCTAGATACAGAGAACTTCACCCAACAGCAGCACAATATACATTCTTCCCAGTGCACGTGGAACATTATCCATGATAGACCATATGTTAGGCCATAAAGCAAGCCTTCATAAATTTAAAAACATTGAAATACTGCAAAGCATCTTCTCAGACCTTAGTATGCTATCAAATTAGAAGCAACAATAGGAAGATCAATTGAAAAGAGTAAACACATGGAAACTGAACAACACCCTAATGATAAAGACTGGGTGAGAGAAGAAACAAAAATCAAAATTCAAAAATTCCTTGATTCAAATGAGAATGAAAACACAACATACAAAAATCTTTGGGACACAGCAAAAGCAGTGATAGGAGGCCAATTTATAGCAATAAATGCACACATCAAGAAGAAAGAGCCAAAATCAACACTTTAAACCAACATCTCCAACAATTAGAAAAAGCACAGGAAGAAAAGCCTACAGTCACCAGAAGAAAGGAAATAATCAAGATTCGAGCAGAAATCAATGAAACAGAAAATAGAAGGGCAATAGAAAAAATCAACAAGACCAGAAGTTGGTTTTTTGAAAAGATTAATAAAATTGACAAACAACTGGCAGATTTAACAAAGGAAAAGAGAAAGAGAAT
>NW_006921684.1:7702763-7704246 GCF_000298275.1 Orycteropus afer afer
AATTAAAAAAAAAAAAAAAAAAAAGAATGACCAACAGACAAACTATGCTTATTTAGATTTGAATATTTGGCAAATATTTTCTCAAAAATGAACCAAGTGAGTCTGCCACTTCAGTGAAACAACTTATAGCATTTGTTGCCAGTGATAAAATTTGAGCTTTCAAGGTAAAAAACAAAATTTCGGAAAACTTTCATCTGCTGTTGTGAGCTTGACAATTCACAACTTTCAGACTTTTCTGATGAAACTAGCAGTGAGTGATAATTATATTTTGATACTGTATAATGAAATGTGTCAACATATGGAGGAACTGCATAACTCAGTGAACCAGTATTTTCCAAATGAACAATGAATAATGTTACAGAATCATATATGGTTAAAAGATCTATTCAAAATGCAAGGTAGGCCAATGAATTTTAATGTAACAGAGTACGAAATATTCATTGATTTGGTTTTAGATTAGTATTTGTTGAAGTTTTGGTATAGTATCAAAACAGAATATCTGTGACTATCCAAAAAGGCTATTAAGATACTACTCCCTTTTCCAACTACTCATCTGCATGAGGGTAGATTTTGTTTATGTATGTTCTTTAACCAAAAGAGCATACCACAACAGATTGAATATAAAAGCGAATGTGAGAAACCAGCCATTTTATGTTAAACTAGATATTAAAAAAATTTGCAAAAATACAAACTCTTCCCATTATATATATATGTTTTAGATAACAGTTATTTTTCACAAGTATGTCATTTTTATATGCTGTATTGTTACTGTTTTTAATTATTTTTAATTGCATAAGTAAATATTTTTTAAAATTCTCAGTTTTAATTTCTAATGTAATAGATGTTGAGAGGTATAACCACATAAACAAAACATATTTAGGGTCTTTGATAATTTTTAGGAGTGTAAAGGGATCCTGAGATCAACAAATTTGAGAATTGGTGACATATAAAAGTGAAAGAAAAAGTATTCCATGTGGCTTTTCTTTGATTCTAAACCCCTCTATATCCCTGCCATTCCTTTTCCCAAAGATGGAAGCAATTCTCCTTCCTCTGAAGTTCCACAGCACTTGAATTTATATCTTTATTAAGGCATTGGGCATGTCTTATGCTTCCATCTAGGCTAATACATACATATATATATATATATATATATTTTTTTTTTCTTTAAGAGCTTGTTTTACATTCAAAGTCCTGCGTACATTTAGTTTCATTCCCCATTCGCCATGTCCAACCCCAACCCAGCCTCCTCCCCTCCCTACTCTGCAGCACTCCCCCTGTGCCCCTCATAATCATGCATTCCTGTTTGTCCTGCATTTCAGGGTAATATATTTTTGACAACATAGGTGATATCCTAGGAGCTCTGGTGGATAGTGCCTAGGGCATTTGACTGCTAACCAGAAGGTCGGCAGTTCAAACGCACTAGCCACTCTTGGAAAGAAGTTTGGGCAATGTACTTCAGTAGTGATACTGCCTCGGAAACCCA
>NW_006921684.1:7704674-7782551 GCF_000298275.1 Orycteropus afer afer
TACTTCCGTAGTGATACTGCCTCGGAAACCCAAGGAGGGGTCGCTATGAGTCGGGGCCGACTCGACGGCAAACAACAACAACAACAACAAAGTCTAGCCAATGGCCCACTGATTTCAAGCAGTAGTGAAATGATTGGTCAGTTCATTTAACAGGCATTTGTTGAGCGTTTACTGGGTGTCAGGCATTATACTGGAAAGAATAACGTTTTTATAGAACTCTATAGTAGACATTTACATTAGTTCCCAAATGCTGATGAAATTTCTTCTATTCACATTAGAAAAAATTAACAATGGAACTCCCACTCCCACACCCCTCCCAAAAAAGCAAAATATATTCTACTTTAAAAAATGCTTATTATCTTGAAATTGCTTTCCTAGATCTTGCTGTTACGATATTTTTTTTTTTTATGTTTCTGATACTACAGTGAGATTAGGATTTTAGTTTTTTGTTTTTTTTTTAAATGCCCTTTCTTGACAAAGTTCAAATTTGTCAGCCCTCAACCCTTTGTTGGCCCCTGGTGTTTTTGGGGAACATTTTACTAGCTTGTGAAAAACCACTGATGTAGACATTCCTTTGGCATTTATTGGAAAGGGATGTGACCTTTAGGGCTTGACACTTTAAATCCACTAGTACAATGAGCTCATTTATTCTGGAGCTAATTATCAACTTTGTGAGTTTTCTGGATTGTCTGCTCATACCAGCTCTTGTTGGTAGTCTGTTGTTTAACTGCCGAAAAAATAAAAGTAAAGAGATACAAAAATAAACCAAACCAAAAAATTAACCAACTGCTTTTGCTCAAATTTTTGGACATTAGAATTCTGGGCGGGGGAGAGGGGAGAGGAGGAGGATGATGGAGAAGTAGTAGAAATTTCTGACCAAAATAGGGCATTTGAGTTATCTTTTGGATCTCATGTCAGGTTGCATGTTCAACTTTCTATCTCTTTGTAGGAGCTGCTGGAAAATATACAACCAACTGGTTTTAAATCAAATTATTATCTCTAGGCAAATGAGAAGTAGAAATGGCAAATATAGCAGACTAGGAAATTATAATACTGCACAATCAATTCCATGGTCATTCTTTTACTTAGTACATTTATCACTATTATGTGCCAAGTATGAGATAAAAAGATGAAAAAGATGCCATTCCTGCCCTTTGTTGTTGTTAGGTGCTATTGAGGTGGCTCCTATTTGTAGCAACCCCCTGTACAACAGAATGAAACAATGCCTGGTCAAGGATTATACTCAACAATCCTGGCATTCTTAAGTCCATCATTGTAGCCACTGTGTCAGTCCATTTTATTGAGGGTCTTTCCCTTTTTTGTTGACCCTCTACTTTACCAAGCATGATATCCTTCTCTACGGAATGGTCCCTTCTAACAACATAACCAAAGTAGGTGAGATGAAGTTTGGCTGTTCTTGCTTCCAAGGAGCATTGCAGATGCACATCTTCCAGGACACATTCATTTGTTCTTCTGGAAGACTCTGAAACTTTCCCTTGAGTGGAGAGTAGCTAAAGCAAATGGAAGAAATGACAAGATAAAAGAGCTGAACGGAAGATTTCAAAGAGCAGCTCGAGAAGACAGAGCCAGCTATTCTAATGAAGTGTGCAAAGACCTGGAGTTAGAAAACAAAAAGGGAAGAACACGCTTGACATTTCTCAAGCTGAAAGAGCCAAAGAAAAAATTTAAGCCTCAAGTTGCGATAGTGAAAGATTCTATGGGCAATATATTGAATGATACAGAAAACATCAAAAGAAGATGGAAGGAATACACAGAGTCACTGTACCAAAAAGAATTGGTCGATGTTCATCCATTTCAGGAGGTGGCATATGATCAAGAACCTATGGTACTGAAGGAAGAAGTCGAGGCTGCACTGAAAGAATTAGTGAAGAACAAAGCTTCAGGAATTGACGGAATGCCTATTGAAGTGTTTCAACAAATGGATGCTATGCTGGAGGTACTCACTCGGCTATGCCAAGAGATTTGGAAGACAGCTACCTGGCCAACTGATTGAAAAAGAATCATACTTGTACTCATTCCAAAGAAAGGTGATCCCACAGAAAGTGGAAATTATAGAACAATATCATGAATATCACATGTGAGTAAAATCTTACTGAAGATAATTCAAAAACAGTCGCAGCAGAGAGCTTCCAGGGATTCAGAAAAGGATGTGGAACGAGGGACATCATTGCTTATATCAGATGGATCTTAGCTGAAAGCAAAGAATGCCAGAAAGATGTTTACTTATGTTTTATTGACTATGCAAAAACATTTGATCATGTGGATCATAACAAATTATGGGTAACATTGAGAAGAATGGGAATTCCAGAACACTTGATTGTACTCATGAGAAACCTGTACATAGATCAGGAGGCTGTTGTTCAAACAGGACAAGGGGATACTGCATGGTTTAAAATCAGGAAGGGGATGTGTCAGGTTTGTATCCTTTCACCATACTTACTAAATTTGTATGCTGAGCAAATAATCTGAGAAGCTGGATTATATGAAGAATGTGGTATCAGGATTGGAGGGAGACTCATTAACAACCTGTGATACTCAGATGACACAACTTTGCTTGCTGAAAGTGAGGATGACTTGAGGCACTTACTGATGAAGATTAAAGATTACTTTGCAGTACGGATTACATGTCAATATAAAGAAAACAAAAATCCTCACACCTGGTCAAATAAACAGCTTCACGATGGATGGAGAAAAGATTGAAGTTGTCAAGGATTTATATTACTTGGTTCTACAATCAGTACCAATAGAAGCAGCAGTCAAGATGATGTATTGCATTGGGCAAATCTGCTGCAAAAGACCTCTTCCAAATGCTGAAGAGCAAAGATGTCTTCTTGGGAAGTAAGGTGCGCCTGACACAAGCTATGGTATTTTCAGTTGCCTCATATGCATGTGATAGTTGGACAATGAATAAGGAAGACTGAAGAAGAGTTGATGCTTTTGAGTGGTGGTGTTGGAGAAGAATGGTAAGAGTACTATGGACTGCTAAAAGAACTAACAGATCTTTCCTGGAAGAAGTGAAGCTGCAATCCTTCTTGGAAGCAAGAATGGCCATACTTCGTCTCACCTGCTTTGGTCATCTTGTCAGAAGGAACCATTCCCTGGAGAAGGATGTCATGCTTGGTAAAGTGGAGGGTCAAGAAGAAGGGGAAAGCCCTGAACGGGATGGATTGACACTGTGGCTACGATGCTGGGCTCGGGTATAGCAAGGATTGTGAGGCTGGCACAGGACTGGGCAGTGTTTCGTTCTTCTGTGTGTAAGGTTGCTATGAGTCGGAGATGATTCGACGGCACCTAACAACACCAATAACATATTCCTTGTACAGCTTTGACATTCATATCAGGTGATTGAAAATACCATCGTGTGGATTAGGCTCACCATAGTCTTCAAAGTGACATTTTCAGTCTTCAGCACTTTAGAGAGGTCTTTTGGAGCCAGTTTGCTCAGTGCAATACGATGTGTGATTCCTTGACTGCTGCTTCCATGGGTGTTGATTGTGGATCCAAGTAAAATGAAATCCCTAACAACTTCAATCTTTTCTCCATTTATCAGGGTGTTGTTTATTGGTCCAATTATGAGGATTTTTGTTTTCTTTATTCTGAGGTGTAATACATACTGCAGACTGTAGTCTTGGATTTTCAAAGTGCTTCAAGTCATGCTTCCTTTCTGCAAGCAAGGTTGTGTCATCTGCATATTGGAGGTTGTTTATGAGTCTTCCTCTAATCCATATGCTGTGTTCCTCTTCATATAGTCCAGCTTCTTGGATTATTTGCTCAGCACACAGACTGAATAGGTATGGTGAAAAGATAAAATCCTGATACACACCCTTCCTGATTTTAAACCATGCAGTATCCCCTTGTTCTGTTTGAATGACAGCCTCCTGGTCTATGTACAAGTTCCTCTTGAGCACAATTAAGTGTTCTGGAATTCCCATTCCAATGTTATCCATAATTTGTTATGATCCACACAGTCAGATGCCTTTCCATAGTCGATAAAGCACAAGCAAACATCTTTCTGGTATTCTTTGCTTTCAGCCAAGATCCATCTGATGTCAGCAATATCCCTCATCCCATGTTGGGCAGTCTACTTCCACAGTAATACTGCCTCAGCAACCTATGAGTCGGGTCCAACTCAACGGCACATAACAACAACAACGTTTTTTTCTGAATATAGCTTGAATTTCTGGAAGTTCCCTGTCAATATACTGCTACAGCCATTGCTGAATGATCTTCAGTAAGACTTTGCTTGCATGTGATATTAATGATATTGTTCTGTAATTTCCACTTTCTGTGGGATCACCTTTCTTTGGAATGGGTACAGATACGCGTTTCTTCCAATCATTTGGCCTGGTAGCTGTCTTTCAAATTTCGTGGCAGAAATGAGTAAACACTTCCAGTGCTGCATGTGTTTGTTGAAACATCTCAGTGGGTATTCCGTCAATTCCTAGAGCCTTGTTTTTCACCAGTTCCTTCAGTGCATCTTGAACTTCTTCTTTCAGTACCATTGGTTCTTGATCATATGCTACCTCCTGAAATAGTTTAACATTGACCAGTCCTTTTTGTACAGTGACTCTGTATATTCCTCCCATCTTCTTGGGATGCTTCCTGCATCATTCAATATTTTACCTGTAGAATCCTTCAGTATTGTGACACAAGGCTTGAATTTTTTCTTCAGTTCTTTCAGCTTGAGAAATGCTGAGCTTGTTCTTCTCTTTTGTTTTCTAACTCCAAGTCTTTGCACATTTCATTATAACACTTTACTTTGTTTTCTTGAGCTGCCCTTTGAAATCTCCTGTTCAGTTCTTTTATCTCATAATTTCGTCCATTTGCTTTAGCTAATCTCCATTTAAGAGCTAGTTTCAGAGTCTCTTCTGACATCCATTTTGGTCTTTTCTTCCTTTCCTACCTTTTTAGTGACCATTTGCTTTCTTCATATATGATATTCTTATTATCATTCTGGTTTTCAGTCTTGTCTGGTTTTCAGTCACTGGCGTTCAGTGTGTCAAATCTGTTCTTCAGATAGTCTCTAAATTCGGGTAGGATATAAACAAGATCGTATTTTGGTTCTTGTGCACTTGTTTTAGTTTTCTTCAACTTCAACTTGAACTTGCATATGAGCAATTGATGGTGTTTTCCACAGTCAGCTGTTGGCCTTGTTTTGACTGAAGATACTGAGCTTCTCCAACACCTATTTACATAGATGTCGTTGATCTGATTCCTGTGTATTCCATCTGGTGAGGTCCACATGTATAGCCCGTTTATGTTGTTGAATAAAGGTATTTCAGTGAATAAGTTGTTGGTCTTCCAAAATTCTATCATGCTGTCTCTGGCATCATTACTGTCACCAAGGCCATATATTTTGCAACCACCCATGATTCTTTGTTTCCACCTTTCACATTCCAATCACCAATAATCATCAATACATCTTGATTGCATTTTATTTTTGTTTGTCAATTTCAATCTGTAGAAGTTGGTAAAATTCTTCAATTTCTTTGTCTTTGGCTTTAGTGGTTGGTACGTAAATTTGAGTAATAGTAGTATTATCTAGTCTTCCTTGTTGGCGTAAGGATATTATCCTGTCAATGACAACATTGTTCTTCAGGATAGATCTTGAAACATTTCAAGGTCTATGCCTGTCCTTTAGCGGTTTATAATCTAGAAGGAGAGAGAGATGAAGTGAATCAGTGGTCTGATAATTGTTGATGTGAAAGCATGTTCAGCACTACAGTGGGAACCAGAAAAGGAGAGCTTAGAAAAGACCTCATAAGGGGAATGGATACTTGGACTGAGTTGTGGGAGCAGAGGGCTTTGGGAGTAAGTGGCAAGAAGAGTAAGGATAAAGAATGAAGAGAAACACGGGGGCAGTGGAAGTGAGAAACAGCTGGATCTATTTCAGGGAAATTACGTGTATGTTGGTATGGCAAAAGCATGGGGTGTGTTGGGATGTGGAACTGTGGCAAGAGAAGAGGCCAAAGAGCTGGGTGTATAATTTTAGACGTTTTGTTTAGAAGTTTGGACTTTATCCAAAGCATTTACCGGAAGCAGTTCAGTGGGATGGTGATAGGAAAAAAAGGGATTTTATATGGGTAAAACTTTTGAGAGGCATCAATTCAGATAAAGTTAGGCAGGCCTCTCAGATCATTTCATATTGGTTAGTATTTCCACAACTATGCCTATTAACTCAATTGAAGGGCAGTCTAGTGTTTCTCAGAACATGGTTTGGGAAACACTGCTATATGCAATGGACCATCATCAAAAAGGATTAAACAGATCATAGGCAACTGTATAATCTAATTCTATTCTATATTGTTCAACCAGTTTTTTTTTTTTTTTTTAACATTTACTATTTTCAGTCATGTGCTAGATGTTCTGGGAGATTAGAAAGATGCATAAGTCATGGCTCTGGCTTTCAAAAATAATCACAGTTATCTGTAAATGTTATTCATCTGGGCAATTATTTTAGTCAAAGGGAATACAATAGTGAGAACATTGAGAGTAAACTTGGAAAGTTATGAATTTCCTGGGTGGTCCTTGCTCAGTGCTGATTTTTACTGGGT
The DNA here is from genome assembly GCF_000298275.1 of Orycteropus afer afer. NCBI lineage: Eukaryota > Metazoa > Chordata > Mammalia > Tubulidentata > Orycteropodidae > Orycteropus > Orycteropus afer. The sequence continues at coordinate 7,711,250 of NW_006921684.1, forward strand.
GTTTAGTGCTAATTCTTCTCCCATAGATTGTCATCACTCAGACACATGTGCTTATGCTTTGCCTCTTTTTGGAATAGGATTATTTCTGGCAAGGCCCTCACCCAGGCAGCTCAGAGAGTACAGTGGGAAGAAAGCTGCCAAATTGAAATCTGAAAATGTTTTGGAGGGGGCTAACTTTTGGTTTCTTTGTATCTCAAAAGTAACATATCATCAGCATATTAAAGCTCTGGTAAATGAAAGCTGAGTCAGTTCTAGGCATTTCAGGATATATCCTAAAGAGATATCCAAGGTATTTAGAGAAAAATTTTGAAGGTGAAAGAGAAGGGGAAGTTGTATCTGGTGGAAAAGAAAGATCAAATCTAGAAATCTGAGGATGTCTTAGGTTTTTTACATCCTTAGCTCCCTAGTAGGAACTGTGGTAGCATAGTGCCTAAGGCCCTTGACTGCTAACCAGAAGGCTGGCGGTTCAAACCCACCAGCCACTCCTCAGAAGGAAGGTTGGGCAATCTACTTCCATAGTGATGCCACCTCGGAAACCCAAAGAGGGGTCGACTATGAGTTGGGGCCAACTCGATGGCACCTAACAACAAGCTTCCTAATCTTTGTCTCTGTGTCAAGAGAGAGAATCTTCAAATAATCTTCTTGAATTAAGTTTTCTTATCACATATTATCTAGTAGGTAAGCATAGAATCAGCGTATCTAAAGTAGGTTGGTACACCTTCAGGCTTTTCATTGCCAGTTGTGTAGTTCAGGAGCATTGGCACTAGAGTTAGACAGTCTAGATTCAAATCCTGTCCCTGCCACTTACTAGCGTTAGGCAAATTGCTTGGCTTGCCTAGGCCTTAGTCTCTACACCTAATAAGGTTGAGGATTAAATTAAATAATAAAAGTAAAGTTCTTAGGATAGTCCTGTCACTTGGCAGGTGCTTCGTCAACTGTTATCTTTAGGATATCTTTGTTCCACTGTTATCTTTAGAATAATTCACTGTGGAAATTCATCAAAAAAGTAGTAATTTTTATGGCTTAAATAAGATTCTGTCTTTAGAAAATGGCCTGCTAACTCTGAATAGGGTTAACTCTAGAATTTTCTAATTCATATAATTTTAAAACATAGCACATTTAAATAATAATAATAGTTACTATTTGCTGAATATTTGTTATGTGCTAAAAGTTTCTCCTCGGAAGGAAGGTTGGGCAATCCTACTTCCGTAGTGATACTGCCTCGGAAACCCAAGGAGGGGTCGCTATGAGTCGGGTTTGACTCGACGGCACATAACAACAACAACAACAAAAGTTTCTCAAGTACTTTAATCAGTTAACTTTTTTTTTTTTAAATAATGTTTTATTGAGTTTTTGGTGAAAGTTTGCACTGCAGGTTAGGTTCCTATTTGACAATTTCCATACAAATTGTTCAGTGACGTTTATCACAGTATGGCCACATTCTTTTTAACTGTGTTCTGTTTGTTGCATTTCCAGTACTCTAGTTTCTCCGCGCCCTTATCGTCTTATCTTTGCTTGGATAATTGTTGATCTTTTTGTGTCATAATGATGGTTTTTAAGTAGAGCACTGATCTTATAGAGGATATCTTTTATTTTGTGTGCCATTCTGCTATTTCACTAAAAAGTGATCTCAGTGGATGGCGCTGGTTCTAGGTTTAAGGAGTGCCTCAGGGCAATAGTGTCAGGGAATCCTCTATTCTCTACTGTTGCAGTTTATCTGTCTTTTTTTTTAATAAGGATTTTTTTCCTACTGTATCCCAGATCAACTATTGTGACCCTGGTTGGAACAGTTCTGTGGTGATAGCCAGGCACAATCTAGTTTTTCTGGTTTCAGGGTAGGTGAGGATGTGGCTTGTATAGACTGTGCTTCTGATTACATTCTTACTATTTTGTTCCTGGCAAGTAGAGACCAATTGTGTCCTAGATACTGGGTTGCAAAGTTTTAAGATGCCAGACATTACTTACTCCACTAGGATGTAGATCATGATTTTTTTGAACTGTGTTATGCCAGCTGATTGAGTTTTCCCATGAGGGTACAGTCCTAAGTCTTCAAACCCAGAAAAGCAATGTTGAAAGGTGTTTGGTTACATATGAGGCCAAAAAAAAAAAAAACACACCAAACTCACTGCCATCGAGTCAGATCCAACTCATAGCATCCCCTTCTTGGGTTTCCAAGGCGCTGTCACTGTGGAAATAGATTGCCCAGTCTTCCTTCTGAGAAGTGGCTAGTGGGTTTGAACCACCAGCCTTCTAGTTAACAGTCAAATGCCTTATGCACTAGGCCACCAGAAGGTCATTAACCAGATGCTCCGCAGGAGGAAAATGAGTCAGATCTACTTCTGTGAAGATTTATAGCCTTAGAAACCCAAGGCTTGAGGATTGCTATGAGTCAGAATCAACTCGATGGCAGTGTGTTTGGTTTTTTATACCTATAGACACTTCTATCCATTCTTACCTATGTAGACATCTGTAAGTACCCATATACTAATTGGCCTATACCCATCCATATGTGCTCAAATGCGCATTTTTATTTTGGTTGTGCGGTGCTCATTATATCTGTATTCATTGCCACTTTTTGTATCACCTACATAAATAAATAACAAGTCTCTGCAATTTAAAGTGTGCTTTCTTCTTCCATGCCTTTTTCTGGTAACCACCAATGAATACTGATCTCTTTATATCTATTCTTGTGTCCTTTAAAAGAGGGTTCATACAATATTTGTCCTTTCATGCTTGACTTATTTCATTTAGCATTATGCACCTCCAGGTCCATCAATGTTGTAATATGTTTCACAAACTTACCATTGTTCTTTATGGTTGTGTAGTATTCTGTTGTATGTGTGTTCTACAATTTGCTTATCCATTCATTTGTTGATGGGTATTATGGTGGTTTCTATTCATTTGCTATGTGAATAAAGGAGCAATGAACATAGGTGTGCATATTCTGTCCTTGTTATGAATTTTGAAGATTCTTCATTATCCTTTAATATGGTATAGTATTCTGTTGTGTGTATGTACCATAGTTTGGTTATCCATTCATCCATTCATGAGCATTTAGGTTGTTTCCATCTCTTTGCTATTGTGAGTAGTGCTGCAGTGAACATTTGTGTTCCAGTTCTCAGTTCTTTAGGCTATATACCTGGTAGTGTGATTTCTGGGTCACATGATATTTCTATTTCCAATTTTTTAAGGAAGTGTCATTCATTTTCCACAGTGGTTGTACCATTTTAAAGTCCCCATCAGCAGTGTGTGACAGTTCCAGTCTCTCCAAACCTTTGCTTGCATTTGTTGTTTTCTGTGTTGTTGAACTTTGTTACTACTGCTGGTGTGTGATGATACCTTATTGTTTTTTTGATTGTCATCTCTCTAATGGCTAATATCGGTAGCTGGCTACCTGAATATCTTTGATGAAGTGTCTGTTCATTTTTCAATTGGATTATTTGTCTTTTTGGTGTCAAGGTATTGGAATTTTCTATAAATTTTAAAGATAAGTCCCTTGTCAGATATGTTGTTGCCAAATATTTTTTCCCAATCTGTAGGTTTTCTTTTTACTCTCTTGGAGAAGTCTTTTGATGCACTTACGAATTTAATTTTTAGAAAGTCTCAGTTACCTAGTTCATCTGCTGTGTGTGGATTTTTGGATATGATTGATAGTCTATTTATACCATATATTAGAACCTCTGGTAGCATAGTGCCTAAGGCACTTGCCTGCTAACCAGAAGGCTGGCAGTTCAAACCCACCAGCCACTCCTCGGAAGGAAGGTTGGGCAATCTACTTCCATAGTGATACTGCCTCGGAAACCCAAGGAGGTGTCGCTATGAGTCGAGTCCGACTCGATGGCAAATAACAACAACAACAACTAGTTTGCCACTATTTTTTATTTGATGAACTTTATAGTTTTAGGTTTTACACTTAGGTCTTTGGTCCATCTTGAGTTAGTTTTTGTGTATGGTGTGAGGTATGAATCTTGTTTCATTTTTCTGCAAATGGATATCCAGCTTTGCCAGCTCCATATATTAAAAGAGAATATCTCTTTCCCATTTAATGGGATTTGGCCCTTTGTTAGAGATCAGCTGTCCATTGGTGGATGAATCTGTGGATTCTCAATCCTATTCCTGTTTTTGTACCAATACCAGGTTGTTTTGACTACTGTGGCTATATAGTAGTTTTTAAGATAGGGGAGTCTGAGACCTCCTGCTTTGTTCTTTTTCTTCTGAGAAAAACTAACTAGAACGCTGGTGGTTTAAACCCACCAACCACTCCTTGGAAGGAAGGTTGGGCAATCTACTTCTGTAGGTCCCTTTCCTTTCTATATAAAATCATTGATTATTTTTTTCCATGTTCTTAAAGAATGTTGAGGGTATCTGGTTGGGATTGCATTGAATTTATAGATTGCTTTGGGTAGTGTTGACATTTTCACAATGTTCAGTCTTCCTTGGAAGAGTTGGAGATGTTGGGTTAAGATGTTGATCTTGGCTCTTCCTTCTTTTTTGATTTGTGCATTTATTGCTATAAACTGCCATTTGAACACTGCTTTTGCTCTATCCCAAATATTTTGGTATTTTGTGCTTTTATTCTCATTTGATTCAAGGAATTTTAAAAATTTCATTTAAAAATTTCTTCTATTGCCCAGTAGGAGCTCTGGTGGCGTAGTGCCTAAGACATTTGGCTGCTAACTAGAACGCTGGTGGTTTAAACCCACCAACCACTCCTTGGAAGGAAGGTTGGGCAATCTACTTCTGTAGTGATACCACCTCGGAAACCCAAGGTGGGGTCGCTATGAGTCAGATCCGACTCCACAGCAGTGAGTTTGTTTTTTTGTTTTTCTGTTACCCAGTAGCTTTTAAGGAGCATGTTACTCACTTATGTGTTTTCTTTTTTCCCTTGATCTTCCTGTTGTTAATTTCTAATTTTATAGCATTGTGATCTGAGAACCCAAGAACTAGGGAAGGGAAAGAAAAAAAATAAAAAGAAAGGAGAAAAAAAAATAGTTTAATGAAGAAAACTGAAGGGACAGGACTCCCAGGCAATGTTCCTGCTGGTCAATCTGGTGGTGGGGAGCTGTGCCCCTGGTCCCAATACTAGTTCCTATCTACCCAGAGGGCAATGAGGGGCAGGGTACCTGATTCCAGATGTGTTTCTAATGACCAAAAAGATTGTCTAGGGGCAGGGTGCCTGGAACTGGAAAAAGTTCCTGTCAGCCCAAATGGTGCTGGAGTAAGGCACCTGGTTCCAGAAATAATTCCTGCTGCCCCAAAGCAGCTGGGGGCAGAGTGTCTGGTCCCAGAAAAAGTTCTTGCTGTTCCAGTAGGCAGCTGGGCACAAGTCCCCTGTGCCCAGAATAAGTTCCTACCAGCCCAAAAGGTAGCTGGGTGTAGGGTGTCTGGTCTCAGAAAAAGTTGCTGCCAGCCTAAAAGATAGCTGGGAGCAGGGCAACTGATCTCAGAACTAGTTTCATCTACCCAGAAGCACTGGGGGCAGGGCACTAGATCACAGATGAGTTCCTGCTGGTCCAGAAGGTGTCTGGGGGCAGGGCCACTCGACTCAGAAAAAGTTCTTACCAGCCCAAAGGCAACTGGGAACAAGGTATCTAGGTTCAGAGGGAGATCCTGCTGGCTCAAAAAGTAGTTGTGGGCAGGGTTTCTGATCTCAGAAAAAGTTCCTGCTGTCTCAAAAGGCAAATAGTTCAGGGCTTCATTCCTAGAAAATTTTCCTGCAGTCCCAAAAGGCAGCTGGGTGTAGGGCCTCTGGTCTCAGAAAAAGTTTCTCCTGGCCCAGAAGGTGTCTGGGAGCAGGGTGCCTAGTCCTGGCACCAGTTTCTGCCCACCCAGAAGACAGCTGGTGGCAGGGTGTCTGGTCCAGGATGGAATTCCTGCTGGTCCCGAAGGTAGGTGGGTGGGGGGATTGCCACACCTCCATTCATCAGGAGGGTGTGGGGTATAAGGAGAACAAGGGAAATATGACACCTTTCTGGCTGTCAGCCACCAGTGTGGTTAACTGTGCAGTCCCTGGGAAGTAGAGCTGGTTCTTGTTTGCAGCCCACGTTGGAATGCTGCTTGCAAATATTAAAAATGGCCACATCATCAGGCCAGTTGACACTCCAGAGCTCTGTTGTCTCCTTATTTGCTTCCATTCAGTTTCTTCTACTAGTCGATATTTAATCCACATCTTTATCCTTCCCTTTGAAGCACAGGGTTCCAGAATTATCCTCTGTATATGTTTCAGCTGGTTTCTTGTTTCTTTGTTGTGGAGGACCTGTGTAGCTTATCTGCCTATATTCCACCATCTTGGTGGAAGATCCTTGAGTGCCTTTTCTGCATCAATTGATATGATCATATGATTCTTTTGCTTTGTTTTATTTATGTGGTGGACTATATTGAATTTCTAATGTTGAACCATCCTTGAAATTCTGGTATGAATTCAATTTGATTATGGTGGTGTGTGTGTTTTTCTTTTTGATTTGTTGCTGGAGTCTCTTGGCTAGAATTTTGTTGAAAACTTTTGCACTTATATTCATAAGGGTTATGGGTCTGTAGTTTTCTCTTCTGTTTTGATATCTTTACCTTGTTTAGGTATCAGGGTTATACTGGCTTCATAGAGTTCGATAGTGTTCCTTCCTCTTCAGTGTTTTTGAAGAGATTGGGTAAGATTAGTGCCCTCTCTTCTCTGAATGTTTGGTAGAATTTTCCAGTGTAGCCATCTGGTCTTGGACTTTTTTGTGTTGGCAGTTTTTTGATAACATCTTCAATCTCTTTTTTTGTAATGGGTCTCTTTAAATCTTCTACCTTTGTTTGTGTAAGTTTGGGTAGGTAGTGTGTCTCTGGTATTTTATCTATTTCTATCTAGGTTTTTAAATTTATTGGAGTACAGTATTTCCTAGTAATTAGTTATGATCTTCTTTATTTCTGTTGGACCAATTGTAATGTCATCAATTTCATTTGTTAATTCAGTTACTTGCCTCTTCTGTTTTTTCCTTTGTCAATCTACCCAGTGGTTTATTTTATTGATTCTTTCAAAGAACCAACTTCAATTTAGTTGATTCTGTTGTTTTCCTGTTTGGTTTATTTCTGCCCTAGTCTTTATTATTTCTCTTTTTATGGTAGCTTTTGACTTCTTTTGCTCTTTCTTTTGTATTTGTTCAAGTTGTTGGTTTAAGTTAATGATTTTGGATCCTTCTTCTTTTTTGAGATAGCTATTTATTGCTATGAATTGCTGAGTAATGCTTTTGCTGTGTCCCATATGTTTTGCTATTAATTTTTCATTTTTGTTTGATTCTAAGAATTTTTAAATTTCTCTTTTGATTTCTTTTATGATCCATTAGTTTTTTAGTAGTGTATTATTTAGTTTCCATGTATTTTTTTTCCTGTTGTTGATTTCTAGTTTCATACCATTATAGTCAGAGAATATGCTTTGTAGATTTCAGGTCTTTTAAAATTTGTTCAGACTTGTTTTGTGTCCTAGAATATGGTCTGTTCTGGAAAATGATCCATGTGTGCTGGAAAGTAATGTATTTTTTCTGGTGCTGGTTGGAGTGTTCTATATATGTCCATTAGATCCAATTGGCTTATGGTTTTACAGCCATGAGCCACAAAATGCCTGTTGGGGCAACATCCAACTGCATGTATACCTATGGTCCTAACCCCCAGTAAAGCCTATTATATTAAAAATTTGAGGTACGTATAATGGTTTGTAATAACAGTGGGCTGCTACTTTGCAACACACATCAAAATGTTGTCATTATTATTACATTTTTCTGTCAAAGATGTTTGAATGTGTCTAGAAGTGTTTATTATTTTCATGCATAGAAAGGTACATTGTACATCTATTTCTTTCATATCAATGAGCTCATTATTCAATGTTTTGCATTTACGACAATAATAAAAAACTACTATTTGACAATTTTGCACATTAATGAGGAGGCAGACATGGTGGCAATGGCTACAGAGTGTCCTTTCCCTTGGAGAGAGTTTCTGGGCTGCCTCTGGGCAGCTGGGTTGCACTGTACTGCACTCTCTGTTGTCTCCTGCCAGCAGAGGCTTCACATTTAGCTGCTGCTCAGGGCCTGCCTCCTCTTGGCCACGGCCTCCAGGAAGACATGCTGGCAGCAGTAAGCTAGTGGGCTCCTGCTCTGAGTTCCCACCTCCTATGTGGCCAGAGGCCCTGCAACTTAAAATTACTGTGGAATGGGAAAAGAAGAAGGAAGAGGCATTTGAGAGGGTGTTTGGAAGAAATGCACATGAGTTTAGTGACATGCTAAAGTAAGCCAAATTGGGTCTGGAGCCTCTACCTGGGTGGGGCCAGGTGCAAGGACAGGCTCCTTGAGCCCTTTCAGGAAGCCTAGAGCCTCGGTGACTTGCCAGGCTCAGAGGGCAGAGCAGGCTCTGGGATCGCAAATGCAAAGGAGTAAGGTGAAGCGGATAAGCCCTGGGCCATGTAGTCACACAGCCCAGCTTTATTCAGGTTTGTCTCCTCCAACCATCCTTCTCTGCAGAACAATAATCCTTAACTGGGCTTGTCACAGTGATGAGCACATCACTATATATTTTAAAACTGAAACCAAACTCACTGCCATTGAGTCGATTCTGACTCATAGCGACCCCCTATTGGGTTCCCAAGGTGGTAAATCTTTACAGAAGTAGATTGCCCAGTCTTCCTTTCGTAGAGTTATTTCTATTATCATATTTTCTAAATAAAAATAATTGGATGGAAAAATCCCCCATTTTTGCCTAACACTAATTTTCACATAACCTAACCATATTGATAAATGAGGAGCGAGTATGAACTATATATTAAGACAAACGTTTGACTAACTGATGTTAGATTGTTTTGGTCCTCTGGTGACACTCTAACAGAAAATACCACAAATGGGTGGCTTTAACAAACAAGAGTTTATTTTCTTACATTTTAGGAGGCTAGAAGTCCGAGTCCAAAGTGCCAGCTCTAGGGGTTGAGTGAAAGTCCCTCAGCTTTGGGCTTCAGCTCTGCCTCTTGCTCCTGGCCCATTGAAGCTGGAGGTTTCTTTTAACTCAGGTAGTTGTTGGCTGCTGAGGCTGACAAACCCAGGGTCAACAAATAAAATGTCACAGTACCAAAATTATCAAACAACATGGCAGGCCACTGGTTCAAGTCCAGGAACAATCCTAAGATTGGCAGACAACACAGCAGGCAGCTGAATGAAGACTTGGCTATGTGCAGGGTCCAAGCATGCACAAAAGCTCCAGAGACCTTTCTCAATGCTGCTGCCTATATACTGGAAGCAGACCACATCCCTAAGGCAGCTACTCAGCTGCTCACAGTAGTTCACCCCATGAAGTTGATTACCAGTCTCATCATGGGGAATAACTACATCCAGCTGTCCAGCCACTCAAAACGAGGCCCAGCCAAACTGACACACAACTTAACAACCACAGATATGAACCGTACATATCTAACTGTTCCAACTTACATGCAAATCCTACTTAAAGATAGATGTAGGAATGTAACTTGTTTGTAATCCAGGCACTGCCTAAATATAATATGGTGTTTGCACAACACACCAATCACATTACATCCCATTTTACAGAACATATTGTGGACATTAAGTGACTCACGACTGTACTTTTCAGTGTGCTTATTGTCTTTTTAGGTGTTCTAGCTATAATTGGAAGGAGCTCTGGTGGCATAGTACCTAAGGCATTTGACTGCTAATCAGAAGGCTGGCAGGTCATACCCACCAGCCACTCCTCAGAAGGAAGGTTGGACAATCTACTTCCTTAGTGATACCGCCTTTGAAACTCAAGGAGGGGTTGCTGTGAGTCAAGTCCGACTCCACGGCAGTGTGTTTGATTTTTTTTTTTTTTTTTTTAATCTATAATTGGAGGGAGCTCTGGTAGCGTAGTGCTAAGGCACTTGACTGCTAACCAGAAGGCTGGCAGTTCAAACCCACCAGCCACTCTTTGGAAAGAAGGTTGGGCAATCTACTTCCGTAGTGATACTGCCTCAGAAGCCCAATGAGAAGTCGCTATGAGTCGAATCCGAGTCATGGAACATAACAACAACATCTATAATTGAAAGTGGTGTGTTGAAGTCCTCTACTGTTATTATGGGGTTACCTATTTCTCCTTTCTTATCAGTCAGCATTTGTTTCATGTATTGATGCATTGCTGTTAGGTACATAAATATTTATAATTGCTGTGTCTTCTTGCTGGAGTGACTCTATTATTATGTAGTGTCCTTTATCTCTTTAGTAGATTTTGATTTAAAAGCTGTTTTAATTGATGTTAGTATGGTCACCTCTGCTTTTTTTTTTTTTTTGTTTCCTAGTTTCATGGAATATTTTTCTCCAACCTTTTGTTTTCAGTCTATTTGTGCCCTTGTTGTCTAAGGTGTGTTTCTTGTGGCAAAAGTATGGATTGTGTTTTTCTATCCATTCTGCCACTCTCTGTCTTTTGCATGGAGCATTTAAATCATTTACATTTAAGGTTATTACTGAGAATGAAGTGTCTGTGTCACTCATTTTGCTATTTGTTTTTTTTGGGTTTCATTCCTTCTTTTTTTTTAATTCTTATTTTTCTGTTTTTCTAAGTATTTGGCTCCATTCTTGTGATATACCTTTTTGCTTTCTTCCTTCTTCTGAATATTTTCTCTTGGTGATTTGTTAGTGGTTACCTCATATATTATATTACACAACTTCTAATTGCAACAACATTTATTAACATATGAACAACAGTTAACATACAACCGTAAGGTATAAATCTATTCCTAATATGCTCCTTGCTTACCCATTTTTGTTGGTGTGTCTCTTTTAACATCAGTACACAACCTATATTCAGTAAGTTTACTTTGTGCTTATTTCTTACAAGCTTGATGTATTGTTTTTGGAATTTAATTATTGAGTTTATTCCCATAAAATATCACATACTTGTTCCTCATGATTGGGTTGTTGCATTTTTTGAAGCTCTATCTCTCTTTCATGTATTTATTTTTCCTGTGTATAGCTATGATTATTTATTTAATGCTCTTGCCTTTTCATTTGGAGTACTCCCTTCAGAAATACTTCCAAAGCTGGTCTGGTAGTGGCAAATTCTCAGAACTTTTGTTTGTTTGGGAATGTCTTAATTTCTCCCTCATTTTTGAATGACAGCTTTGTTGGGTAAAGAATTCTTGGCTGGCAGTTGTTATCTGTTTGTTATTTTATATATGTTGCTTAATGTAGTCTTCTGATCCCTGGAGTTTCTGAGAAGAAGTCCACACTGACTTTTATGAAAGACCTTTGGTATATTATATTGCATTTTTCTCTTGCTGCTTTTAGTAGTCTTGCCTTGCCTTTGGTTTTGTAGAATTTTATTAGGATATGACATGAGGCTGATCTTTTTGTGTTTCTGATTAGGGTTCATGTAGCTTGCTATATTTGCAGGCTTGGCTCTCTGTTGAGGTCTGGAAAATTCTCCCTAATTATCTCTTGGAAAGTGCTGTTCTAACAGACATACCACAAGTGGATGGCTTTAACAAACAGGAATTTATTTTCTTACAGTTTAGGAGGTTAGAAGTCCAAATTCAGAGTATGGGCTCTAGGGGCTGGGTGAAGGCCCCTTGATACTGGGCTTCAGCTCTGCCTCTTGTTCCATGCCCACTGGAGCTGGAGGCTTCTTCTGACTCATGTAGCTACTTGTTGCTGAGGTTGATGAAGCAAAGATCAGCAGGAAAAAATGGCACAATTCCAAATCAGCAGGCAACATAACAGTCCATTGGTTCAAGTCAAGTCCAAGATTGGCAGACAACACAGCAGCCCAGTGGTTCAAGTCCAGGAACTGGAGATGAATACTTGACCAAATACAGTATCCAAATGTGCCAAAAAGCTAGAGACTTTTCCTAAAGCTTCTCCTTATATATTGGGAGCAGACTACACCCTGAAGGCAACTCCCCTTCAACTACTTAGATGCTCACAGAAGATTCTACCATGGAGGTGATTACAATCTTATCATGGGGCATAAGTACATCCAGCTGCAAAGCCACTCAAAACGATGGCCTAGCCAAGTTTACACACAACCTGAACTATCACAGATACTATGGAATTCCAATAATTCTAATGTTAGGTTTCTTAAATGAATTTCATATGTCCTTTTTAGTTTGTTTACCTTTCTTTGTTCTTTTCTCTTGTTTTTCTTGAGACTTGATAAGTTTAGTTTTTTTGTCTTTAAGTTCATTTATTCTATTTTCTCTCTGTTTACTCTATTATTGAGTATTTCTCTTGTTTTTTCTAATTCATTTGCTTTATTCTTCAGTTCCAGTACTTCTCTCTCTCTTTTTATGTTTTTGTTTTGTTTTTTGATCTCTACTGGTTGGTTTTCCGTGTGGTTTTTGCTTTCTTTAAACATGTTTAGCACCATTGTCTGAAAATGATCAATTCTTTGTGTTAGTATGGCATCCATAGGAGAAATTTCCTCCTCTTCATACTTTACTTTTGATTGGTTCTTCTTCTCATGTTATTATTTGTATTTTACTATCTTTTGTTGAAATTGAGCCATTTTGCTCTTCATTTATTTACTTTAAATTTTGTTTTCTGTTTTTTGTGGGAAATCTTTCTAATTGGGCAGCCTAATGGTGAAGCCAGAGGGGACGGCAGAGCACAGCAGCAGCCAGGGATCCAGGTAAGGGGGAGGGGCCCAGGCCTCACCCCCAACAGACAGGAAAGTAGGGGAAAGCGAAGCCAGATGGGACAGAGCAGAGCAGCAGCCAGGGACCAGCTAAGGGAGACAGGCTTGTCTGTCAGGTTGTCATAAAGTGGTGGCTTGCGTGTTGCTGTAAGGCTTGAGGCTGTGCCATCGGTGTTTCAAGTGCCAGCAGGGTTGCAGATGGTGCACAGATTTCAATGCAGCTTACAGACTGAGATGAGCTAGGAAGAAGGAAGAGGCCCTCTATTTCTCAAAGAGTTGGCCAGGGAGAACCTTATGAATAGCAGAGAAACACTGTCTGATAACATTACTGTGTAATTTTATGAATAGCCTGGAAACATTATCCGATACAGTGCAGGATGATGAACCTCTCAGGTCAGAAGGCTCTCAGAATACGACTGGGAAAAAGCTGCATCATCAGAGTAGAACCAACCTTAATGATATGGATAAAGTAAAGCTTTTGAGACCTCCATTTGCTGATGTGGCATGACTCAAATTGAGGAGAAACAGGTGTAAACATCCATTAATAATCAGAACATGGAATGTATAAAGTATGAATTTAGAAGAATTGGAAGTTGTCAGAAATGAAATGGAATACATAAAGATTGATATTGTAGGAATTAGTGAGCTGAAATGGACTGGTTTTGGCCATTTTGAATCAGACAACCATATGATCTACTATGCTGGGAATGACAATTTAAAGAGGAATGGCATGGCATTCATCATCACAAAGGTTGTTTTAAGATCTGTCCTGAAGTGTAATGCTGTCAGTGATAGGATAATATCCATATCCCTACAAGGAAGACCATTTAATACTATTACTCAAATGTATGTGCCAAACACCAAAGCCAAAGATGAGGAAATTGAAGATTTTTATCAACTTCTGCAGTCTGAAATGGACTGAACATGAAATCAAGATGTGTTAATTATCACTGGTGACTGGAATGCAATAGTTGGAAACAAAGAAGAATCACTGGTAGTTGGAAATTTTGGCCTTGGTGATAGAAATAACACTGGACATCACATGATAGAGTTTTGCAAGACCTATGACTTACTTATTGCAAATGCCTTTTTTCAACGACACAAATACCTGCTATACACATGGACTTCGCCAGTTGGAATACACAGGAATCAGATTGACTACATCTATGGCAAGAGGTGATGGAAAAGCTCAATATCTTCAGCCAAAACCAGGCCAGGAGCTGATTATGGAACAGACCATCAACTGCTCAAATGCAAGTTCAAGTTGAAGTTGAAGACAATTAAAACAAGTCCACGAGAGCCAAACTACGATCTTGAATATATCCCTCCTGAATTTCGAAACTATCTAAAGAATAGATTTGATGCATTGAACACCAGTTACTGAAAACCAGAAGAACTGTGGGATGACATCAAGTAAATTATCCATGAAGAAAGCAAGAGGTCATTAAAGAGATGAGAAAAGAAGTAAAGATCAAAATGGATGTCAGAAGAGACTCTGAAACTTGCCCTTGAGCAGAAGGTAGCTACAGCAAATGGAAGAAATGACAAGATAAAAGAGCTGAACAGATTTCAAAGAGCAGCTCGAGCAGACAAAGCAAATTACTATAATGAAATGTGCAAACCTGGACTTAGAAAACCAAAAGGGAAGAACACACTCAGCATTTTTCAAGCTGAAAGAACTGAGAAAGAAATTTAAGTATCAAAAGAAGATGGAAGGAATACACAGAGTGACTGTACCAAAAAGAAGTGATCGATGTTCATCCATTTCAGGAGGTGGCATATGATCAAGAACTAACGGTATTGAAGGAAGAAGTCGAAGCTGCACTGAAGGAGTTGGCAAAGAACAAGGGTCCAGGAATGGATGGAATATCCATTGAGATGTTTAACAAACAGATGCCCCCTAGAGACACTCACTTGGTTATGCCAAGATATTTGGAAGACAGCTACCTGGCCAACTGACTGGAAGAGATCCATATCTTTACCCATTCCAAAGAAAGGTGATCCCACAGAATGTGGAAATTGTTGAACAATATCATTAATATCGCACGCAAGTAAAATCTTACTGAAGATAATTAAAAAACGGTTGCAGCAGTGTATTGACAGAGAACTTCCAGGGGTGCCGGCTGGATTCAGAAGAGGGATATATCATTGCTGATGTCAGATGGATCTTGGCTGAAAGGAAAGAATACCAGAAAGATGTTTACTTATGTTTTATTGAGTATGCAAAAGCATTTGATTGTGTAGATCATAAAAAATTGTGGATAACATTGAGAAGAATGGGAATTCCAGAACACTTAATTGTACTCATGAGGAACCTGTACATAGACCAGGAGGCTGTTGTCCGAACAGAACAAGGGGACACTATACGGTTTAAAATCAAGAAGGAAGTGCGTCAGGGTTGTATCCTTTCACCATACTTATTCAGTCTATATGCTGAGCAAATAATCTGTGAAGCTGGACTATATGAAGAAGGTTGTGGCATCAAGATTGGAGGAAGACTCATTAACAACCTGTGATACGCTGATGACACAACTTTGCTTGTTGAAAGTGAGGATGACTTGAGGCACTTACTGATGAAGATTGAAGAATACAGTCTGCAGAATGGATTACATCGCAATATAAAGAAAACAAAAATCCTCAGAACTGGACCTATAAGCAGCATCATGATAAATGGAGAAAAGACTGAAGTTGTCAGAGACTTTACATTGCTTGGTTCTACAATTGATGCCGATAGAAGCAGCAGTCAGGACATCAAAGGGTATATAGCACTGGGCAAGTCAGCTGCAAAGGACTTCTTTCAACTGCTGGGGAGCAAAGATGCCTCCTTGAGGACTAAGGTACGCCTGACACAAGCCATGGCATTTCAGTCGCCTCATATACATGTGAGAGCTGGACAATGAATAAAAAAGACCAAAGAATTGATGCTTTTGAGTTGTGGTGCTGGCGAAGAATACTGAAATTACCATGGACTGCTAAAAGAGCTAACAAATCTGTCCTAGAGGAAGTGCAACCGAAATACTCCTTGGAAGCCAGAATGGCCAGACTTCGTCTCACCTATTTTGGTCATGTTGGCAGAAGACACCATTCCCTGGAGAAGGATGTCATGCTTGGTAAGGTGGAGGGTGGATGAAAGACGAAAAGGCCCTCAACGAGATAGATTGACACAGTGGCTATGGTGATGGGCTCAAGTATAGCAAGGATCACAAAGCTGCTGCAGGACTGGCCAGTGTTTTGTTCTGCTGTGCTTTGAGTTGCTTTGAGTTAGAGAGGACTCAATGGCACCTAACAACAACAGTGGTGCAATGGCCAAGTACCCAACTGCCAACCAAAGGGCTAAGACCCGCACTCACCAGCTGCTCCGTGGGAGAAAGATGCAGCGGCCCACTTCCTAAAAGATTTACAGCTCTAGGAATTCCATGGGGCAGCTCCACTCCCCCCCACAGGGTCTTTTTGAATATCAGAATCAAATCAGAATGAGCAGCAGTGGGCTTGGTGTCTTCTCCTGAAAATCACTAGAAAGCGCTCTTATTCTTAGGTTTTTTTTTTTTTTTTTTTTTCCCCTACTGGTGAGTTAGGAGTTCCGGATGCTTGATTTCTGGAATTCAATACACATGTGTGGGAGAGACAGTTTAGCTGGCTGCAGATGCTGACATTAGTGGTGGGGCTTGACTTTCCTATGGTGAAAGTGGGGGCCTCTCTATGTCTTTTCCCTCATTTGGCATTCCTAGACAGGCTCTCCTACAATGCCCCACTTTGGGCAGGGACCCAGTCCTTTCCCAGTGTGTCACTGTCTGTCTAAAACATTTCACTTGCCATGTTGCCTTTGTAGTTCCTCCTGATCCCAGTGCCCATTCCTGTTGGGTCTCAGCAAGATTCAATAGCACTCTCTCACACCACCCTGGTCTTGCTTCATCCCTTCCCAATTGCAAAACCCACAGACTTCCACAGTCAATTTGCATAGCCTTAAAACATCAGGCTACAGCTTCCTCAGATCAGCTCCCTTTCTGTGTTCCCTGTTTGAGGTCTTCCCAGCTGTGTCCCAGAATGGCTGTGATGAGTGCATGCTCCCAATGTTAGGTTCTCCCAGCTTCTCTGTACTGCTCCTGCTCCTTCTTTCCCCTGCTTCTCGATTCACCCTGACACGGTGTTGTTTTTATTTGTTGTTCAGTGGGTTAGTTGCTGGGAGAGTAAGTGGGAGCATCTGTTCTCTTTGCCATCTTGTTCCACCTATCAGTTAACTTCTAATCATCATTTTAGAGTTGAGGAAGCTGAGGCCTGGTCAGGGTGAACAATTTGCCCAAGCTCACACAATTAGTTAAAGGCATAGCCAGATTCACACCCAGGCAAGTCTGACCCCACAGCTCACATCCATCTATCTCATTTTCCACTCAAATACGTTATGTTTTTTAGATCTATTTGTCAAAGTGTTTTATTTCATTGACTGCAAACATAAGTGGGGAAAGTGCTAGCTAAAAATTAATTTTGCTAAAACATTTCAGCATAAAAATGTTGCTGTTTCTGTTCTGGAGAAGAGTGAATCCTGGTGTTACATGTCAGAACCACATTCACTATGATTCTTTTGTCCTGTAGAAGGTTATGAGGTTGCCTTACCAAGGTATCCAGGTACAAGAATATGGTCTTTAGAAATATTTTTTCACTTTAAATTTCAGCTGCGTATTTTCAAGGTAGTGTATGAGTGATACCACTTTGCATGCATTTTACAAATTAGTTGCTTTGACTATTAACCTTGCAAGCATTAAGAGGGCTATAGCAAATCCTCACTTTTGGAGTGCGTACTTTGTAGGAATTGAAAATGGAGAACATTGTGACAAGTCATGATTTTGGTATTCTTCAGTATGAAGATTAGATTGTGCTAAAATTAATCATATTAATTGTTCCATGTTATTGGTGTAAATGTAGCACTTTCTGGACCTGCTATTTAAAAAAAAAAAAAAAAAAACTGGGCAAAACTAATTTGCCACTAGATGGAGCCCTGGCTATTTGGGTAGAAACAAATGCAGGACAGTCTGAACGTTAAATCACAAAGTCGTACGTTGCTAGAGGGCCCCCAGTATTTGAGGCCCTTGGCTTTTAATTGTAGAATGCATCTTTGTTCTTTGCCTGACCTGCAGAGTGACATCACTGCCTTTCTTCCTGTGTGCTGGCTTTGACACAAGCCAGATGGCCCTGGCGATCGGTAGGCGCTCAGGCCGCCTGGTACTGCAGTTGATGAAACAGAATAGGAAGACGTTTTATGGTCAGCTGTGGGGCACAATGAGGCTACAACCTTACGAAGTAATTACATTTACTGTGTACACTTTATTCCTTGGCTAAGTAATTACATTTATTGTATATACTTTTATAGGTCACAAGAAAAAAAATACATTTTTATTTATAGTGTTGTGAGGTATAGACCTTTGATCTTTTATTAGTCAGTAGTCTGCTCCAAAGGAATGCTCTCTTTTCCTTGCTCTGCATTCACTCGTGAAAATGACATGTTTATTTATGTTTAATGGTTCTTTCAGGCTGTGCATTGTGATACTTACCTTTCCTCTTCCTCCCTTTTGTCTCCAGTTAGTAACACAAAAATGTTTTAGTTTTGTAGTAAGTTTAGTTTGAAGAAGTCAGAGTTCAGGCATGTTAATACAAGCAGATTTCTGTCAGATATACTCCAGAGTGATTTGGTAAAATACATTACTGTGTATTACGTGTTTGTTCTTTAAGGAGGTCAGAAGAGAGCAGGAACAGACTTTTATTTTTTTTAAGGGGGGAAAATGTAGGAAGTGAACAAGACGTTAATTTGACATCTGATTTTGGACATTTAGTAGTTAAACCACTTACAATGGTGATTTTAAATAAAATATTAGAAATTAATATTAATCTGTTATTTTCCCTGCCCATTTGGAGTTGCTCTTTACCTTAACCAGTTTAAATAGTGTATAAAACCTTTCTAAAAATTCTAAAATCTAAACTTTTCCCTAAGTTTAACAGTCACACAATTTTGAGATTCTTCTACATTGTTCATTTCCTAAAACTTTAAAAATACATTTATCTTTTTTAATGCTAGGCCAAGAATATTATTCACAGAATTATCTAGAAATTATAAATTGCACATTTCAATGAAAATTTATATTTGCCATCTTTCTTCAAACCTGACATTATTTCTAAAGTGAAGTCTCCTAGCTATTCCTAGGTTGTTCGGCTCTCTATTAAAAAAAAAATTCCAACAAAATAAATCTGTTAATATTACAGTATTTTACAGCCTTCTCTGGGGAGAGAGGTTTGCAAATAATTGCTAGAATAAGTCAGCATACTATAGGAAAGAACATGGCTTTGCAATCAGATATAATAGGGTTTCCTAATCCTTTTTCCACTAGTTGCTTGTGCCCTTGGACTTTTGAGGCTTGGTTTCCTCACATGTATGAGGGATAAAACCTACCTTCTAGGTTTATTGTAAGAATAAACAATATAGTGTGAATAATAGGCCTAGGACAGTGCCTGTCACATGGTAGGAATCAGTAAATGCTAATTCCTTTTAACTGTTTTTAAACCTTGTCTCTTAGCCTCTTGCAAATTATGTTCACAGATTATAGTGCTATTTTATAGTGTTTCTTTCATTCATAAGATATAATAAGCCTGGGTTGAAAAGTAAGCTCACACTATCTGAAAAATAGACATTTAAAATGTGTGTGTTCAGTTCCAGGTAAAACCATAGCCTTTGACTGTGCAAAGAATATGTTTAACATTGTGATATTTTAATTTGTTTTTCTTTTCTTTTTTTTCCTACTCAGCTCTTGCCCCTCTTCTTTGCCTCTCGTTTTGTTGGTGAAGATAATCACAGTGATGTCTGCATTCAACCTGCTGCATTTGGTGACAAAGAGCCAGCCAGTAGCCCTGCGAGCCTGTGGGCTTCCCTCAGGTTGCTGCTTGTTGTACTGTACATAGTGAGGGCACTGGTGGGTGTGGGTGTTTCTGCTGCAGGAAATAATACACCATAATGTTTTGCTGAATTTCGTTTTCTTTTACTTGGGCCCTAATTTGAAGGTGGAAATTGGTTATAAATCACTACTCTACTTTGAGTAACATTCATTTCCACAATCCATGCAACACTAGGAAACATTGTCTAGTTTCCTTGCCCAGTATATAATTGTCATGACTATTTCATGATGTTTTTTGTTCTTTAATGCCCATTACACATCCAAAAGTCATAATGTTCCTAAGAGACTGGAAGTCTTGATAAGACATTGCCTCAAATCACACAACATATGACATTCATCTTGTCATTTCACAGGTACCTACGTATTCTTTCAGAAAACAAACAAAAAACAAGAAAACAATAAAAATGAACAACCTTAGCGTTGTTGTTGTTAAGTGCTGTCGAATCAGACCCGACTCATAGCGACCCCTCCTTGGGTTTCCGAGGCAGTATCACTACAGAAGTAAATTGTCCAGCCTTCCTTCCAAGGAGTGGCTAGCTGGTGGGTTTGAACAGCCAGCAGTCAAGTGCCTTAGGCCCTATGCTACCAGAGCTCCTAACCTTAGCATACTTATTCATTGTAGCTAAAAGTAAAACATGTTCTACTTGATAATGTCTGAATAAATGGGACTATTATTGGCATGCCAGTTGGTTCTTAAATTAGAATGACCACACTTTTTAAAAATGTGATTTTAAGCATTTAAACAAGTGAGGTGTGAAGGTCCAAGATTTAATTATATGTCCTTCCAACATAAGTTTAATATTTTGATTTTATTATGAAAATCACATTGATCAGATATTTATTTCTGTATTATCAATATTATTTATATTTTCTATTAATATACATGTCTCTAATACCGCATTAGAGAGAATGTAATTCCAATTCATTAAACATTTGTTGAATATCAACTATGAGTGCCAGATACTGTATTAAGCAGTGAGGATACAAAGATAAACAAGATAAAGCTGCTTTCTTTAAGATGTACAAGATGGAGATTGGAGCCAATCATGGACCATTGCACCATATGGTGAAAAGTCTACACTACAAGTATTTATGCCTGGGGTATTATGGGACTCCAGAGGAGGATAATCCTAGCTCTTTGCTCAGGGGATGACAGTTTAGAGGGGAGGGAAGGTCTCTGAACTTTAAGGAGGCTCTATAGAGGATGTAGTGCTTGAGCTGAATCTCAGACTATGAGCAGCAGTTAGCTAGGTGTCCAAGAAGCGGGAAGACATTCCTAACATATGGAGTAGTGTGGGCAGAACACGAAGGCCTGTTAGGGCTTAGTGTGTTCGGAGAAATGCAGGTGATATAATAGGGCTAGCTTGAGTTTAGGGAGCTCTGGTAGCATAGTGCCTAAGGCACTTGACTGCTAACCAGAAGGCTGGCAGTTCAAACCCACCAGCCACTCCTCGGAAGGAAGATGGGGCAATCTACTTCCATAGTGATACTGCCTCGGAAACCCAAAGAGGGGTTGCTATGAGTCAGGTCTGACTCAACGGCACATAACAGCAGCTTGAGTGAACGAGGGCAAGTGGAACAAATGAGAAAGGAAAGATGGTTAAACCATGAAGGAATTTAAATCTTGTGATGAAGAGGAATAGCATGACTTGATTTACATTTAATGAAGATTGTATCAGTATGGTAGACAGTCGGTGCTAATTCCAGAATACTTCTATGGGAAGGGCTAGGATAGCAACCTTCCATAAAAAAGGGGATAGAACATTTGTCTTGAATCTCTGTTTGCATAGCAAACACACTGTTTTTTTTTTTTTAGCTTAATAAATAGTAATTTATTTTCTCACAATTTAGGAGACTAGAAGACTGATTTCAGGGTGCCAGCTCTAGGGGAAACTGTCTGTCTTCTCTGGGGGAAGATTGTTGTCTCAGCTTCTGTAACCGTGTTCCTCTAGTCCTCAGTTGTTTGGCTATCTCCCCATGGCCTCTGTCTTTGCTTACTCCTGCTTGCTAGCTTCTGTGCCTAATCTGCTTTTTCTTCTAATCTCAAAAGTGATTGGCTTAGGACAAACCCTACACTGATATGACCTCATAACAAAGAAAACCCTATTCCCAAATGGGATCACATCTACATGTTGTTGTTAGGTGTTGCGAGTTGATTTTCGGCTCACATTGACTCCATGTGGCAGAGTCGAACTGCCCCATAGGACTTTTTAGGCTGTAGTCTTTAGAGGAGCAAATCACCAGGTCTTTCTCCCACAGACCCACTGAGTGGGTTCAAACCACCAACTTTATGTTTAGCAGCCACGCACTTTACTGTTGTGCCACCAGAGTTCCTATCTACCTGTATGGGGTTAGGATTTATAAAACATATTTTGGGGGAACACAATTCAATCCATATCAGGCATATCTCATATATTTTATACATACGCAAAGAAGAAAATTAGAGGATTTTACCAGACATGTAAGCCATTGGTGGCCTGAGTAATGGGGTTATGTGATTTACATTTGTTTTTCTCTTTGCTTATCTCTACTGAAACACACTATTTTTTATAGGTTTTATGTCTACTTGTGGTAACTTCAGGAGCTACTGAAGCTTAATGCCTGGGGGGCTTTAGCCACTCTTCTCTACACCCCCTCACTCCCCACCCCCCAATCCTCAGCTGTTCCCCTCCACTGCCACCATAGAACGTATACTGAGGTAGTTTAGAGCTAGATAATGGCTGTTCCAAGTAGGTTTGGAAAGAAGTGGATGGATTAGAGAGAGATTAAGGCTGTAGAACTGAAGTTGTCTGTGAGTTTGATGGAGAACCTAAAGGAATACAGTCCCTGTGCTATGTAGAACTTTCATAGCTACATATTATATGTACTAACTGGAGTATGAAGGTTACTTAGTTTGTACATAACCACGTTTTCCAGTGGGGGGGTGGAACCCATGTGTGAAAGCATGCAGCATAGTTTTTGTAACATGGCTTATTGTGGGTTACACATAGTTCTTGTAACATGCTACACACATTAGAGGTCGAGTATTTACAGAAAAAATTTATTAATTAACAGTGTATCCCTTGAGATATGACAATCATAGAATTAAAGTTTCTCAAAATGAAATTGTTTTAACGAAAAATAAGCATCTTTAACACTGTGATATCAAAATGATTCACAGATTTCAAAAGAGCTTATAATTTAAAAGAATTAGCCCATAGAGTATAGTTCTTATGCATGCTGATTCTAGAGTTAGACTGGCCAGGGTTGATCCTGGCTTTGTTACTTACTAGCTATATGCTTTGTCTTCCTTGTATGTGAAGAGGGGATAATAATAGTACCCACCCGAAAGGGTTGCTGTGAGAATTCAGTAGATTAGGATGTGAAAAATACTAAGGACAGTAAATGGCATATAGTAAGGATTTGTGTAAATACTCACTATATCTGTATATCTATATCTATCTTCCTTCTTTCCTTCCTTCCTTCCTTCCTTCCTTCCTTCCTTCCTTCCTTCCTTCCTCCCTCCCTCCCTCCCTCCCTGGTAGCACTGGACTGCTAACCAGAGGGCTGGCGGTTCAAATCCACCAGTAACTCCTCGGAAGGAAGATGAGGCAATCTACTTCTGTAGTGGTACTGCCTTGGAAGCCCAAGGAGGGGTCGCTATGAGTCGGGTCCAACTCGACGGTACACAGCAACAACAACATATAGTATTTTTCTAATTCTATAGACTTTTTTTTTTTAATCACCTGCTTGATTGGCAGCCTCAGAGAGAGCAGAGCGCAGGACTGGAAAGTTGCAACAAATTCCTGTCAACTGTCTGTGAGGAAGTGACAATAGACTTTTTTTTTTTTTTTTTTTTTTAACATTCAGTTAGGTTCTTTCATTTAACTGTTCTAGCTTATATCTACACATGCACTTTATGTTTCAGAAATAACCATCTAAAGCTGTTGTTTTTATCTCTTTAATTTGCTTATACATCCTGCTGAGCCAGAATTCAAGTCTTAAAAATATACAACACATTTATTTTTTCTACCCAGTACTGATGAAAGCCCAGAGAAACTATCTTTCTTTCTTTTTGAAATAATGTTTTATTATGTTGTGGTAAGGGTTTACACAACAAATTACTCAGTGACATTGGTTACATTTTTTAGTGTGCCAGCATTCTCACTCCATTCTGGTTGTACCATTTCCAGGAATCTAGTTTCCTTGCCCTCTTACTTGCATATCTTTGCTGTAAGGTAATTGACCATGTGGTACTCTCTCTCTCTTACCTTGGGCTTGTAAACCTATTTTAATTTGATGAGTGGGTTGGCTAGAACAGTATTAAATAATTTCTTAACCATTCAAGCATCATTTACATTTTAAAGTTTTATAAAAGTCATTCTTGCAGAGTGCCTACATGTTTTATAACTTGAATACTAGCAAAATCTTCATCTATTTTCTGAACAAAATTTGGCTCTTAGAAATACAGGAATGTTGAAGAAATTGTTATGTTTAATAATAATGAAATGAACTATTTACATTTTGAATAAAAATGAAATTCAAATGGGAATTCTACTCCTTACTACTTTGTGCAAGTAAGGAAGGAAGAGGCCAAAATTAGAGGTTTAAGAAATTAAAAGTTTGAGTTGCTTTAATTTACTGTTCCCTGGTCAAAACCCATTACAACAAATATCTCTGTAAATCAAAAAGATTCTGCTTTCTAGCCAATATCCTAAATTCTAGTATTAAGCAATACAAAATAATTCCAGAACCAAAAAATAATTGGAACAGGCTCTTAAAGTTGATTATAACTGGATTGACCTGTAGAAGGCCATATCCCGGAAGAGTGATCTGTCATCTTTTAGCTTTGACTTCCTTTACTTCTTATTTTTTATTAAAACATACTTTTAATTTAGAGCTTATTAAGTGCATCTGAGTTATGGTTCATTCATGTTTGTAATTAAAGGTATTTTTCTCTGTCTCCCAGAATTTCTTCTTAATTTCCTATAACAGTTTCTTTTGTATATTAAAATGAGTGTTAGATTATGAGTCAAAACTAACCACACTTCTGTCATTAACTTTTGTGACCTTGAACAAGTCAATAAACCTCTCTAGACCTCAGTCTCTTCATCTTTAAAATTAGAAATTTAAATTAGGTAATCTACTCAGTTCTGAAATTCTGTGATCTTACAGACTTTCATTTGTTTTCACTTTTGGCTTCCGGTTAATCAGATCTTAAAAGTCAGGATTAATTAAGGGCTGGGCACTTGCAGAAAAATCTGCTAGATTGTGGTGGGAGGACAGAAATATTTGTCATGTTTGCACTGTAGAATTCCTTTCCTCTAAAACAAAACTGAAGCATTATCTGAGGAGGGATTAGGAAGCATAATGTTATACATAGTTTTATTGGTAGATAAAAATTAGGCCTAATTATAGCTTAGACTAGATATCATGGTAGCTTTCAGCCAAGAAAGGGTGTATGTCTAAATAGTACTAATTATAGTGATAAATTATGCTTTTCTCTAACATTATACACATAATATATGGTTATGACTCTTTAGTGGCATATTTAAATCTCCTGTGAACTAAAAAGCCACATGGCTGTTACGTAGTTTTTTAAATATATTACAGTATACCATATTACTCTGGTGTAGAAATTAGAAATCCATAAGACAGATATTTAGCAAATGTGTGAAAGTTCTAGGATATCATCTGTATAACTAGAAATCTATGATGAGGCTTTTGGCTCCAGAGCTTTGCACAGTCCCTGGCACTTAATATTTGTTAAATGAGTGAATAAACATTTGGAAAGTTTACATGTAGGTGAAGTGACAGCTGTGACGGAGAGTGCAAATTTATTTGACAATTCTTTACATTGGAAGATTAAAAGTAAAGTTCACAAGTTGAATTCTTTTGAATATTGGTCAAAGCCAGTTTCTCATTTCTAGTAAAGTTCACAAGTTGAAGTCTTTTGAATATTGGTCAAAGCCAGTTTCTCATTTCTCAGTTTATTGTGTTAATATAGTGAATGTCTTAGGTATGAATCACATTGTTGCTAAATAAAGAGCAAAAAATTGTAACATGGATTCAGTGTGTATTTTCAAGAAGTGAATTTACCTTTTTCTCTTAAACAAATTGAGTTTAAGTTATTATACTCACCATGAGAATTAAGAATTTTGGGTCTCTTGATCATTTCCTTGGAACAAATTAATATTGTTTGTAAAGAGGAATACTACAGATATGCATTAAAGTAACTCACACAATTTACTTTTCAAGTCTGAGCTGGCTGTAGTTCATTAATAGCAGTTGATGTTATGTTTGCTTTAAAAATTACACACACACACACACACAAAACCTGTCTGTCAGTTTGTCCTACCATGGTGACGTGTTGAGGTGAGTTTTGAGGCTGAGCCACTGGTGTTTCTAACCCAGCGGTATGTACATGGTGCACAGGTATCAGCCCAGCTTACAGACTGAGACAGACTAGGAAGAAGGAAGAGGCCGTCAACTTCTCAAAGAATTGGCCAGGGAAAACCTTATGAGTAGCAAAGAAACACTGTTTGATACATTACCACGCAACTGTATGAATAGTCTGGTTAGGTTAGAAGGCTCTCAAAATAGGACTGGGAAAGAGCTACATCATCTGAGTAAACCCAGCCTTACTCCTATGGATAAGGTAAAGCTTTTGAGACCTCCATCTGCTGATGTGGCAGCACTCAAATTGAAGAGAAACAGCTGCAGACATCCATTAATCATCAGAACATGGAATGTACGAATGGTTCTACAATCGATGCCAATGGAAGCAGCAGTCAGAACATTAGACGATGTGTAGCATTGGGAAGGTCAACCGTGAAGGAACTGTTTGAAGTGCTGAGGAGCAGGGATGTCTCCTTGAGGACTAAGGTGCACCTGACACAAGCCATATTTCCAATCTCCTTGTATGCATGTGAGAGCTGGACAATGAATATGGAAGACCAAAGAAGAGTTGATGCTTTTGAGTTGTGGTGCTGGCGAAGAATGCCGAAAGTACCACGGACTGCTAAAAGAACGAACAGATCTGTCCTGGAGGAAGTGCACACAAAATCCTTCTTGGAAGTGAGAATGGCCAGACTTCGTCTCACCTATTTTGGTCATGTTGTAAGAAGGGACCATTCCCTGGAGAAGGATGTCATGCTTGGTAGGGTGGAGGGTCGACGAAAGAGGGGGAGGCCTTTGATGAGATGGATTGATTGACACAGTGGCTGCGATGATGGGTTCAAGTATAGCAGGGATCATGGAGCTGGCGCAGGATTGGGCAGTGTTTCGTTCTGCTGTGCATGGGGTTGCTATGAATCAGAAATGACTCGAAGGCACCTAACAACTAACAACATATATATGTGTACCTATATGAAATCATCAGTGGGCTGTTCATCTAGTGAATGGATTAATTTTCTATATTAGTATTTTAAAGTTTTTTTGTGTCATGAAAGGTAGACCTTCTGCATAATTAGTTGATAAAAGGTATGACCTCTTCCCCAGAAAATACATACGTGCACTTGGCATAGTGGTTAAAACGCTCGACTGCTAACCAAGAGATTAGCGGTTTGAATCCACCAGCTGCTTTGTGGGAGAAAGATGTGACAGTCTGCTTCTGTAAATATTTACAGCCTTGGAAACCCTAAGGGACAGTTTTAAAAACTGGTTTTAAAACTGTTTTAAAAAATTCTGATCAGAATACAGTCTTTCTGATTTCTGTATTGGTGTCACCAATGGAATTTCCTTCCACTTGTTCAGATTAATGCTCTGTATTCTTCAGTTTCACCTTTCTCACATACTCATTTCACCTAAACTCCTTTGATTACATAAAAATGTTCTGGAGAAGATTTTTTTTTTAAATTTTGTTTTTAATAGATATAAAAATCCAGCTCTTTAACATAATCCAGAAAATAATTTGCAATTAGTTGATTGAATGGTATCCTGTATTTCCAGTAGATGGCACTAGTTTTATATTCTTTCACAGCATGAGAGAGGACTGAAATCATTAGCACAGAGGTACATTGTGAAAATTTAAACAAAAGTATGTAAAGAATATCCATTTAAGAACATACGGATTTACAAACCACAAATTTTTCTGCTTATATTATGTTCAAACAGTATTTGTAGAGTGCAAAACCTTTTTCCATTTTCAATAGGATTCCAGCTCCTTTCTGCTTGGACATCTCATCGAAATTGTCTTTTATGTGTAGACTTTCTATAAACTAAAACAAGTTTTCATAAATTAACTTATCTTGTATCCAAATAGCTGATTTAACAGTAATTTATAGTTTTATATGCAGCTAAATTTTCTTCAGCAGACCACCCAAGATTTAAAGAAAATTTCACATTTTGTTTTGCTGTGTTTCGAATTTTTATAGAATCTCGAAACTATTATTAGTTTAATATGTTGACTGTTAAGCATGCATCACTTTTTGCCTGAATCACAATACTTTAGAAACCTAAGGAAAATTATATTTAAAATGTTGATTAATGAATTATCTGATGCTGCTATAGTTTTTCTAAAACCAAATATTTTAGTAGCTCCAAGATTATTATAATAGCGTTTTAGTTAATGTTGAAAAGTTACTGTGCTATATCTAATTACCAGATAAGTTTTAAAAATTATTTTTGGACAATGTGTATTAGTCAAGGCTGAATTGTTATAGGACTATACATCTGTATAAGATGTGGGATATAGTGGTTTGTTAAATGTGTATTTTGTGCATTTTTAAATGTGGAATAAATTCTTTATGATCTATTATTTATTAGTAATATGTTATTACTAATAAATACAGTGTTTTATCATATATTAATAATAAAATACGTAGCAACATTTAGTTACAGCAGAAGTAAAATGAGCATGAACAAAAAAAACAAATTTTAGTTTTGATTGAGAAATTCACTAGTTAATTAATAATGACTTTGAAGAATATAAAATGTTGTAAGTTCTGAAAACAAATTTTAATTCTTCATTATTAGATTATCTAACCATTATGGACTTTGGGGGAATCATATAAGTATAGTTATTAAATGTTATTTAACTAACATGTTCGTAGTGGTGTAATCTAACAGTGGAAGGATTTATTAAAAATAAGCTGTTTCTGGCTCTCAGGAACCACATGTTTAATGAAGGAATAAGGCATGAATGATAGTTCACAAAGACTCATTAATACTGAGGATAGATACTTGATCATTTTCTGGTATCTTTTATAGTTTACTGTTTCACCTTAAACATTTTATTTAGAATTGTATTTCTCATGACTGCTTTTGCAAGATATATTTGAATTTAATGCCTTAAAATAGATGCTTATTAAGATACTATGGTAAATGATCTCTAATTACTTTTTATGCCTTTGCATTTGAAATTAACCACTTATTTGGAATTTATAATTCCCATTTCATTTATTTAAATTCTCATTTAAATTCATTCATTTATTTAAAGAAAAACTTTTCTTTTTTTTGGATTTAGTACAGTTGTACTTATATTGTTGTTGCTGTACTTACTTATATTAGTCATTTAAAACTGCATGCTATAAAAAATATGCCTTAAAATGATGAAGATACCAGTTACTTAGGTGGTTCGTAAGAGCCATACATTTATAGAATTAATTGTACCCAGTAACTAACACTAGCTATGTTATATTCAGCCACATAATAGCAAAGACAGAATGGAATGCCAGTATAAAATCATTAGATTATTTGAATTTTAAGCAAGCAAAGAAAATCTAGAATTCCATGAATATAGTTTTGTAAGGTTTTTCTTTTTTGCTGCAAAACCATATGTTGATGCACCGAATGATAGAATTGTTCATATTATATTCTATTTTGATTAATATTTTAATATTTCTTATATAGATTTTAAATAACATCATGGAAAGTTTCAAAGCTTGCCATCACATTATTGACACTGATGAAGAAACAGATTGGAAATTTCATCTATATTAGCTAATTTGTACTACCATCCTGCTTTCTGATTCCTTTTATTCTTAGTTCTTTTCCTGTAAACTAAGAATAATATAACATTCTTGTCAAATCTTTCACAATTAGGTATAAGCCTCAAGTGTTACATTACCTGACATTTCAAAAAAATTTGTTCCGTGCAACTTCAGTCCTTTGCTGTAAGGGAGAATTACAGGAGACTTAAAAGGAGAAGGGTGTTAAATAAGTCTGGGAAAGGTGGTGGGTTTGATCAGCCAAAATCTGTTTCTATTACTGGAAAGTCCTTGGTTCCTACAAAAAAAGACAAAGATTTTTGTCAGTGTAGGTCATTGTTACACCAAAACTGGAATTATGTGTGTTATATAATGTTGTTGTTATGTGCCCTCGAATTGGACCCAACTCATAGCGACCCCTCCTTGGATTTCCGAGGCAGTATCACTACGGAAATAGATTGCCCCATTTTCCTTCTCAGGAATGGCTGGTGGTTTTGAACCGCCAGCCTTTTGGTTAGCAGTCAAGTGCCTTAGGCACTATGCTACCAGAGCTCCCGTGTTATATAATAGGGCACAATAAATATTTGTTGAATGGTGAGAATCAGCATCATCTTATGTATCAAAATAATGCCACATTATAAATAATACGATCTTTGTTCTCAAGAGGTGTACATTCTAGTGAGAAAGATGGCCATTTGGGTCCAAGTTTTGCTATGGATGAAGGGAATTATATACTTGATTGTCTTATGATTTTAGACAAACACTTCTTTCTTTGCCTTTCTTTTGGAGGGAGTTATTAGAAGCAAGAAGCATTGTGCTTCTTTCTACCTAGAATGGCAGACTGGCTTCTTGGAACAGGAATTCAAAAATGTAAAGTTTTCTGAGGGATATTAATTAGCAGATGAGAGGGATAAGGTAGGAGATTATAGGGTGGGAACTCTGGACATATAGGTTAGTGAACAGATAGACTTATTAAAGTAGAACAAAGCATGGGCTAAGAGATAAATGTAATGAATGAATAAATTAAAGGAGGAAAGTTACAGACAAGAGAAACTGACTCATTAACTAGGTGTGCCCATGGACATGCCAAGTAACTTCCCTGGGCCGTAGTTTCCTCATGAGAGTTTGGACTAGAAGGTCATCATTTCCCAAATTATAATCTGTGGAATACTAGTCCTACTAATTACTAATTTAAGAAATTATCACATCATCCAGTTTGAGAAACTGTGCATACTACCATAGTTCATGAATTTTTAGATGCACTGCTTTTATATTTTATCACCTTGGTAATCAGGGTGCATCTTAAATTCATTGTGATAAGAAAGCATATGTCATGTTTTAATGGGCAGCATTTTCCCCCTTTTTCAGTGTTGCATAAAATAATGATGTGTCAAAATACCACATACTATATAGTGCACATCAGCAAAAGAGAGTCTCTGAGGAGGCTTGCACCAAGAAACCTATGTAGCTTAGATTTTCTCAATCTGATTTGACTATGGAACCTTCTTCTTACGTTTCAAGAGAAACATCTGTTGACATGTTTTTCAGAGCCAGTGTTCCACAAAATACACTTTGGGGAATGCCAGATTAGGTAATTTCAAAGTCTTAAATTTGGAGAGTTAATGGAATACTGGTCATAATAAAAAATTTGAATGTGGAAGTCTAAAGAGGTAATAAGGGACTCACAGCCATAATAAAGTTGTGTTGTTCAGACGGAAGGTTTGGCAATCTATTTCCGTAGTGATACCGCCTTGGAAACCCAAGGAGGGGTCGCTAGCATTTGGATCCGACTCCATGGCAGTGAGGTTTTTTTTTAAAATCACTCATTCATTTTTTTTTTTCCCCATCCTTTCACTGATTTATTAAGCAAAATTATTGTTGGAGTTTTTAAATTAAGTTTTAAGAAACACAGACACAGGCATCATATAGAAAACGTCTTTTAGGAAGCTGATTCAGAAGGCATTAATTAAAATGGAGAGTTAATAAGTACTTAAATATTACAAATACTTTTTTAGTGCCTAAGGGGAGCTCTGTTAGCATAATGCCTAAGGCACTTGACTGCTAACCAGAAGGCTGGTGGTTCAAACCCACCAGCCACTCCTTGGAAGGAAGGTTGGCCAATCTACTTCCATTGTAATACTGCCTCGGAAACCTAAGGAAGAGTCACTACGAGTAGGGTCTGACTCGATGGCACATAACAACAACAACAAGGGCAGCTCTGGTGGTGTAGTGCCTAAGGCAAGGCATTTGACTGCTAACCAGAAGGCTGGCAGTTCAAACCCACCAGCCACTCCTTGGAAGGAAGGTTGGATAATCTACTTCCATAGTGATACTGCCTGGGAAACCCAAGGAGGGTTGCTATGAGTTGGATCTGATTCCACGGCAGTGCGCTGCTGCTGCTGCTGCTGCAAGGAGGCCTGGTGGCATAGTGCCTAAGGCACTTGACTGCTAACCAGAAGGTTGATGGTTCATCCATACCAGCCACTCCTCAGAAGAAAGGTTGGGCAATCTACTTCCACAGAGATACCGCCTCGGAAATCCAAGGAGAGGTCACTATGAGTAGCAATCGACTGGACAGCAGTGACTTTGGATTGGTTAAGGAGCGCTGGTGGCATAGTGGTCAAAGCATTTGGCTGCTAACTAAAAAGTTGGCAGTTCAAACCCACCAGCCACTCTGCAGGAGAAAGTTAAGGCAGTTTCCTTCTGTAAAGATTAATAGCGTTTAAAACCCTGTAGGGGAGTTCTACTCTGTCTTACAGGGTCGCTATGAGTTGGAATCAACTCAATGGCGGTGCATTTGGGTTTTGGTCTCATATGCACATTGTTAGGTGCTGGAGATGCGAAGATGTGCACTGTCCCTTAAAGAGATACTGGATAGTACTATGTAGCCTTATGCCTTTTTCAGTTGTCTGGGTAATAAAGAAAAATGTAAAATTGTTATTTTATTTTTTTTCTTCAGAATCTTTCAGATTTTCTCGACTGTGTGGACTCAGATTTAGCTGTCCATTGAGTAGCAATTGCAGATTTGTTTTCTATCCATTGTGCTTAAATGAATTTAGATTTGAAATTTGAATTGGGTGATAATGTAATTTTAGAAATATATAAAGCTGAGTTTTTAGACAATGTAAGCCTTCTTTTTCTCTAATGAAGTATATTTAATGTTACACTTAAATAAAATTCTGCATTATAATGTAAGACATGGTTCCTTTCTTTCCTTTTTCTGGTGGTTACCTCTCATCTCCCTTCCAGTCTGAGCTCCCAAGGGGAAGAGAAAGGAGGGGAAAAGAGAGCTATTTTTTTCCAAGTCTTTATGATTGCACGTGAAACGTAGAATGGAAATGAGCTTGTCTGTTTTTAATTTTTTTTTTTTTTCCTTTCTATATGGGCAATGATGTTCTAGTGAAGCCCTATACTGGGAAGAAAAAAAAAATTCAAAACAGGAACTCCAACTTGGTCAGACGTTTCACATGCAATCAGATAGACTTGAAGTTAAGTGACTTTCTCTTCCATTATTGTCACTTGATGATGGTAGTGCCTTATAAATTCTGTTTTTACTCATATACTTTGCAAACAAGAAAATGCTTTGAATGTGTTTTAAATATTTCCCTAAACGCTAGTCTTTATGGTCCACATTAACATGAAAATCATTGCTCTCAATGTTTGCATTACATTTTGAAGAGCTGATAAAATACTCTTTAATCCTTTTTTGGGACTTAAAGAATGCTGATAAGGTGATTACATGACTTCAACAATTGAAAATTTGTAACACTCCAGTAAAAGATAAAAATGTAAAATGTGATATCTATCATTTTAGAGTCCTTTAAGTGAATTATCATTGAATGAAACCGCTCCATTGTCTCTTCTCAAGAAAATCATGCAACCTCACCAATAGATCTTATTATTAATACTTGAATTTTAAATCATATTAATAAACTTTAAATGTGAGAAATACATTTACTTCCATTGACTTACAGTGAGAAAATGCCTGCACAATTTTTCTCTTAATTTAAAAAAATTTTAATTACCAGCTCCCCGATTTCTCCTCTTCTAAATCTGAATCTACATTTTATTTTGTTTTTGCTTTGCTAGGTTAATTGATACTGCTTATATGAAAGACTATTTACAGTCCTTTCATCAGGATACACGTTTGATCACAGTGTAGCCATGAGCCTGTTTAGATGGAGTTTTCTTTCCTATTTGGATACTCTCTGGACCTCTGACCTACAAATTATTTGAGTTTTCCATATCCTGATTATAACTGGACCTAATCAATCTAGGTAGGCAAAATTTTGTAGTTTATGTCCTCATTGTTAACTCTGTTTACGTAACACTTAGTACATCTCTTTAAGACTGCACATTCATTTTGTTAATTTTGTCATTTCTCTTTCTAGAATATGTGCTCTTCTGCGGTAGGAAGCTTGACTTACTTATTTTCAACTTTATGGCGCTTAACACAATTCTGATTCACTGTACATGTTTAATATTTGTAGAAAGTCTGATTTAATATTAGGCTCAGCAGTTTATATCTTTAAGGAATTTACAATCTGGGAAAATAAAGCAGAAACAACTAAAGATAATGGAGAATAATTGCAAATACTATATTAGCCCATGTAAATTGGACCTTACAGGGTACATACACTAGTATAAGGGTATACGTATTAAAGGAGTAATCAGAAGAGGAGTGAGTTTATCGGGGTAAGTAGACTTGTAAGGAAAACTTGCTTGAAAATGTTTCAGTTTATCTATTCAAACCTTCACTATGGAAAACAGAAACCAGTTTTATCATTCAACTATGCAGCACTAAAACATATGGTCTTGTTTATTTCAAGAAGTTTAAAAATGTTATGTTCCCTTGGCATGCTTATAATGTCCATTGATGTTAATTAGAACTCTGTGCATAGATCAATAGAATATAACTGAAACCGATCTACGGAATTGTCTTATGTGAATTAATAGAAAAGCAGCAAGAAAGCATGAAATGTAATTATTATGACAAATAAAGATATGATTTTTTTCACATATGGAAAAGAAAAAAGTATTTACCTAAAAAAAAAATTGTTTGCTTTTTGACTCTTTAGGCTTGGAGTTTTGTTTTCCTTGGGTTGTATTTAGGATTTGGAAGACAGAAGAAAGTAAACTGAGAGTAAATGTAAAAATAATGTTTCAAAAAGAGAAATTAAGTGAAGGTACAAATTTTATGCTTCTCTTAGTTATAGAAAGGAGCTTGGGTGGCACAGTGCTTAAGGCATTTGACCACTAACCCCAGAAGGTTGGTGGTTCAAACCCACCAGCTGCTCTGTGGGAGGAAGATGAAGCAGTCTACTTCCGTAAAGATTTATAACCTTGAAGACCCAATGGGGGTTGCTTTGAGTCGGAACTGGCTTGATGGTAGTGGGTTTAGTTACAGAGAAGTCCTGGTAGTGTAATGGTTAACTCAGCCGTGGACCAAAAGGTTGGTGGTTTGAACCTACTGTGATGGTTATGTTTGTAAATTGTGATGGTTATGTTTGTATGTCAACTTGGCTAGGCTTGGTTAAGTGGCTGGGCAGCTGGATGTAGTATTATTCCCCATGATGAAACAGGTAATCAACTTCATGGTGTAATCTACTGGGAGCAGCTGAGTAGCTGCCTTTGAATACGTGATCTGCTTCCTGTATATAAGGAGAAGCCTTGGGAATGGTCTCTAGCATATGGCACACTTGGACCCTGCACGTAGCTGTGTCGTTGCTCAGCAGCCTGCTATGCTTTGCCGACCTTGGGACTTACAATGGACTTAAGTTAATGGCCTGCCGTGTGGTTTGGTAACATTGGGACTGTGCCTTTTTACTTGTCAACCTTGGAGCTTTTGAGCCTCAGCAGCCAGCAGCTGTCTGAGTGAAGAAATGCCTCTAGCTCCAGTGGGCCAGGAGCAGGAGGCAGAGCTGGACCCTAAGGTTGAGGGGCTTTCTCCCAGCCGCTAGAGCCTAGCACTTTGAACCTGAACTAAAAGCCTCCAAATTTTAAGAATAAACTCCTGTTTGTTAAGGCCATCCCATTTGTGGTATAATCCTGTCAGAGCAGCACTAGGGAACCAGAACATCTACTAACCACTCCATAGGAAGAAAATGAGGCAGTCTGCTTTTGTAAAGATTTACAGCCTAGGAAACCCTGTGGGACAGTTTTCTACTCTGTCCTATCCAGGGTCATTATGAGTCAGAGTTGACTCAATGGCAGTGGGTTTGGTTTGATATTAGTTATGGATGCTCCCTTGCATGGCTGTTTCAGAAGGTAAAGGCATTGTTTGGCCAATGGATTTTTCTCTCTAGGTGCATCCAAAATTCATCACCAAAGAATGTGGAGCATCCTCTTACACATGCTTCGATGTTGGGCATGATGATTTACAGTCTGAAAAGGATGACAGTAAGTAGACAAAACAAATTAGGAGAGGCTCTACTTTGATTTTTTGTTCAGAGTTTAGCCAGGCAAATATTTTTTGAGAGTCATTTTGAGTACAGGCATACCTCAGAGATACTGCAGGTTCACCTCCAGACGATCACAATAAAGTGAATATTGCAGTAAAGTGAGTCAGGTAAATATTTTGGTTTCTTAGTGCATGTAAGAGTTATATTTACACTATACTATAGTCTATTAAGTGTGCTATGTTGTTGTTGTTATATGCTGTCGAGTCGGACCCGACTCACAGCGACCCCTCCTTGGGTTTCCGAGGCAGTATCACTACGGAAGTAGATTGCCCCATCATTAAGTGTGCTATAGCATTATGAAAAGATTTGAAATATTGTGAGGATTACCAAAATGTGACACAGAGACACGAAGTGAGCACGTTGTTGGAAAAATTGGCACCGATAGACTTGCTTGACACAAGATTTACCACAAATCTTTAATTTGTGAAAAACGCATTATCTGTGAGGCACAGTAAAGTGAAGCACAATAAAAAAAGGCATGATTGTGTAACATTTTCTAGAAGGATATTCATGAAGATTTCTCTTGGAAGTGAAAAAGATAGTGCTAGACAATGTCTGTATTAAGATAGCTGTAAATTTTCTTGTTTATAAGCATATTCTTTATATGTTTAAATTGGGTTTGTCTACTTCATTCATATTCAAGTTTTAGCACTTGCATTGTAATTATCAGTCTCTGTGTCTACCAGAGAGACAGTGAGTTTAAATGTATTCATCTCTTACATTGGCCATTTCCTCTTTGTTTGGAAAACTCTTCCTGCAGATAGCAGCATGGCCAACTTATTCTTTTCCTTCAGGGGTTTGGTCAAATGCCACCTCCTCAGTGAGGCCTACTTTGACCATTTTATTTAAGATTAAACCCTCATGCCTCAGCCCTTTTTGCTTTGCTCCACTTTCACTTTTGTTTTTCTTCCTGCATACTTATTACCTTCTAAGAGTCTGTAAGGAGCTCTGGTAGTGTAGTGCCTAAAGCACTTGACTGCTAACCAGAAGGCTGGTGGTTCAAATCCATCAGCCACTCCTCGGAAGGAAGAAGGTTGGACAATCTACTTCTGTAGTAATACTGCCTCGGAAACCCAAGGAGGGGTCACTATGAGTCGGATCTGACTTGATGGCACATAACAACAACAACAACAAAAACGAGAGTCTGTATCATTTACATATTTATCATTTTTATTGTGTTTTATTTGTCTTCCCCTAGCTCTGGTAGTGTAGTGCCTAAGGCACTTAACTGCTAACCAGAAGGCTGGCGGTTCAAACCCACCAGCCACTTCTCAGAAGGAAGATGGGGCAATCTATTTCCGTAGTGATACTGCCTCGGAAACCCAAGGAGGGGTCACTATGAGTCGGGTCCGACTCGATGGCACATTACAACAACAACAACAACAACAACTCCTGCTGGAACAGAAGTTCTATATGGGCAAGGATCTTTATTTTGTTCACTGGTATATCCTAAGTACCTAGAATAGTGCCAGCATATAGTAGGTGTTTAGTAAATATTTAATGAAAGAGTGAATATGTTTTACTTAGCAGAGTGCAAGGCACTCTGTAAATACTCAACATTTTTGATGGCTCAAATAAACAATAAGAAAAAATGTTGGGTCACTGGTCCCCAGAGTAAGTCCTTCAGCCCTAGTTTCATGGAAACCAGAGGACTGAAGCAAAAATGTTCCAACATCTTAGATTGATGTTCATCTCAGGAATGTTTTTTCCACATATGCCTACTTGGATCTACTTCTATAGTGATATCATCTTGGAAACCCAAGTAGGGATCGGTATGAGTCGGGGCCAACTCAACGGCACATAACAACAACATGCCTACATGGAAAGAAAACCAAAAGGTTTGGGTCTGTCTCTACAAGCATTGAGCTTTTATTTCCCCTCTGCTTTAAGTTTTTTTCTTAAACCTTTGTTGAATTACCAAAAACCCTAATTCCCCCCCCCCCAAAAAAGGTTCATAATAAATATTTTACATTCTATTCTGAAAATGGCCTAGGTTTTGGTTTTATGAATGCCTGCTTATTTAGAAATCCCTAATGCTACTGTGTCTGGAATAAAAATAATTATTCAGCTTTCAAATATGACAGACTAATAACCACCTGAAAATTGAGATTTATAGTGAAAACTAAAGTATACTGTGTTCAACTATAGCAGTAAGATATTTCAAGATAAACTTTACTGCTTTTACCTATTAAACCTGAAGCAAAACAAGATATTCTTATCATCCCTTATTCATTTATTATCTTGGAAAAATATTTAATAGTTTCATTTTTTCTGAGCTTAGAACCAAAAGTAAAGTTATGAGATCTTTAGGTCTTGTTTTGTTTTGATATTTCACACTGAAATACGAGATTTATGACTTAAAAGTGCTCTAAGATTTAGGTAACAGATCTGATTTACTTCTTAACAGGAAGTTAAAAACCCTTTCAACATTTTATAGACTTTGTTAGATTCCCGTTTGAACCTTGTCACAGACCCTATGCTGAAAGGAATGAATACAGGGAAAACAGACACTGGCTAACTTTGTATTTCTATTCTGAGTTTATTATTCTGGATGTACTGTGGTGCTTACTAATTTTTTTCTTTATTACCTTAAATTGTTACTGATAGTCTTAAGCTGAAAGGTATAACATAATTCGGAAAGAAAGAATAAAGTTTTAGCATAATTTCTCCTCACCGAAACTGTTACTGACCGTGGATTTGGCAGCCAAATAGCCCTGGGTCTGACGTTGATATAGCTATTTGCTATCTATCCTTCGGTGAATCATATTTTGTCTTATCTGAGCCTCAGTTTATGAATCTGTACAATAGGTATAATATATGTCTCCTAAAATTATGTTGTTGTTGTTATGTGCCGTCAAGTTGGACCTGACTGATAGCAACCCCTCCTTGGGTTTCCATATTACTATGGAAGTAGATTGCCCAACCTTCCTTCCAAGGAGTGGCTGGTGGGTTGGAACCACCAGCCTTCTGGTTAGCAGTCAAGTGCCTTAGGCATTATGTTACCAGAGCTCCACCTAAAATTGTAGGGAGGATTAAATAAGATTATGTGAAAGTAACTTGAAATGTGTGTGGCGTATAAGGCACTCAAAGTTTAGTTTTCTTCTTCAATTCCTATTTTAAAACATTTTGAAAGATAACTTGTGAGGAAGTACTACTCTCAAGATATTCTAGAAAAATGATTACCAATAAAATATTGTAGCACACTGAAAAACCTGACCTGCTACCTTTTAAAATACAGTTTGACTTCAGAATTCACTGTAATCAGAGTGATAGTGTGACACTGCATTTATTCAGACAGTGTTTGATAAGTGCTAATTGCTGTGATCTTTACAGCGTATCTGTGCAGGTAGCAGTACAAACATAGAGAGGTTGACTTAACTAAGGTTACATGGCTTGGAAATAGGCAGAGCCAGAAAGCGAACTGTTGCTTTACATTTATTTCTAGTTTTTCTGCTTTAAAACAGTACTGGTCTTGGGGCAACAACATGGAACAAACCTCAGTGTGAAAAAGGACTGTGGACATATTTTAGCAAAAAATACTTCTAAAATAGGTTCAAAATAGTTTTGATTTATAGGAAAATTACTCTGTAAGGAATGGTTGTTATGATTAGATACCAAAGTGGCAATACTACTCCCTTAAATATACTGTGTGTTGTGTGTATATATACACACACTCACATATACCTTCAAAGTACAATATCAAACATTTAAATAAAGGAAAAATCTTACCCTAGCATTCTCCTAAGTCAATTTAGAGGTCACTGAACAAATGTTATATAATACTAATATTAAATTACCCTGTGTAATAAGAAAATTACAGTACCTGAGTGAAGATCAAGGAGCTCTGGTGGCATTGTGGTTAAAGCATTGGGCTGCAAACCAAAAGGTGGGTAGTTAGAACCTACCAGCTGCTCCACAGGTGAAAGATGAGGCAGTCTGCTTCTGTAAAGATAGGTAGCCTTGGAAACCCTATAGGACAGTTCTCTTCTGTCCTGTATGGCCGCTATGAGTTGAAATTGACTTGATGGCAGTGGGTTTGGGTTTGGAAATGAAAGTAGTAAAGGGAAACCATGCAATGAATTACTCTAGAATATCAAAATAAAAGATTTTTTCCAAAATTAAAAATGACACCCTAGGACTTTAGAAAAGTGATCAGATAGGAAGATGGGAAATCAGAGATAAAAGCAAAGCTTTTCTAGCTTTATATCAATTTTTGGTTATGATGCTAGAAGAGCTAATGTAACAGTATAGCTTTTAATTGTCTAAGAAGCATATTATTATTAAATTAAGTGGCAAGAAATTTGTTAAAATCTGACTAATTTCTCATGAAGTTGTTTAACAGAAAATCACAGTAATGGTTTCTGGTCTGCATGTACTTTCTTTTGCTATTAGGTATACTTCAAAAGCCTAATTATTATGAGAACATAATATGGCTAAAGTATATAAATGTACAAAGTTTGACAACTTTAAATAAGCGCTAGAATTTCTTAAAGAATAAACCTCACTTACAGTTAGGAAACAATATTTATATTTAAGGTTGAAAAGCCAGGATGTAGGAAAATTTTGCTAATTTGGAAGGTGACCTTTAAGTGCACCAAAACCAAATAATTTGTAGGCTATGACATAGGGCACATTCCTACAAAATTTGTGTGAATACTGCTTTAGTGGTTCTTGAAAAACGAACAAAGAAAGCTAGAATGAGATCTTTATCCCCCTCCCAAATAAGATGGAGACTAACAAAGGGGTACAGCAGTGCCCTTTCAAAGCTCGCCATTAAATTGAGGCTCTGTAGCAGTTAATGAGATGGTTCATAGCGGAAAACAATCTGTTTTTAAGAATGTTTAGATCAAAAGTAATTTCTAATCTATAAAATAAAGTCTCTTCAGTACCGTTCATTCACCGGTAAAGCTTTTATGTTTGTATTATTTACTTTAATCAGATGTTTTCAATTTTACCTTTTCTCCTTGTACAAATGCTTGACATGGTTCACCAATACTGACCAACAGTTTTATTCTTTTTCTTCGAAAAAGAGAGATTTTGAGAGAGAGAATGAAAAAGAGAGAAACATCTTTGCCTAAATGATTTGCAAGCATCTGTGCTTTAAGCTACTTTTTATGAACACTCCTTAGTAAATGACTCAAGGTAAAAAAGCAGAAAAGCATCCAATGTTAGGAAATTGCAATCCAATACCATGTAATTTAAACCTGCAGTTGCTTCTCTTGTACTAAATGACATACAGATGGGTAGCTTAGTTCTCCCAACTTTGGGAACACAATTGGTCTTTTTGTATGAATGAATATACATTAACAAGAGTATCTTGGACAGAATTGTTTAATTGTACAGGTTTTAATTACCTATGCCATTGGAAAGAGTGATTTCAACTGACATTTTTGTCACATTAAATTTGGAAGTAATGAATTTCTTTGACAAAATCAACAGATAAAACTCTCACAAATAAAATAAAAACAAAAAGATAACTTCTAACAAGTCTATAGTGAATTGAGTAAAAGCTCACTTATCTCAGGCAACTTATTATATAAGGAACAGCAGTGTTGTGCTTAAGCTGTTGAAAGGCTTGTTCTGACAGGGAATATTTCCATTTACCCTTTTGACAATATTAAAAATATAAGTAGTAGGCATTTGGATAAAGCCTAGTGTGATATGAAATTCTGTTGAGATGAGAGACCTGCACAGCATGAATGACCAGGCCAGATCTGGGCTGCGGTGCTCAGTGGAAGGTCAGTAGAGGCGCTGTTTGACAACCCGCAGGCCTACTCTGAGGTGTGCATGTCTGCTAGACCCTGGTATGCTCTTTTCCTGCCTCCATATTTTCTCATAGAAAGTCAACCGCTCTATCTTGGTGGCTCTGGTTCTGGAAGCTGATATCTTACTTTAATTTCACAATCAGGATAACTGGGTAGTTAATTTTTTTTCCTAGTTTAATTTCAGTTATCTCAAATACTATGACATAAGGTGCTTTGAAAGTATAGAAGTAGAAAGCATTTCCACTCATAAATCATACTTAATTATATTTCAAAAGAAGTTTAATATTGAGGAAACTAAGCAAGCTTTCTTTAGTTATTACTTCAAAACATAGTAAGAAATGTTTTCATTTAGGACCATCTGCAAGCCTCTTTCCCAGTGTGATGGATGGCAAAGAAAAGCAGTTTTACTGCAGTGAGTAATGGTTGCACTGCCCCAGAGTTATATTTCTTTTCAGTCATTTGTGCAGGTAAAATAAAATACTATATATAAACAGGTGTTGTCTGAACATTTTACTGCAGTCTGCATAGGTTGAAATAAAAGCTGCCATTATTACTAGAATCACATTAAAATTATTTTACCATTCAAATATACTTAATCACTGAACTTCCTAGATATGTTTTGCAAAAAAAAAAAAAACCTAAATAAAATCATGTCTACTTTTTCTCTTTTAGTCCCCCATTTCCTTATTTTTTTCTCACCTTTTTTTTTGGGGGGGGGGGCGGGAATTTCTTGAATCTACATTATTGGAAATGTCTTCTCATATAGTCTAAATGACTCAAGGTAAAAAAGCAGAAAAGCATCCAATGTTAGGAAATTGCAATCCAATACCATGTAATTTAAACCTGCAGTTGCTTCTCTTGTACTAAATGACATACAGATGGGTAGCTTAGTTCTCCCAACTATGCTGCGTGGTTTACATGGTAAGATATAGTCTTTAAAGAGACATTTGTTTTTAAGAACTCTGTATAACCTAGTGAAGTGTCTGACAGAATCACAGAGAACAGCAATTCCCAGTCATGGGAAAATACATTTTTAGGGCGCAAAGGAAAAGAAATAGGATGATTGTTAAATCACCCAGAATGGAAATTGAATGATGACACTTTCAAGCTGTTCTATCAACTTGCAAAATTATTGACTGGAGAGTTAGGGTTTAACATCATATGCTCATCATCTTATGTATGTGTGTATATATAAATAATGCTTGTGGGTGGAGTGATGCTTATTGAATTCATTTAAAAAAAAGAATTTCAGGATGTTGAGACTGTAAAGGATGTACTACCACACTGTGAATGTTCAGTGAGTTTTTGGTATCACAGTCTAGAAACTTTGGCTGTAGCATATTGTCACAGCTCCTGTGGAATCACCTGGGTCATAAGAAACATTCCTTTTAAACTTAGAGAAATAGCTGCAGTTCAGGTAAGCTTTACCAGTGCATCAGGGACTGGACTGGTCATGGACAAGTGAATGCAGAAGCTGTGCTGTGGCGGTGAGCCAAGGCAATTATTCAGGATTCAAGCTAAAAAGCCTTCTTCTCCCATATCCTCTCTCTTTTCAGGGTCATGTAGGGATAAAAAGAATTGTAAGGTGGTCTTTTCCCAGCAGGAACTGAGGAAGCGGCTAACACCCCTGCAGTACCATGTCACTCAGGAGAAAGGGACTGAAAGGTAAGGTGAGCTGTAAGAAAAAGCCATTGAACAAGAGCTAGTTGTCTTCATCCCCCCTCCCTCTTTGGATCCTCCACCTTGCCAATTAAAGACTTCTACACTTATTTGCTAAAGTCTACAAATTAATATCCTTGAAAATACTGAAAATGGCATTGTTTAGGTCAAGTCTAAATGTTATTTATCCTCCTCCCCGTTTAATGAACACACTATCTGTGTAAAGTCACAGGGCTTTTGTTAAGGGCCTGTTTTTAGTTTACTACAAAATGTGTGGAAGTAATAGAGATTTAGGTGCATTTTTTGGGAAGACATCACAGTAAGCAAAACCATGAGGGACATGGCACTGTGCCAGGAAGCTGAAATTTTGAAGGTGGCCATTGTAAGGATAGATGTTTTGGCTGCAAAAGAAGGTAGCATAATTTAGTTTCTTTCTATCCCACTCCAATTTCTTTTTGAAGCACATGTGGAGAAAGTATTTATTGGCTCATTTGTGGTTGGAATGTCAAAAATTTTCAATAACTGCCCTCACATGGCTTTAGTCCTTGGAAGTTCGCCCTAAATTCTGAAAAAAGAGTTTGTTCATTTCCAAGACTGTTTTTAGTGAATAAAGTCTCTCTCAGCTGATTCCAGCTCAAAGGTAGCTTGCCAAGGTCCAACCATTTTGTTGTCTAATTTATACCATGGAGCTTGGCACAAGGCCGTAACTTAACCTCTGATCCAAATTTATTAATGATGTAACTTCTTGTTTTCATTCATGAACTGAAAGCGCTCTTTACCACACATGGGGTCCTTGTTAATAGGCAACACTCTCTTCCTGTCATAGTATATACTGTTTACTGAATTAACCAAATGTTGAATCTCTGACAGAGTCTGCCTTCACCACACAATGAGCTGTGGTGGACTTCAGTCTCAGCTCAGGAGGACCTCTACCAGTCCTGTTGTGTACATGACCGGCAAAATGATTTAATGCACACAAACAACAGAGATGAGGTCATTCTTAAAAATTCTGTTTATAAAAAAATTGGACCTCATAAAGAGGGTGAAAGGATAATAAAAACAAGCTGCAGAGCACATAGACTTTTTGTTGGGCTAGCACAGCTGATTTGTATTAGCTGAATGACCTCCTAGCCTTTAAGATTGTTAACTTAGAAAAATATTCCCTTAAAGCTGCAATATTCCTTTCAAACCAAAAAATAAGACTTCTTCCACTTGAAGTCTTGGACCCCTCTGCATTTTCTGGTATACAACTCTTGGATACTATAGAGTATCAGAAATCTTATGTAATAATGCTCTTTCAGCAAATGTAAACTACAGGCATATTTTAAATAGGAAACTTTTTTTTCCCCCCTAAGCATTACATAACTAGATGGCTTGATTTTTTTTTTAAATTTAATCTTCACTAGTTTGGAGTAGTTATATGCACATTTTATTATATAGATTTGAAATATATTATGTTCTGATTTCCATGTGTTTGGTCTGTTCTCATTTTAGGACAAAAAGCCTTTGAAAGATTTATCAGAGAAATATAGTTTAAGCAAATACATTCTATAAGAGATTATATGAATATTGTTTAA
Organism: Orycteropus afer afer; assembly: GCF_000298275.1. Taxonomy (NCBI): domain Eukaryota; kingdom Metazoa; phylum Chordata; class Mammalia; order Tubulidentata; family Orycteropodidae; genus Orycteropus; species Orycteropus afer. The sequence continues at coordinate 7,756,194 of NW_006921684.1, forward strand.
TAATGTAATGCCCTGCTTATTGTTTATCAGTGCCTTTGAAGGAGAATACACACATCACAAAGATCCTGGAATATATAAATGCGTTGTTTGTGGAACACCATTGTTCAAGTAAGTGTTTTAGAAACCTGTGGGTATGGATCTATTACAAGATGGCAACAAACTAGTTATTGCTTGTTCAAATTAGAAACCTTTCATTACTAAAACTTTTAATTTCTGCTTTTCTTTCACAAGATCTGAGTAATTATTGACTTTCATGGTAAATGACCAGTTTGATAGACTGAACGATTTTGCACTATGTTGTACCCTACATTAGCTTGTTCATTTCCATAATCATGGTGCTTAGCAGAGCTGTGAAAGAGATTTTGGTGAGCATAGAAATTGTTGACATAGTTTGTTTATCTACAAGTGAAGGCCCTAAAATTATTTACTGGGCTATAATGAAAGTTTATCAAAGCCTTCAGATTGAATATATCTACCAAATGGATTATTTTTACTTCTGCAATGAAGGGCATTATCTTTAGAGAAAGTACCATGGGGATTATAACAGATACTTAGACATATGCAATAAAATTATTTAATTTGAAGTTAACAGTTTTTGCAGTCATCAATAATATTTATTTTAGAGATCCTAAAGGAGCTCTGGTAGCATAGTACCTAAGGCACTTGAATGCTAACCAGAAGGCTAGCGGTTCAAACCCACAAGCCACTCCTTGGAAGGAAGTTTGGGCAATCTACTTTCGTAGATTGGAAACCCAAGGAGGGGTCACTATGAGTTGGGTCCGACTTGACGGCAAACGACAAAAACAACAACAGTAGTTTACTACAAAATGGGCAGCATACAGACTTTTTGACGGAAATACTTGATTCAGACAATGTATTCTTGAGATTATGGATCATATTCAAGAAAGGAAAATCTCTACCAAAAGTTTATCTTAGGTGGGAAAATCCTAGATGTCTCATACTTTCATGGGGATTTTGGGAAATAAAAAGACAGAAACCTTAATTGAGAGTAAATGTTATTTATATAAAACAGAATTACAAAGTTTCTTAGGGGAAATGAATAAACAAGAATTTGATACTTGTCGCTTATAAAACACATTTAATATCTCTCCATAAATGTTTCCCTTTTAAAACACTAGCTTTTATAGATTTTCCAGAAATAACAGGAAACAGTAGTTTCTTTGAAAAGAATTTTAAAGCTTAAAAACCTTTCTTAAATTGCACAAACCTTATTGCACATTAGTGTTGGTTGAGAATCTGTTCTGAATTCTTATACATTTATTCTTAATGTTAAAACCAACCCTTCAAATTGTCACCCATTTCCTCTTAGAAAACACACATCCTTATATTTCAACACCTATAGCTTGTGTCATAATAGTTGATATAGCACTTAAGATAGTTGCTGAGCCATGTTAAACTTGTTAATATCCCAAATGGTAAAAATTGGCCACATCCCTTTGCTTTTTGTTTAAGATTCTCCATCTCTTTCCCTATCATGTGATACATTCAAGTAGTGGATCTAAGGAAAACTTACTGTTTTAAATAAGAAACAGAACACTGTAAGGATTTAACCCATGTGAGATTTTGAGTCATGAATCCTAAAAGCAAGACCCTCATCCAAACATAGGTACTGGTGGGAGTCAGAGTTCACATTTGATGTGATACTGCCTCTATTTCTTTCAGTATTCTTGCAAGGAAAACTTTTTTTTTTGTGCCCCCTGGTTTTTAAATAATATGATTTAGTATTTTTTATTCTGTTTTTCTTGTAATTGTCTCCTTTTCTTTACTTGGTTTCTTGTCTATTTTGGGAGAGCAAAAAAATCCCTACTCTGGCTGTCTTCACCGGAGAACTTGCACCATGCGAGTCACAAAGACTTTCTAGGGGCACAAGGCATGGACAGTTTTGAGGGAATCCACTTTCTGATCCCTAACATCTATAAGTACATTTTCTTGAAATTGAGATGTCTGGAAAAAAGACTGTGGTCTGCTGCTGCTTCTTTCCCAACTCCTCTTTCATAATTGCTCTTCTACTTTACAAAAGATGTCATACCTTTCACCCATTGCAAATCTTACTATGATTTATAGCCTTGGGGTAAAATCTTCAGGACATCAAACGAAACGACAGTTTGGGGAGGCTTTGCTTCTGAAGGAGACCCATGAAAGTAAGGCAAAAAAGCACTGGCAAAAAAGCGTATTAAAATAGTATTTCATCTTAGCAAGCATCTTAGCAGGGATCTTGTCTGTTTCTCTCTCTCTGTATCTGCTGTCTGTCTGTCTTTTATACCTACTTAGGTGAGAAGGATGCCATGAGAACATGTACTAACATGATAACATGTTTATTTGAATTAAAAAGTCCTTTTTCTTTTTTTTTGAATTGGTTGATTTTTTTGACAGTTAGAACCGGCTTTGCAAATTAAGTTTTATGGTGGACTTCTTCATTTGACAAAAATGTATTTTAAGCATTTATATAATATGCAGAACATCAGAATAATTAATCTTTGCAGCAATTTAAAATTTTTATAAGGACTTTGAGCTGTTAATTAAAAGTATGTGACGGAGTGTGTATCAGTCAGCACCCAATCAGGATACAGAAATCATACAATAATTTGAACAGAGAATTTAATACAAAGAATTACTAACCATAGCAGGATTTTGGTAATGAGGTCTGTTGTTGTTGTTATGTGCTGTCGAGTTGGACCTGACTCATAGCGACCCTTCCTTGGGTTTCTGAGGTGGTATCAAGTGCCTTAGGCACTCCGCTACCAGAGCTCCCATGAGGTATTGACTAGTAAGAAAAAAAGAGAAATTCTAAACAACACAGGAATAGCAGATATAAAGAGCATTCACTACCTCTAGGAGCTCTGGTGGTGTAGTGCCTAAGGCATTTGACTGCTAACCAGAAGGCTGGTGGTTCAAACCCACCAGCCACTCCTCAGAAGGAAGATGGGGCAATCTACTTCCATAGTGATACTGCCTCAGAAACCCAAGGAGGGGTAGCTATGAGTCAGCTTCAACTCGATGGCTGTGAGAGGGCTGAGATAGAGAGCCCAAGGAAGCCTCCCTCCTCACTCTCCCCCCAGGGCTGAGAAACAGACCTTGTTGGAGAGGGTACAGCTATTGCTCACTAAATGACAGAGAAGTCACTATGGTGCCAAAATGGTGGAACATGCCAGAAATCTGACCCCTGAAACTTTCTGGAAATATGCCTTCTAGAATTTACTGTAAATCTGCTCTCTGAAGTGCTAGGGAAAACTGTTCACAGATGGGTGTCTCCCTAGACACTCTACTACAAAGCCATCCAAGGGGAGTGCTGGTGGAAGCTACTGGACACCAGGTACTCCTGATCTCTGTGCATTACAGGAGCCTGGCAGTGGAGAAGTTTCTTGAACTTCAGGAGCTGGGCAATGGAGGAACTGCCCATGCTGCAGGGGCTGGGCAATGAAGAAGCTGTTTGCACTGCAGGAGCTGGAGACTGGAGGAGCAGTGTACTAGGCTGAATACTGGGGAAGCTGTGCTGCAGAGCCAGGTCTTGGAGAAGCTGTGTATACTGCAGGACTCTCGCACTGGAGAAGCTGCCTACACTGCAGGAACTTGAAACTAAGGAAGAGTCATGTGCTACAGTCGCCTGTTGAGTGAGGGTACTGGAACAAGGAAGGGAAAATGTTTTTTTTTTTTCCTACAGTCTCTGTCCTTGGTTCTTTACTGACAAAATTTAACATCATGCTACCTAAGGGAGCGGGGGGAAGTAAAGAGCTTAGCTCCATTTTAGCAGAGCAGAAAAAGAAGGTAGATTTGGAGGTGAAAGGTGACAGGTGACAAATTGATAACCGGGGCAGAATCCATATACTTTTTTTTTTTCAAAATTTTGTAACAAAGTTTGAAAACTACTCGTGAGTGTAGTGAATTAATGGAAGCACTATGAGAGGCCCTCTTGAGACAGTTGATTTCAGGCTTTGTCCACAAAGCATGGGAAACAATTGAGTGTGTGTGTATGTGTATGTGTGTGTGTATGTGTGAAAGTATGTGGAGTTTTAGAGAGATGGGAATGGGGGAAGAAAATTAGATAGAATAAATGAAATACAGGACCTCTGGTGGCATAGTGCCTAAGGCATTTGACTGCTAACCAGAAGGCTGGCAGTTCAAACCCACCAGCCACTCCTCAGAAGGAAGATTGGGCAATCTACTATAGCGATACTGACTTGGACACCAAAGAAGGGGTCGCTGTAAGTCGGAAACGACTCAATGGCAGTGAGTTTGATTGTTTTTTTTTTTTTGGTTTAGAGAAACAGTGTGCAAAAGAAGTGTGGCAGGGAAGCAGACAAAAAAGGAAAAGAAATAAGAGGCACTAAATTAGAAAATGCCTAATCATTAGCAATATGAGAGTGTGGTTTTCCTAGCTGCCACCTTTGTTATCTTATTCACACTCTGTGTGTGTGTGTTGCACATATGTGTATAATCCTCTTCATTTACTCAACTGACATATATATATGTATGTGTATATATATGTGTGTGTATGTATATATATATATATATATATATCTCATACACTTCCCTACAAAAAGAACCATTCAATAATTTTCATTTCATTTTTAAACTTGCACTTTACCCTAAATATATTCCCTCTCTGGACAATATTCTGCTTTCTTACTGCTTACCAAGTACAAGAACCTGATTCACAAGCTTCTTATAAACCAAATGTGTAATTTATTCCATGGTTCACGTTTTCTTCACGTTCACAAATTTTACCCAGCTAGTTTATTTCTAATACAGTACTACTGACTTTCAGTTAGTAAATTAACTGACAGAGGCAAAAAATGTTCTTTCCTCAGGCTGTTCGAACTTCTGAAATTTCATAAAATGAATTTATTGCACATCAGATAAACTAGAAAAGGCATTGGTAAAAGAATTTAATTCAGAAACTATTTTTGAGCACTTATATTTTGCTTTTTCCTAACACTTTGCTAGGTGTTGTAGAACAAATAAAATAAATTTATGAACTATTTTTTCTTCAAAGCACTTACGGTTTTGTTGGAGCAATAAGAAAAACCACAATAAGCAATTAGAACATATGACAAAATAATGTTAGTACATACTTGACTGTTCTGGGTTGAAATCTTCCGTGTGTAATAGCACAATATATGACTGCATCCAGGTAGGGAATGGTTTCATAGGGGAGATGAGACCACAGTTTACCAGGCAGAGAGAATTTTTTTTTTTTTTTTTTGGTAGAGGATGCCATATGACAAGAGGAATTAGAGATAGAATCAAAAGTGGATTTTTCAAGGAAATAGGGAGAGGTCTGTTCCAGTAGGAGTGAGGAGGTAGATTATGTTGGGATGTTGTTGTTGTTAGATGCTGTCAAGTCATCTCTGACTCATAGCAACCCTATGCACAGCAGAAGAAAACACCACCCGGTCCCGCACCAGCTCCATGATCCTTGTTATACTTGAGTCCATTGCCGCTGCCACTGTGTCAGTCCATCTCGTTGAGGGCCTTCCCCTCTTTCGTTGACTCTCCACCTTACCAAACGTGACATCCTTCTCCAGGGAATGGTCTCTTCTGACAACATGAGCAAAGTATGTGAGACAAAGTTTGGCCATTCTCGCCTCCAAGGAGCATTCTGGCTGCACTTCCTCCAGGACAGACATGTTAGTTCTTTTAGCAGTCCACCATACTTTCAGCATTCTTCGCCAACACTACAGCTCAAAAGCATCAATTTTTCTTTGGTCTTCCTTATTCATTGTCCAGGATTATGTTAGGAGTAATGGAAAATATGGCTGGAGGGTTAGAGGGGACCAATTAAGGAAGTCCTTGGATACCAGAAAAGACATTTCAATTCCTACTTGAAATCCTTTAAGCCCTGGATTTTTTTTTTCCCTCTAGGAAGTCCTGTCTGACCCTTCCAAGGTGAGCTCTGGTGTCCCTCATCTCTGCTCCCATAGCATCTTGTATATACTTCCATCATTGCACATACTACTTTGTTTTATATTTATCTGTTTATGTGACTGTCTGCCCCCTAGCAATTGAACTCCCCAATGGTAAGGACATATCTTAATCATATTTATATTTCTAGCCCCTGCCATGTAATAAAAAACCAAAAGGTTTCCAAGACAGTAAATCTTTATGGAAGTAGATTGCCCAGTCTTCCTTCTGGGGAGTGGCTGGTGGGTTTAAACTGCCAACCTTCTGGTTAGCAGTCAAATGCCTTAGGCACTATGCCACCAGAGCTCCTTTAGCATGTAATAGTCACTAAATAATTGTTTCGGAAGGAAGGTTGGGCATTCCTACTTCTGTAGTGATACTGCCTTGGAAACCCAAGGGGAGGGGTCGCTATGAGTCGGGTCCGACTCGATGGCAAATAACAACACAATAACAAATAATTGTTTGTTATTTGAATGTATGTTTGAACATTGTCTGATAGATTTTGGGGGAAAGTTTGAGAAAGGCAATATCATGAAGGGAAGTATGACATATAAGCGCACAAGGTAAATAGCTAGAGATGAAAAGAGGAGGAAATAGGGTGTAACAGCCTCAATAGGAACTTTTTCCTTTTTATCTAATAAACCACAACATTCCCAAAAGCCAAACTCACTGCCATCAAGCCGATTCTGCCTCACAGTGACCCTCATTGGGTTTCCAAGGCTGTAAATCTTTATGGTGGTAGATCACCCTATCTTCCTTCCTAGGAGCAGCTGGTGGGTTTGAACTGCTAACCTTCTGGTTAGCAGTCAAATGCCTTATCCACTGTGCCACCAGAGCTCCTTAAATCACATTAATCATTAGTAATTAGCTTCTGAGCATTTTGTCTGAGGTTTTGAATAACTGCATAGGGTATTTTATATGCTGTATACATTTACTCATCAGCCCTTGACTGAATTAATAGCTCATTTTATATAGCTCCACCAGTGGTAATTACATAATAATGTAATAAAACAATAACTAACAGTTATATAGCTTTTAACCGTGTTCCAGGCAAGGTTCTAAGTATATTTATATATACATTCATTTAATCTTCCTAACAGTACATTTTACAGATAAGGAAACTAAGACAAGTAACTTGTGAAGATCACACCAAACCAAAAAACAAACTGATTGCTATTGAGTTGATTCTGACTCATAGCAATCCCCTCTGATTTCCAAGGATGTACATCTTTGCAGAAGCAGAGTGCCACATCTTTCTTCCGCAAAGTGGCTGGTTAGCAGCCAAATGCCTTAACCACTACACCACCAGAGCTCCTTGAAAATCATATAGCCAGGATACAGATTCAGAATAATACTAATCAAGTCTTCATAAGAGAAGAAAATCAAGGAATTACAATGAAATTAAGACTTGTCTTAAAATCACTTATGCCATCTGTATTTTCTCTAAATAGCTTTTAAATATTTAAATATAATATTTTATTTTGCTGTAGCATCAGTAGAACAAGTGGAATACACCATACACCCCTCAATTCCTTGAAAAATCTGTGTTTGCCATGGTACTGATGTACTGTTCCAATCTAGGAAAGTCTGAGAACCAAAAGTAAATAGATTCATCATGGCAGGGCGTCAAGAAGGACTCAAGTTTCAGGCTAGTTATGCTCAGGCAAGTCCTGTGGAATCCTGACAGGAAGATGGAACCAATGTTTAGGAAGCTATCAGCCTTCAACATCTGGGAGGTAGGGCAGCAGCTGGAGTCATAGGCAGAATTCTTGTTATTGGAACTGGAAGATTATTTTACTTTCACTTTCTGATTCCTCATCACATTTTCTCAAGTAGTTGTATTCTAAATGTTCACAACTTTTTTTTTTTGCATTCTCTTTCTGTAATATTACTGCCAATTGACTTGAGCTACCCTAAATTTCTTTTCATCTGCTTTGAAATCTCTGTACCTTCATGTTTTTCAAACAGTCACAATAGGCACTGTCTAAAAACAACTGATAGAACCAGTGAAATATCATCTTGGATGTATGACCTCAAATTCATCATCTGTGAAATGGAGAAAAATAAAACCAAAGAGTTGTAAGAACTAAATATGGAGCAATGCCTAATATATGGCAAATATTCAGCAAATGTTAAATACAAGTAGCCTGACCAAGTTTTGGGAGCATATCATACTGTCACAAAAGTCCAAGGAACGTATAATGTGAGAAAGTGCAGGTTTCATTATAGAGAATCTGTTAACAGTAGATATTAGTGCGATAAGTCATTGCTCCAGCTGTGTTGTTACGTTTTTAACAAAATTCTGCTGCAAAACTCTTCACACATGCTGCATTTCACATGAACCTCCTATGCAGTTTTATTTTAGGCTACCAGAAAATTTAAGCAGTTTCTCAGCTCTTTAAGAATGTAAGCCTGTTCACTGAATGAATTCCAGTCCAATGCCACACACAATTTATTTAACTATGCTACTCCATGTGTGCGTACTCCGCTTACTGCTACTAAAGGAGACTTTCAATATGAGCTCCCTACCACCCCATAATACAGTGTGTGTGTGTGTGTGTGTGTATGTGAGGAGTAAGTGTGGGGTACAGGAGGATAGAGTTTTCCATTTTTTTCTCTCTATTCAAATCCCATCTTGTCAACCCTTTTCAATGTTGTCCATATAATATTTACTTCTAAGCCATTTTCATCAATATGGGAATTTACTAGGGGGAGTAATATGAACTTAACTTCAAGTCTTCTTTTTATGAAGCTGTAGCTAGAAATTGCTCATAATTCCAGCAAATGTTTCTTAAACTTTAACAAAATGCATTTAACTGGAACTTTAAAAGATTTGATTGCCCTTCATCTCATTCTAAATCTTTTAACAAAGTAAGCCTTCAAGTAGAATGAAATTGTTGTGAAATGAACTAGGTTTTAGATTAGTGGTTTAAATGTTTGTTGTATCTGAATAAGTCACATATTAATTTGAAGAGAATATAAAATTGACTTCTCTCATCCTGTTGACCCTTACTGTCTTGTGTCCACATACAATGATTTATAGGAAAAGTATTTGTAACAGAGGGAATTTTCTGTTTTTATCTCATGTGAAAGCTCAAGGTAAGGCCACAGCTATATTGAAAGCAAAGGACTTTCTGTAGCTACTGGCAAAGATAGGGAGCAAAGAGCACTGATAATGTCTGATACATTAAACCGCAAAAACAAAAACAAAAACAAAAAAACCCACCAAAAATCTCTACTTTGAGAAACCAGAAAACTATAGCAAAATATAGTTTAAAAATACCTGAAGGTAAGTAGAACTCTGTTTTTTTCAGCTAAAAGTTATATACGTAGACACAGAAGAAAATTGGAACAATACATAAGACATAAAATTCCTAGATAACTGAAGGTACGTGTGTGAGTGTGTTTGTATGTATGTTTTGTTTGGAGAAAAATAAGGGAAGATTAATCTTGCCTTGTATTACCCAAATTGCAATCCAATTCTAAGTTCATTTTGTAAGTGTAGACAGCGATATATTAGAATTTCTTAGTGAATTAGAATGGATAGTTATAATAAACTGAGAAACATAATAGGCAAAAGTTTTAACTAATTTGTGTTAATTTATTTTGTCTGAATAAACATGAATTGGAAAATTAACGAATATTTATTATTGCAGTTCATATACTTTGAAATGATTTAAAAGCATTTTATAAAAAATAAGTTTTATCAAGTACTCCAGAGGTAATCCACAAAACTGCTCTTCTTAGAATTTTTTTTTTTGAAAGGTGGTCACTGATTCTATGAAAGTTGCATGAAGTTTAATTATGATACATGCCTTCAATATGTCTTATATGGATAAGCAGCCTATCACATAATATTATCACAGGAAAATATAGAAGCCATCGAAAGTACCAAGTAGAAACATAATGTAAAATTCCAGCACTGACTTCTGCATAACCATATGCAAGTTACTTAAACATTCTGTTTCATTTCTCTCATCTGTAAACTGGTGAGAATAATACCAATTCTTTCCAACTCATAGAACTACTGTATCCAATTAAATACATATACTATAAAAGATAAATTACCAGCTCAGGCTTTTCAGAAAAAAATGCTTCACAGGTTATTCCTGTGCTGTTAGGAAGTATGTCAAGCATAGAAAATATCAGAATTAACATGTAAAATAAACCTCTAAGCCTAAGACCTGACAAAGACATTACAATGAGAGAAACTATAGACCAATCTTGTTTATGAAAATAGATGTAAGGATCTTAAATAAAATATTAGTAAAAAAGAATATAGCAATATACTGGCAAGTAACATGGCATGACAAAGTAGGGTTTATTTCAGGAATGTAAAGATAGTTCAGTACTGGGACGTAATGGAAATATATGAGGATTTTAATGTATGTCAAGAAGAAATTTTATAAAAATATTTTCCTTAATTTAAAAAAAGCCTCTTAGTGAAATAGTTGTTGTTGTTGTTGTGTGCCGTCGAGTCGGACCCGACTCATAGTGACCCCTCCTTGGGTTTCCGAGGCAGTATCACTATGGAAGTAGATTGCCCCATCTTCCTTCCGAGGAGTGGCTGGTGGAGTGAAATAGTAGGATATTAAATAATGTATTCCATCAAATATAAGAAGCCATTGATTGAAAGATTTATTATTACTGCATATAACACTAAGAGAGAAAAGATTGCCAAATGAATTGTGAAATGATTTTGATTGTAAGACACATCCAAGTTTGAGAGATGCTAACATGGTGGCAGAGTGGTTGAGCATTCGGTTGTTAACTGAAAAGTCAACAGTTCTAAACCACCAGCTGCTCCATGGGAGAAAGGTGTAGCAGTCTGCTTCTATAAAGATTTACAGCTTTGGAAACACTATGGGGCAAAATCCTCTGTCCTGTAAGTTCACTATGAGTCATAAGTGACTCTATGACAATAGGTTTTAACACGTTAAAAAAGTGCTTAATGAAATCACTGAAATAAGGAAACAACATTGCGACAACTAGTTAAACATTTATAAAAACTAGGTCCCACCCCTAACATCTTGTTGTTGTTTTTTGTTAGGTGGTGTCAAATTGGCTCTGATGAGTAGTGACCCTATGTACAACAGAATGAAACACTGACTGGTCCTGCACCATCGTCACAATCCTTGATATACTTGAGCCCACTGTTGAAGCCACTGTGTCAATCCATTTTGTTGAGGGTCTTCCCCCTTTTCACTGGCCCTCTGTTCACTTTCAGCAAGCATGATATCCTTCTCTAAGGACTGATCCCTTCAGACAACATGACCAAAGTAGGTGAGATGAAGTCTGGCCATTCTTGCTTCCAAGGAGCATTCTGGCTGCACTTCTTCCAGGACAGATTTGTTCGTTCTGGCAGTCCATAGCATTTTCAGTATGCTGTGCCAATACTGGGAGCTCTGGTGGTGTAGTGCCTAAGGCATTTGACTGCTAACCAGAAGGTTGGCGGTTCAAACCCACCAGCCACACCTTGGAAGGAAGATTGGGCAGTCTACTTACATAGTGATACGGCCTTGGAAACCCAAGGAGGGGTCACTATGAGTCAGAGTTGACTTGATGGCAGTGAGTTTGGTTTTTGGTTTTGGTTTGCCAGTACCACAGTTCAAAAGTATCAACTCTTCTTCGGTCTTCCTTACTCATTGCCTAGCTTTCACGTGCATATGAAGTGATTGAAAATACCATGGCTTGGGTTAGGTGCACCTAACCCAAAGTGACATTTTTGCATTTTAAAACTTTAAAGAGGTCTTTTGTAGCACATTTGCCCAGTGCATTATGATGTCTGATTTCTTGACTGCTGCTTCCATGGGTGTTGATTGTGGATCCAAGTAAAGTGAAATCCCTGACAACTTCAGTCTTTTCTCCATTTATTATGAAGATTTATTTCTCCATTTATTATGATGTTGCTTATTTGTCCAGTTGTGAGGATTTTTGTTTTCTTTAGATGTAAGCATCTTAAATAATTGTTATGTTGAGGCACAATTGTACTGAAGACTGTAGTCTTCTGTTTCATCAGTAAGTGCCTCAAGTCATCTTCACTTTCAGCAAGCAAGGTAGTTAGTGTCACCTGAGTATCAAAGGTTTTTAATGATTCTTCTTCCAATCCTGATGCCATGATTTTCTTCATATGGTCTGGCTTCTCAGATTATTTGCTCAGCATACAGATTGAATATGTGTGGTGAAAGGATACATTCCTGACACCCTTCCTGATATTAAACGATGCAGTATCCCTTTGCTCTGTTCAAATGACTGCCTCTTGGTCTATTTACAGATTTCTCATGAGCACAATTAAGTATTCTGGTATTCCTGTTCTTTGCAGTGTTATTCATAATTTGTTATGATCCACACAGTCAAATGCCTCTGCATAGTCAATAAAACACAGGTAAATATCTTTTTGGTATTCTTTGCTTTCTACCAAGATCTGTCTGACATCAACAATGATATCCCTTGTTCTGCATCCTCTTCTGAATCCAGCTTGCATTTCTGGAAGTTCCCCATCAATTTACTGCTGGAACCATTTTTGAATTATCTTGAACAAAATTTTACTTGTATGTGATATTAATGATATTGTTTGATAGTTTCTACATTCTTTTGGATTACTTTTCTTTGGAATGGGCACAGATATTGATCTCTACCAGTCAGTAGGCCAGGTAGATGTCTTCCAAATTACTTGGCATAAATGAGTAAGCACCTGCAGCACCGCATCTGTTGAAACATCTCAATGGATATTACATCAATTCTTGGAGCCTTGGTTTTTTTTTTTCCCCAGTTCCTTCAGTGCAGCTTAGACTTCTTCCTTCAGTACCACTGGTTCTTGATCATATGCTACCTTCTGAAATAGTTAAACACCAACCAATTCTTTTTGGTACAGTAACTCTGTGTATTTCTTCCATCTTCCTGCATCATTCAATATTTTGCCCGTAGAATCCTTCAACACTGCAAGTCGAGGGTTGAATTTATTCTTCAGTTCTTTCAGCTTGGCAAATGCTGAGGGTGTTCTTCCCTTTTGGTTTTCAGACTCCAAGTCTTTGCACATTTCATTATAATCCTTCTATAATCGAGCTGTTCTTTGAAATCTTCTGTTCAGCTCTTTTATCTTGTCATTTCTTCCATTTGCTTTATCTACTCTCCATTCAAGAACAAGTTTCAGAGTCTCTTTTGACATGCATTTTGGTATTTTCTTCCTTTCCTGTCTTTTTAATGACCTTTTGTTTCCTTTTTGTCTGATGTTCTTGATATCATCCCACAATTCGTCTGGTTTTCAGTCATTGGTGTTCAGTGGGTCAAATCTGTTCTTCATATGGTCTCTAAATTCAGGTGGAATATAATCAAAGTCTTGTTTTGGCTCTTGTGTACTTGTTTTAATTTTCTTCATCTCCAACTTGAACTTACATATGAGCAGTTGATGGTCTGTTCCACAGGCAGTTCCTGGCCTTGTTTTGATTGAAGATGCTGACCTTCTCCATCGCCAATTTGCACAGATGTAGTAGATCTGGTTCCTGTGTATTCCATCCGGTGAGGTCCACATGTATCCTGGTCATTTATGTTGTTGAAAAAAAAAATTGCAATGAATAAGTCATTGGTCTTACAAAATTCTGTCATTTTATCTCTGGCATCATTTCTGTCACCAAGGCCATGTTTTCTAACTACCGATGTTTCCCACTTTTGCATTCCAATTACCAGGAATAATCAATACATCTTAATTGCATGTTTGGTCAATTTCAGACTTCAGAAGTTGGTAAAAATCTTCAATTTCTTCATCTTTGGCTTTAGTGTTTGGTACATAAATTTGAATAATAGTATTAACTAGTCTTCCTTGTAGACGTATGGATGTTATCCTATCACTGACAGCATTGTACTTCAGGATAGAGCTTGAAACATCCTTTTTTGATAATGAATGTAACATCATTCCTTTTCAATTTGTCATTCCCGGCATAGTAGACCCTATGATGCTCTGATTCAAAAGGGCCAATGCCAGTCCATTTCAGCTTACTTATGTCTAGGATATCAATCTTTTTGTGTTCTGTTTCAGGTTTGACAACTTCTTATTTACCTAGATTAGTACTTCATACATACCACATTCTGATTATTAATAGATGTTTGCAGCTGTTTCTTCTCGAGTCATGCCTCATAAGCAAATGGAGGTCCCAAAAACTTTACTTTGTCCACGTCATTAAGACCAACTCTACTTGGGGAGGCATCTCTTTCCCAGACGTATTTTGAGTGCTTTCCAACTTGAGGGTTTCATATTCAACTGTATCAGACAGTGTTTCAAGGCTGTTCATAAAGTTTTCCAGTAATTCATCAGGCAGTATTTCACTGCTCTTCATAAGGGTTTTTACTGGCCAATTTTTTCAGACATTTTCTAATAACATAGACCCCAATGGTGGTCAAGGTATGGGCAAATTAGCACTTTCAGATACTGCTGGGTTGAGAATGAATTGATAGTATCTTTCTGAACAGTAGTTTAGTAAGACATGTTGAAAACTTTAGAGTCTGCATGCCATTGCTTCATACTACACTTCTAGGAATTTATGCTAAAAATCATGTTTATATGTAAAAATATATCTACATTAATGTTCTTCATTGCTCTTTTTATGATAGCAAAAAAGTAATTAAAATGTCCAAAATAGGAGTGTAGCTAAATTAACTGTATAGTAAAACTATAATCTGGTATTTTAAATAATATTACACAAGAATATTTAATGATCTAGAAAGCTATTTATAATAACTGTAAAAGTTCCATATTTGTAAGATATGTGTATCTATAAATATGTGCATAGAAAATAGTGTAGAACATGTAAGAATGATGAGATGGTGACAGACCTCCTCCTCTAACTTTATGAGGGGGAGTAGGGAGAATCACTATGAGCCCAAAGCTGATTCCTATGAGGTAGAGGTCAGACATACCTCCTTTCTCCCACCTTGTTATGAATTTTGACACTAGCTATCCCTCCCTCAGTGCTCTACTTCTCTGCTGGGTTTGATAATTCATTGCAGTGGCCACACACAACTCACAGACCATACTCACAGTTATGAGATTTAATAGGGAAGTAACAGATTACAATTCAGGATCAGAAAGCTTGTAGGCATAGTCTCTTCTCTTCAATGTAGGATGGTTCTGCAAGCTCCTCTCAGCTGTGCAGGACTCCTCTCAGCCCCCTGAAGATAGGTTCCTCTTGGCCCCCTCGGGACAGGCTTCCTCTGCCTGCCCTTGGTCCTTGGCCTGGCCTCTGCACTGCTTTGGCAAGTGTTACAAAGCTCTTTTAGCTTAGCAGATAAGTGCCTGGAGGCACCCCACTCTGC
The DNA here is from genome assembly GCF_000298275.1 of Orycteropus afer afer. NCBI lineage: Eukaryota > Metazoa > Chordata > Mammalia > Tubulidentata > Orycteropodidae > Orycteropus > Orycteropus afer. The sequence continues at coordinate 7,771,425 of NW_006921684.1, forward strand.
CAGCAAGCCTCCAACCCGAAAGCACTCAGTTCTCTCAGTTTGAGGGTTTGTGAGCCTAGCTCTGCCAACAGGTGCCCAGAGGCATTCCACTCCACCAGCAAGCCTCCTTGGTAGGCCAAAGGCACTTTGTTTGCATAGTTCCACCCAAACACTGTGGGACTCACACGTCCATACATGGCTAAAAGGGTCATGTTAAGTAATTCACTGCACTGCAGAAGTTAACACTAGTTACGGCTGAATGGTGGAATAGTTGTTCTTTTTTTCTTTTTAAAGGTTATTTGTTGTTTTGGTTACCTAGTGCCGCTCTGACAAGAGTATACCACAAATGGGACGAGTGAACAAACAGGAGTTTATTCTCCTACAGTTTGGAGGCTTTAAGTCCGAGTTCAAAGTGCTAGGCTCTATGGGCTGTGTGAAAGCCCCTCAACCTTTTGGGCTTTAGCTTTGCCTCTTGTTCCTGGCCCACTGAAGCTAGAGACATCTCTTCACTCAGGCAGCTAGTAGCTGCTGAGGCTAACAAGCCAAGGTTGATAAATAAAAAGGCACAGTCCATATGTTACCAAACCACACGGCAGGCCATAGATTCATGTCCATTGAAAGTCCCAGGATTGGCAGAGCATGGCAGGCTGCTGAACCATGACTCAGCTACATGCAGGGTTCAAGTGTGCCATAAGCTGGAGACCATTCCCAAAGCTGTTCCTTATATATGGGAAGCAGACCACATACCCAAAGCAGCTACTCAGCTGCTCCAATAGATTCCACCATGGAGTTAATTACCAATGTCATCACGGGCAATAACTACATTCAGCTGCCCAGCCACTCAGTCAGGTCCAGCCAAGTTGACACAAATGTAACCACTACATTTGTACTTTTAAATTTTTCTACAATGAACCTACATATTTTGGGGTAATGAGAAAAACATTTCATTTTAATAGTACCTTTACTCATTGTGTTACAAACACTGAAAAATTTATTTCATAAACTTTACTTAAAAAAAATAATCTATTATATGTGTTAATTTGGGTGAGAGGGAAGGCAATATACAAATAGTGGGTGACCAGTATAATATCACTAAGGAAAAGGTAGACATGGAGAGGTGCACAAGAGTTAAAAACAACAAAGGTAAACACTGTTACATAAACAATACTGCCTTATCAGTAATAATAAACATTAATCTACAAGTGGTTACATAGGTAGACCAGCAAGATAATTAGATATGTATAAGTGAACAGGACTATACTCATGACCATAATATATAGGTTTGGCAGATGATGTTTCTACATATGCATTTGTATGTGCTGTAAAAATGTCTGTCTCCCTCTCTCTAAGTTTTATATATACATAAAAAAGAGCTAACAGGGGGCACAGTTATGAAAACTTTTTAGCCATAACCAAACACATTGAGGGAGTGGGTCACTGGGCTTGTGGGCTCAGGACCACAGTCACAGGGCTATCAAGGTCAACTGTCATAATATAGTCCGTGAAGACATTGTTTTACATCCTATTTGGGTGGGTAGCGACTGGGGTCTTTAAAGCTTGAGAGCAGCCACCTAAGGTGCAACTATTGGTCTTTCCTCATCTGGATCAAAGAAGAATAAAGAAAATCAAAAACATGGAAGCACTTAGCCCAAGGGACCAGTGTACCATGTGAACCTCAGCCTCCATGACCTTGAGACCAGAACTAGATGGTACGTGGCTACCACTGCCTACCACTCTGAGAAGGATCACAATAGGAGGTCCTGGACAGAGTGGGAGAAATATGTGGAACAAATCTCAAAATAATAAAAAGACCAGGCTTACTGGTCTGACAGGCAGTGGTGGAGCCCCTGTGACTATGGCCCTTAGCCACCTTTCAGGCCTGGAACTGAATTCACTCCCATGACTCAGCTTTCAGCTAAACAATAGACAGCCCTATGAGTTGAACAGTAACACCAGGGAGGTAGCACTCCTTATAATAATCAAACCTAAGAGATCAAAAGGGCAGCATCTGCTCAGGGATAAAGTTCAGAAGGCAGGAAAGAATAGGACAGAAGAACAGAGGGAAATAGTAACTACAGGGAGGAAGTGGAAAGGGTACTGTTACATTGTGGGTATTATAATCAGTGTCACGAAACAAAATGTGTGACATGTTGAATGGAAAATGAATTTACTCAAGTAAACTTTCATCCAAGTCACAATAATTTTTTTTTTTTTTTTTTAGATATCTCTTTACTCCAAAGTTTATCTTTTCCCACTAATAATTTTGAAGAATGAAATGGAGTGGAATTCCAAATTTATTTTTGAGGGCCAAAATCTACATTACCCATTTTGATAATCTACTTATATCTCAGGTAGACATTTTACCTACTTCTAACTTGCCTAGCCTTCTCTTCTACCTTGTTGCTTCTTTTTCCTTTTACCCCTAAGTTACTGGCAATTAAAAAAAAAAAAAAAACCCACTGTCATCAAGTCAGTTTCAACTCATAGTGACCCCTATTGGGTTTCCAAGGCAGTAAATCTTTACAAAAACAGATTTCCCTGTCTTCCTTCTGCAGAGTGGCTGGTGGGTTTGAACTGCCAACCTTCTGGTTAGCAATCAAATGCCTTAGGCACTACGCCACCAGAACTCTCTAGTGACTGGTAATGGTGATGATAAAACAGGAAAGACAACCACTGGCAGCTCAGATTTTGTTCAAATCTATTTATCTGGTTTCTCTTGACCTCCATTGAGGTCCAAACTCTCTCCTTCCTCATGACTGTCTTCTGTCTTCCTATAGTCCTCACATGGTTCTATTCCCAAAAACTTGGAGGTAACTGATGGAGGAGGGACACCTAAGATCAAAGATTTGTATTTATTTCCAAACAGAGACTTAAATAAATTATTTATCATCAATATATGATTTAGAGATATTTTAAAGTAACCATGAGGCATTGTGCTAAGCACTTTAGAAAATTATCACCTTTATCCTTTATAACTTCAGTAGAAAATCAAAGCTCACAAAGGGTGTATAATTTACTACAGATAACACTGCAGTTAATGATGGAACTAGAACACAAATTCAAGTCTGTCTGGCAGTTAAGTCAATTCCGACTCATAACTCATAAAAAACCTGTTGCCATCAAGTTGATTCCAGTTCAGAGCAACTCTCTATAAGAACTGCCCCCCTATATTATACATTAAGGCTTCCCTATATTCTTGCTGATTATTCTTTTTGCCAAGTATTTCATCATCTGGTAGCTGTTACACTCTAGTGTTCATTGGTGCTAATTTTCTGATATTGGCCAAGTGGCTAGGATTTTAAAGTGGAGAAAGCTATGATCAAGGAGTAATACATGTGAGATTAAAGTCTCAACTTTTTGCACTTACTGTCTATAATTTTGAATATTCCTGTGAGGCTTAATTTCCTCATTTGTCAAATGAGGATAATGCCCTTGTTACAAGAACTTTGGAAGGAATTAAGTAAATAATGTTAAAATGTTTTGTAAGTGGAAAAAACACTGTAAGTGTTAGTTATTGATTCTAAAACATTGTAAGGATTGGCATGATATAGCAGCTTTTAGAACTAAATTTCATCAGTGAAAGAGGAGGCATGCTGCTTATTTAAAACAGAGACCAAAAGATCAATTAGGTATATATGTTGCTTTAAAATTCTGGGATATTTTGTCTGTTTGCTGAGTAGTTAATATTCTGGCCATTATTTTTACGTTAGTTCTATTCTGTGAGACATGGAATCGCCGTGAATCAGAATAGAATGGATGGCAACAGGATTTTTTGGTTTTAATTGCTCACAAGTTGGTCAGCCTATATCTAGCGCATTCTGTGGTTCATTACGACACCCACACTTTAAAAGGTTTATAGACAAAGTGGAAGAAGACCAACTGATTTGAAGAGATGATAGAACTGAAAATCTTAGCTGGGGGAGGAAATGGTAAAAGAAAAGTCATAGAGCCCTCATGGTGTATTTTGACAATTTGCAAATCTCGCTGGCCATTATAGCCACAAATTTCAAGGCTCTTCCTTCTCCCAGAATTCTGATGCCATGAGATCAGAGTGGAGCTCAGAATCTCTTTTTGTTTTTAAATGTTCCCAAATAATTTTTATGCTTGTTAGCCAGGAGTCTAGATGTAGCTTAAGGACAATTTGCATTAGGGTGATATCAGTAGTCAAATAAGGGAGAGAACAAGCACTGTAAGTAATAGGCAGTGAGGACTGAAAAGATTTGTCCACTGTCTGAATGTAAGATTGGAAAGTTGCTACTAAAGTTTAAGTTGATATTTCAAACCTTGCTTGGGAAGAGACATGATGAATTCAATATTTGAAATGTTACAGATTTGAGATTTTAACTTGAAACTTCAGGTGCACCATTATCCCCCAAAGTGTATTCTGCTCAATTACTTGTTTCATCAGAATACTAATTCTACATACTACTAGTTTAATGACATGCTAATGTGTGTTCCATGGTAGGGGTAGAATTCCATAGACTAGTAAAACACACGCTTGCTTATTGTGAAACACTTGAGTTAAATCAAAATGATTGCTTTACCATAAAGCTCAAAGAACCTACAACACACTAATTTGTTATTTAGAGCACCAGGAATAGGATATAAAATGTACCATGTAAAAAAATTTTTAGCACAGAATCTTTTCTTAATTGAAGATCACATTGTGAGACTAATGTTCCTGATAAACACCATTGGGAAATACTAAACTAGACAAGTACAAAGGCCAAACTATAGCAGTAATGAAAGTGATGAGCAAGGCTGTCAAATGGTGCAGATACTCAGGAGGAAAACAACTAAGTCATTGGGTTTGGCAATTTCAAAGAACCCTTTTAGTACAAGTAGTAGTGAAAATAAGATTGCAAAGAGTTTAGAATACAATCTCATGTTTCCAAACCCAAAAATAAGACCTACAAGCAGAGAAGGAGATAATGTGTTAAAATGTTTGAAATAGGAATTATCTCAGAGAATACGGTCATGGTAGTTAAGGTATTTTGCAAGATCAATGCATTATTCATTGCAAATACGTTTTTTTCAACAACATAAATTGCAACTATATATGTGGACCTTAGCGGATAAAATAGACCAGAATCAAATAGACTGTATCTGTGGGAAGGGACAATGGAGAAGCTAAGTATCATCACTCAAAGCCAGTGGCCAAATGCAGAACATGTCATCAATTGCTTATATGGAAGTTCAAGTTGAAGCTGGAGAAAATTAAAACACATCCACAAAAGCCAAAGTACAACTTTGAGTATATCCCATCTGAATTTAGATTTGATGCATTGAACACTAATGAATGAAGACTGGACGAGTCATAGGATGACATCAAGAACATCATACATGAAGAAAGCAAAAGGTCATAAAACAGGAAAGAAAGAAAAGACCAAAATGAATGTTAGAAGAAACTTTGAAACTTGCTCTTGAACATAAAGTAGCTAAAACAAATGGGAGAAATGATGACGTGAAAGAGCTGAACAGATTTCTTAGGGTGGCTTGAGAAAAACAAAGTATTATAATGAAAAGTGCAATGACCTGGAGTTAGAAAATCAAAAAGGAAGAACATGCTCAGCATTTCTCATGCTGAAAGAACTGCAGAAAAAATTCAAACCTCGAGTTCTCCATATTGAGTAATTTTATGGGCAAAATTGGAGCTCTGGCAAAGAGGGGTCGCTATGAGTCTGATTCAACTTGACAGCAGTGAGTTTGGTTTGGTTTTTGGGTTGGGAAAAATATCTAATAATGCAGGAAACATCAAAAGAAGTTGGAAAGAATGCGGAGAGTCAGAGTCATTGTACCAAAAGGAATCTGTCAGTGTTCAACCATTTCAGGAGGTAGCATATGATCAAGAACCTATGGTATTGAAGGAAGAAGTCCAAGCTGCACAGGAGGGAGGCATTGGCACAAAATAAGCCTTCAGGAATTGACAGAGTACCAATTGAGATGTTTCAACAAATGGATGCAACACTGGAAGTGCTCAATTTGTCTATACCAAAATTTGGAAGACAGCTACTTGGCCAGCTGATGGGAAGAGATCCATATGTGCCCATTCCAAAGAAAGGTGATCCAACAGAATGCAGAAATTATCAAACAATATCATTAATAATACACACAAGTAAAATTTTGCAAAAAAATAATTTAAAAACTATTGTAGCAGTACATCCACAGAGAACTGCCAGAAATTTAAGGCAGATTCAGAAGAGGACATGGAATGAGGGATATTATTGCTGATATTGGCTGAAAGCATGGAATATCAGAAAAATGTTTATCTGTGTTTTATTGACCATGGAAAGGCATTTGACTGTGTGGATCATATATAATAATGGATAACATTGTGAAGAATGGAAATTCCAGAATATTTAATTGTGCTCATGAGGAACTTGTACATAGACCAAGAGGCAGTTGGTGGAATAGAACAAGGGGATAGTGCATGGTTTAAAATAAGGAAACGTGTGTCAGAGTTGTATCCTTTGACTATACTTATTTGATCTGTACACTGAGCAAATAATCTGAGCAGCTGAACTGTGTGAAGAGGAATGTGGCATCAAGACTGGAGGAAGACTCATTAACAGCCTGTGAAATGCAGATAACACAACCTTGCTTTCTGAAAGTGAAGAGGACTTGAAGCAGTTACTGATGAACATCAAAGGTCACAGCTTTCAATATGGCTTACACCTCAGCATAAAGGAAAAAAGAATCCTCACAGCTGAACCAAGAGGCAACATAATGATAAAAAAACAAAACAAAACAAAAAAACCTCACTGCCATAGAGTTGTTTCTGACTGCTCGTGACCTCTCCTTGGGTTTCTGAAGCGGTATCTCCACAGAAATAGATTGCTTCCTTCCGAGGAGTGGCTGGTGAGTTTGAACTGCCAGTCTTCTAGTTAGCAGTCAAATGCCTTAGGCAATATGTTACCAGAGCTCCCACATAATGATAAGTAGAGGAAATATTGAAGTTGTCAAAGCTTTCATTTTACTTGGATTCTCAGTCAACGTCTATGGAAGCCCCAAAACCCCCCACTGCCATCGAGTCAGATCCAACTCATAACGACCCCTCCCTGGGTTTCTCAGGTGGTATCACTACAGAAGTAGATTGCCCAACCTTCGTTCAGAGGAGTGGCTGGTGGGTTTGAACCGCCAGCTTTCTGGTTAGCAGTCAAATGCCTTAGGCACTACGCCACCAGAGCTCCCTCCATGGAAGCAGCAGTTAAGAAATCAAATGACTATTGCATCGGGCAAAACTGCTGCAAAAAACCTCTTTTAAGTGTTAAAAAGCAAAGATGTCATGTTGAGAACTAAGGTGTGCCAGACCTAATCCATGTATTTTAGTTACCTCACGTGCGTGTGAAAGCTGGACAATGAATATGAAAGATTGAAGAAGAATCAATGCCTTTGAATTATGGTGCTGGCATAGAATATCGAATATACCATGGACTGCCAGAAGAACAAGCAAATTTGTCCTGGAAGAAGTATAGCCAGAATGCTCCTTAGATGTGAGGATGTCAAGACTTCATCTCACATTGTTGGCCATGTTATCAGTAGGGACTAGTCTCTGGAGAAGGACATCGTGCTTGGTGGAGGGTCAGCAAAAAAGGAAGACCCTCAGTGAGATGGAGTGACACAGTGGCCCCAACACTGGCCTCAGATACAGCAACAATTGTGAGGATGGTGCAGGACTGGTGGCAGTGTTTCAGTCTGTTTTACATAGGGTCACTGTGAGTTGGAACGGAATTGATGGCATCTAACATGAATACCAGCAAAGTTACTAAGAGAGTGAGTGGTGAAGCTAATCCCTCATAACTGGAGGAGATAGCAGATTCCAGGGAAAATTTTTATTTTTGTTTTGTTTTGTGTTGACAAACTGAAGAAAGGTTTAAAGAGCGATGCATTTAAGGTGTTAGAAATGAGAGAAAGAGATTTAAAACACAAGTAGAAGAGTGAGCTTTAGAAAAGAAGATTAATTTTTCTCCTGCTGGGAGACAGGTAAAAGAAACATTTTTAGATTAATGATTGTCCATCCATGTGATGAGTTTTCTGTATTCAATTTTCTTTTGATTAGCTAGAGTTTTTGCTTATGTATAAATGCCAAGTATGCTTTCCATAGAGTGGTTCAATGTATGGAGACTCTTACTAGTGTTGCTACATTTACACTGTTTAAACATTGTACTGTTTAATACTACACCATTAAGTAGACAAAGGAGAGTCAATTAAAGTCAAATCAGATAACTGCATTTGGTTTATCATTCCTACATTTCACTCTCATGAAGAGCTGGCTGTAGTTCATGATTCCTTCTGTTATTTATATTTAACTTTATTATCTTACTCTATACTTGAAACAAACTACACTTTTGTTAATTCATGTCTTGATTTGTTTTTCAGTGGTCATTCTAGTCACAGTTTTTCTGCACTAAGGAGCTGGCCTTATGCTGCTGGAGATTTGCACATTTAACTTCTATGTACTTACTTAAGTATATAGTGTTAATAGCAGTTGCATGACTCATAGTCTACATAAGCATAAATTAACTCCTGTACCTCTGTGGTGTGCCCTCCTTGAGATTTCTCTGGAAGACCACCCAGAAGCCAGAATTTATACAAACTGCAAAGGTCCCTTCAACTTAAGAATCCAAACAGCACTGACTGACCAAATTACACCTGCATCCCTCGTTATGAACCAGCTAAACATTTTCTCCTGATTGAGGTTCAAACTGTTGATCTCAAACTATAAAGGTCTTTATGGGCTGAATTATGGCTACTTTAAACAAGACCTCTTCCTTAAATAGAGTGCTTCACACACAGTGAGCACTCCATAAATGCTCTTGACTATGAGGTTAGATCTTCCCGTGAACTTCTTTTCATGGCTTCCAGATTGGAGAAAAGGTTTCTTGATATTGAATCTTTATCTTTAGTTTTAGTTTTGCTTATTTAAAGGACTGTAAGTTTATTGACTGCATAGGACTCATTGTTTTACTAATGAATCTTTTTAGGTGATTTGCTAGCCAGCAGTCTTGTCTGAGTAATTTATGGGCTCTAAGTTTTTATAATTTATGTGGCCAGAAGCAACAGCTGTAACACGAACCAATAATTTTAATAAAGTCACCAAGGAAGTGGTAAATTTATCATTATATACCTTAGAACTGTCTCTTTTCTGACTAATTTTCAGTTGTTTGGTGCTTATTGCATTGCTTCTCACAAAGATGACTTTATAATAGTGATGAGTAAAAACTTTTGAATGTAGATATTTATCTACAATGTGAGGGGAAATTTTTTGGTGCCATAGTGGTTAAAGCATTGGGCTGCCAATCAGAAGATCAGAGGTTCAAATCCACCAGGCTCTCTGCAGGAGAAAGATGAGGCAATCTGCTTCTGTAAAGAATTACAGCCTTGGAAACCTATGGGGCAGTTCAACTCTGTTAGAAAGGGTTGCTCTGAGTCCAAATAGACTTGATGGCAGTATGTTTTTTTGGGTGGTATGGGGCAAAAAGTTACTTTGGAAGTTACTATATTTAAAAAAAAAAAAAAACTAAACTCACTGCCATCGAGTTGATTCCAACTCATAGTGACCCCCATTGAGTTTCCAAGGTTGTAAACCCTTATGGAAGCAGACTGCCTCATCTTTCTTCCAAGGAGCAGCCGGTGGGTTTGAACCACTAACCTTTTGGTAGCAGCCAAATGCCTTAACCACTGTACCACCAGAGCTCCTTATTAATAAAACAAATTATAAATATAAATATAAAATAATTAGAAACATGGAATCCTTGTTATTTTAAATAGGAGAGCTTTTCTTTTCATTAAAGGTATGCTTTCTAGTCAGTAGTTCTCAGGATTACCTGGAAAATTTAAAAGTGTGGATTTTCACTCTTCAATCTGTGCTTTTTAAAAAATTGACATGATTTGGATAATTACATACCTTCTAGAATCATTGATTTGAACCTAGGAATCCAGTGATTTAGTATAAATGTTTGTCTCCAAATTTTATGGCATCTTTTTTTAAAGGCAGTTATATACTTTTCTGTTGTAGAGTGGGATTTTAGTATTGTTGTGGTTATCTAGTGCCACTCTGATGGAAAACGTACCACAAATGGGTTGGGCTTAACAAACAGGAGTTTATTCTTACATTTTGGAGGCTTTAAGCCCAAGTTCAAAGTGCCAGGCTCTAAGGGCTGGATGAAAGCCCCTCAACCTTGGGGTCCAGCTCTGCCTCCTGCTCCCAGCCCACTGGAGCTAGAAGCATTTCTTTACTGAGACAGCTGCTGGCTGCTGAGGCTGAGAAGCCCCCGAGGTTGACAAATAAAAAGGCACAGTCCCGATGTTACCAAACCACATGGCAAGCCATTAACTTAAGTCCATTGTAAGTCCCAAGGTCGGCAGAGCATAGCAGGCTGCTGAGCAGCAGCACGGCTACATGCAGGGTCCAAGCATGCCATAGGCTAGAGACCATTCCCAAGGCTTCTGCTTAAATACAGGAAGCAGACCACATCCCAAAGGTAGCTACCCAGCTGCTTGTGGTAGATCCCACCAGGGAGATGATTGCCAGTCTCATCATGGGGAATAACTGCCACCAGCTGCCCAGCCACTCAACCAGGCCCAGCCAAGTTGACACACAAACATAACTACTACAAGTATCTTTATGACTGAAGCAAAACACAATAAAATTGTATTAATCTGAGATCCGAAGCTTTCTTATTGATCCTACTGGCTCACAAGAATAAAACACAAATTAGCAACAAATGAAGATAGCTAATGACTCAGAAGCAAAAGCTTATTTTCCCCTCAATTTCCCACATACATTAAATAAAGATGCTGTGCTATTCATTTCCCACCCAATACATGAGCAAAAATCTTAGGAGTCATCCTTGGTTATTCTCTTTCCCTCACTCTGCATATCCAGTCTACCAACGCTTTTTTTTGTTCTTTGCATTTTTTTGAGTGTATCATTAAAATATTTTCTGAATCTGTCTTCTTATCACATCCACTGCTGCTACTCTAGCCTGAGCCACCATTATCTTTCAGTTGAACTACTGCAATGATCTCTTTGCTTTAGCTTTTATTTTTGTCTTTTATAAAAATGCATTTTATTGAAATATAATTTATGAACAATGAAATACACAAAACTAAACTGGCATAGGTCAATGTGTTTTTTTTTTTTTT
>NW_006921684.1:7782651-7784227 GCF_000298275.1 Orycteropus afer afer
TCTCCAGAGCCCTTTGGCAGCCCACATGAGATTTATTTTATTAATGCATTTTATTGAAATATAATTTATGTACAATGAAATACACAAAACTAAACTGGCATAGGTCAATGTGTTTTTTTTTTTTTTTCTTTTTTGCAGTGTTCCCTCTTCTCCCCTCCCACCCCTGGAAACCAACAAAGAAAGTTTCCCTCCATATATAAACCTTTCCTTGACCCTCCACAACAACGAACTAATACTATATTTGTCTTTCTGTGATTGATTTATTTCACTCAGCATAATGTCCTCCAAGTTCATCCATATGATGTGGTGTTTTGCAGACTCTACATTATTCTTTAGTGCTGCATAGCATTCCATTATGTGTATGTACCACAGTTTGTTCATCCACTCTTCCGCTGATGGGCACATAGGTTGTTTCCAACTTTTTGCTATTGTAAATAGTGCTGCAATGAACATGAGCGTGTATGTATTTGTTCCTATCCTGGCTCTCCTCTCTCTAGGATATATACCTAGTAATGGGATTGCTGGGTCAAATGATATCTCCGATTCCAGCTTTCTAAGAAATCGTCATACTGTTTTCCACAGTGGTTGTATCATTTTACAGTCCCACCAGCAGTGTAGGACAGTCCCAATCTCTCCACATCCCTGCCAGCATTTGTTATATTCTGTCTTATTGAACCTTGCCGTCAATGCTGGGGTGAGATGGTGTCTCATTATTTGATTTGCATCTCTCTGATGGCCAGTGATTGTGAGCGTCTCTTCATGCATTACCTGGTCACCTAAATATCCTCCTTGGTGAAGTGTCTATTCATGTCTTCTGCCCATTTTTTAATTGGATTGTTAATTCCTTTGGTGCTAAGGCATTGGAGTTTTCTATAAATCTTAGAGATACGTCCCCTGCTAGATATGTAATTATCGGCAAATATGAATTTGTTGCTGTCATTTTTGTTAAGAGCTTTTTCATGGTGTCGATTTCTTAGTTCCATATAATTTTCTATGTTCAGCTTGTTTTGTTTATGAATCGTGTTATCGCTTCCTTTGTTGCTGTTGTTTTAATATTTGCTAAATATTTGTGTTGGTCCTCTTTTTTATTTTGATGGGAAGGATTATCATTTTTCGTTGAGGTTAGCCTGTGATTTATAGTTTTCTTCCCAAGTTTAGAACAGTCTGTTCTATCTTGTAGTTGTCTTGACATCCCTACCACCTAGAAGTTCTGTAGCGACACAGTTTTTTCCCTCTTTTTGGTTTGTAGTTGTCCTCATTTGTCAATTAATATCTCTGGTTCCCTGTTTACAGTCTTGTAGACTTATTTACTTTGGATACTTCCCTGGCTGGGTTGGTTTCTGGGTTATATCATCATGTGTGTTAATAGTCAGTTGTTGTTAGCTGTTGTTGCTTCTCTGTCCAAAGGGCTCTGCGGTGTAGTGAATTACTTAGTGTGGCTTTTCTACCCATAAGTCTTTGTAAACTCCAAGGTGGGATTTTCTATGAGCAACTGAGGAGCTCCTGATTGCTGAAGTTGTCCACCTGGAGTATTTCTGTTGGGAGTGGCACAAAACAATGTTCTGGGAGGTGCCCA
>NW_006921684.1:7784780-7787066 GCF_000298275.1 Orycteropus afer afer
TCTTGTAAGGTTGGTCTGGTTTTAACAAACTCCCTTAATTTCTGCTTATCTGGAAATGTCCTAATTTCACCATCATATTTGAGGGACAGTTTTTCTGGGTACATAATTCTTGGTTGGAATTTTTTCTCTTTCAGTGTTTTATATATACCATCCCACTGTCTTCTTGCCTGCATGTTTTCTATTGAGAAATCTGAGCTTAGTCTTATTGGTTGCCCCTTGTAGGTAACTTTTTGTTTTTTCCATGCTGCTTTTAGGATTCTTTTTTTTTCTTTGGTTTTGGTGAGTTTGATGATGCTATCTATGTCTTGGTTATTTTCTTTTGGGGTCTATCCTGTTTGGGTTGTTTTGGGCTTCCTGAATGGATATATTCTCCTCTTTCATCATATCAGGGAAGTTCTCTTCCAACAAATCTTGGACAATTTTCTCAATGGTTTTATTTTTCTCTTCCTCTTCTGGAATTCCAGTGACACATAGGTTATTCCTTTTGATGGTATCTCGCATGGACCTTAGGCTTTCTTCATTTTGTCTTGATCTTTTTTCTGATTGATCCCTTTCTAAAGGAGTATTCAGGTATTTGTCTTCAATCTCATTAATTCTGTCTTCCATTGCATCAGTTCTGTTTCTTTGCCCTTTCAATGTGTTACCTGTTTCTGACAATTTAGTATTAATCTTCTGGATTTCTGTCTGTAGATTTTGTATCATTTCTGATTTTCCATTTATTTTGTCATTTTGTTCTTGTATTGTCTTTCGAAATTGTTCTTGGGTTTTTTTCTGTGTTTTCCTTGATCTGTCTCTCAATCCTTTGTTAATATGATTCTTTTGAATTTCTTATCAGGGAGTTCCAATGCTATGTCTTCCTCAGGGATGTGTTTTGGGTCTGTATCCTGGCCCCTTGTTTTCCTGCTTTATCTTACTTCTTTGTGTGGACTGTGTTCCTTTGTTGTCTCTGAGGCATTGTGACGTTTTTATGTTTATATTTAATTGGTGATTGTATGTTGGAGTGACTTGCTCATGTTTTTTGTTTTCTTTGTTTTGTTTATATGTTATCTACACAAGCAGGGTACTGTGCTATGTTCCTCTATGCCCTAGTTGACAGTACTTATACACACACCACCTGTCTCCTTTCCTGTTGTCAGCCTCTTGTATATCCCTGCCAACCTTGGCAAACAGAACCTATTCTTAGGTCCCTGGAATTCAAATGAGAATGGTCCTCTCGCTATAAAATCCAAAATGGTTGTCACTTGTAAAGATTCAAAATGGTTGTGCCCTCAGTCACTTTAAATATCCAAAATGGCTGCTGCTTTTAAACATTCAAAATGGCCACACCCTCAGGCACTTTAAATATCCAAAATGGCTGCCTTGTGTAAACAATCAAAATGGCTGCACTGTCTGGACAACAGAAAGTCAACAGTTCAGGTTGTCTCCCACCTTGCTGTTTCCCTTCCTAGTCATAGTCCACTAGCGCAGTCATCCCTCCAGCCCTTGGTGGCCAGGACTGATTTTTAGGTCAATTCTCAGGTCCCAGCAGCACTTGGAAATTCTCAGGTTATTGGTCTCATCAGAGTAGCTGATAAGTATGCAGCTTTGACCATTTCTGTACTCACTGTTTTCATTCAGGTTTTTCCACTAGTTGATGCCTAATCCTTTCAAAGATCAGGGCTCCAGGATTATCTTCTGTATCTCTGCCAATTGGTTTTTCTTTTTTTTGTTGAAGAGGGTCTGTGTCGCTTGTCTGCCTATTCCTCCATCTTAACTAGAAATCACTTTAGGGTTTTTTTTTATTTTTTTTAAGTAGACTTTATTTTTTTAGAACACTTTGAAACACCATTGCTGTTCAATTGATTTGGATTCATAGCGACCCTATTAGGACAAAGTAGAACTGCCTCATAGGGTTTCCAGGGCTGTAATTTTTATGGAAGCAGACTGTCTCATCTTTCTCTTGTGGAACATCTGGTGGGTTTGGACCACCAACCTTTTGGTTAGCAGCCAAATGATTTAACCACTGAGTGACCAGAACTCCTTTCAAAACTGTCAAGGTCACCAAAAATAGGATAGCCCGAGAAACTGTCATAGACAAGGCTAAGAAAACATGACAACTAAATGTAATGTGTATCACGGATGGGACCATAGAAAAGAAAAATGACATTAGGTAAAATATCATATGGATTTTAGTTAATAATAATATACCAATATTGGTTAATTATTGATAATAAGTATACTACATATATATATGCGAGCTCTGGTAGCATAGTGGCTAAGGCACTTGACTGCTAACCAGAAGGCTGG
>NW_006921684.1:7787728-7820050 GCF_000298275.1 Orycteropus afer afer
ACTATACTTTATATATAATAACATGAAACCAAAAAGCCCAAACACACTGACGTCGAGTTGGATCCGACTCATACTACATCTGACTCACCACTAAATGTAGTGTAGTACATTTATTACTAATAATTAACCAATATTGGTATATTATTATTAACTAAAATCCATGTGATATTCAGATTTACCTGTTTTACCTAATGTCATTTTTCTGTTCCATGGTCCCATCCATGATACCAGAGCTCCTCTAGTTAGTGTAAGATGTTAATAATAGGAGAAACTGAGTAAGAGAGTATGCAAGAATTCTCTGTACTATCTTCTTTTTTTTTTCCTCTGTGTCCATCCCTTCACGCCCTCCTGCCCCCTGAGTTTTCTCCCTGTTCTCTCCCACAGTTCTCTCCATGATTGTTCTCTCCAAGGAGTGTATTTACCTCAGGTAAATGTTCAACTCATATGCCTGTCTTTTGCTTGGCTGGAAGCCACAGGTGTGGGTTTAATTCCAGACCTGAAGGGCAGCTAGGGGCCATAGTCTCAGTGGTTCCACCAGACTCTATTGGACCTGTACTATCTTCTTAAGTTTTCTGAGTATATAAAAACTATTCTAAGGAGTCAGGGTGGCACAGTGGTTAAGCACTCAGCTGCTAGCTGAAAGATCAGTAATTGAAACCCACCAGCTGCCCTATGGGAGAAAGATCAATTAATTAGTCTGCTTCTATAAAGATTAATGTACCTTTCTCTTTCCCTTTCCTCCCTCCCTCTCTCCTTCTCTCCTTCTCTTCTTCCTCTGTTTTGATCTCCTGCTCTTTTTCTCCTTCTCCTCCTAGTCTTTTCCTTCTCTTCCTCCACTTCAGTAAGCTCAGCTTTGACTTTTGGATTTGCCTTTCCCTTTGGAATCTTTAGCCCAACTCTCTTCATGTGAGCTCCTTCTCATTCTTTAGGTGTCAGCTTAGATGTAATCTCCTCAGAAAATAATGTCCTTTTTCTTTGTTTAAAATAAAGAAATTCCACTCCAGGAACTCTCCATCTCATTACCTAAATTTTATTCATTACAGACACTTAACTGTAATGATCTGGTTAATGCCTTTGTTTACTATTTGACCTTCCTTACCAGATTATGAGCTCCATGAGAGCAGAAACCTTGTCTGTCTTAGTCTCGGCTCTATCAGCAGAGCCGAGAACAGTCCTGACACGCAGTAAGTGTTCGAGACATTTGTTTAATGAATGAAACTGAAAAAAGAATGACTTTCTTATCCATTTACCCATGAAAGTTTGCCTTATGCTGGATTTTGATTGCTCCAACTAGAAATGCTCTTTTTTTAAGGGGGGATAATAAATGAATTAAAGATTTCATGAAAATTAGTTCCTGTATCGAACTTAATTTTTGAACTGAATAAGCCTAAAATTCTTAAGTAAAAGTCATTCCTATAATACTTTTCCTGCAGTTCAACCATTCATTTGGTACTCAAAGTAGCCATATGAAATAGATAGTAAGTATTATTGTTGTGTTGTTATGTGCTGTCAAGTCAAATTTGACTCACAGCAACCCCTCCTTGGGTTTCCAAGGCAGTATCACTACGGAAGTAGATTGCCCACCCTTCCTTCCGAGGAGTGGCTGGTGGGTTTGAAGCGCCAGCCTTCTGGTTAGCAGTCAAGTGCCTTAGGCACTATACTACCAGAGCTCCTTAGTAAGTATTAGTATCCTTGTTTTATAAATAATAAACAGAACTGATTTTTTCAGGCCTAAATGACTCTTTTGGGGTATTGTAGAGTCAAGAAAGTACCTGGGTGGCACAAACGGTTTGCTCCTGACTAACCTGAAGGTTGATGGTTCAGACCCACCCAGCAGCAGCATGAAAGGGAGGCTGGTGATCTGCTTTTGTAAAGTACACAGCCAAGAAAACCCTCTGGAGCATTTCTACTCTGTAACCAGAGGAGTTGTCAGGAGTCAGAATCAAGTTGATGGCAGGGTTTTATTTATTTATTTTTTTGGTTTGGTAGAATCAGGGAGTAGACCTACGACTAGAAATTGGATCTTTTCTTTATGATCTCTTTACTCTTAGTTTATACTGTCCTCTTCTTAATTTTGAGTTGCTTTTGTTTGTGTACAGTGACATTCTTTGGATAAGCACAACCTCTAGACAACCAAAATATCTTTTTAACCCTAACATTTTCAACTAATGATTTTTTTATGTAATCCTGTCTAAATAATATACTTTCTTGTCTTACTACACAGCATAATTTAATTAGTAATCTCCTGACTTGTAGTTGTCATTATGAATATTAGTTATGAAACCGTGACATAAAAAGGGTACAGTTAGGTCCTAAGGAGCTGTATAGAACTTTTTGGCCCTCTAAAGAATTCTTGCAGAGAGATCTCTTCTAGTCAATTGGGCAGGTGGCTGTGTTCCAAATTCCTTGACATAGATGAGTAAATACCTCTAGCGCACCATTCATTTGTTTAAATCTCTCAATGGGCATTCCATCAATTCCTGGAGCCTTGTTTTACACCAGTTCTTTCAGTGCAGCTTCAACTTCTTCCTTCAGTTTCATTGGTTCTTGATCATTAGCCACCCTGAAATAGATGAACATCAACCAATTCTTTTTGGTACAGTGACTCTATGTATTCCTTCCATCTTCTTTGGATGTTTCCTGTGTCCTGAGACTTAAATTTTTTTCTTTAGTTCTTTCTGCTTGAGAAATACCAAGCTTGTTCTCTTTTGGTTTCTAACTCCAGGTCTTTGCACGGTTCATTATAATAATTGACTTTATCTTCTCGAGCTGCTGTTTGAAATCTTCTGTGCAGCTCTTTTATCTTGTCACTTTTTCCTTTTGCTTAAGCTACTCTCCATTCAATAGCAAGTTTCAGAGTGTTTTCTGACTTCCATCTTGGTCTTTTCTTCTTTCCTGTCTTTTTAGTGACCTTTTGCTTTCTTCATGTATGATATTCTTGATGTCATCCCATAATTCATCTGGTTTTCAGTCATTGGTGTTCAGTGTGTCAAATCTGTTCTTCAGATGTTCTCTAAATTCAGGTGGGATATAATCAAGGTCATATTTTGCCTCTCCTGGACTTGTTTTAATTGTCTTCAGCTTCAACTTGAACTTGCATATGTGCAGTTGATGGTCTGTTCCACAGGCAGCTCTTGGCCTTGTTTGGGCTGGAGCTCCTCCATTCCCTCTACCCACATACATAGTCTATCTGATTTCTGTGTATACCATCTAGTAAAGTCCATGAGTATAGTCGCTGTTTATGTTGTTGAAAAGTGTTTGCAGTGAATAAATCATTGGTCCTGCAGAAGTCTATCATGCATTCACCAGTGTCATTTCTATCACCAAGGTCATGTTTTCTAACTACTGGTCGATTTTCCTTTGTTTCCAAATTTTGCACCGCAATCATCAGGGATAATCAACACATCTTGATTGCATGTTTGGTCAATTTCAGACTGCAGAAGTTGGTAGGGATCTTCAATTTCCTCGTCTTTGGCTTTGGTTGTTGGTGCGTAAGTTTGAATAATAGTGGTATTAACTGGCCTTCCTTGCAGGCATATGGTTGTTATCCTATCACTGATAGCATTGTACTTCAGGATAGACCTTGAGACATTCTTTATGATGATCAATGCCATGCCATTCCTCTTCAATTTGTCTTTCCCAGCATAGTAGATTATATGATTGTCTGATTGAAAATGGCCAAAGCCAGTCCATTTAAGCACACTAATGCCTAGGATATTGATCTTTATGCATTCCATTTCATTTTTGACAACTTCCAATTTTCCTAGATTCATACTTTGTACATTTGACTTTCCGCCAGTTGTCTGTCAGTTTGTCGTACTGTGGTAGCTAGTGTGTTGCTGTGAGGCTGGAGGCTATGCCACCGGTATTGCAAGGACCAGCAGGGTCACCCATGGTGGACAGGTTTCAGTGGATCTTGCAGACTAAGATAGACTCAGAAGAAGGAAGGGGCCATCCATTTCTCAAAGAACTGGCCAGTGAAAACTTTTGAATAGCACTGAAACACTGTATGATATATTACTGGAAAACTTTATGAATAGCCCTGAAACATTGTCCAATACAGTGCCAGAAGATGAGCCCCTCAGGTCAGAAGGCACTCATGATACGACTGCGGAAAAGCTGCCCCCTCAGAGTAGAGCTGACCTTAATGATGTTGATAGAATAAAGCTTTCAGGACCTCCATTTGCTGATGTGGCACAACTCAAATTGAAGAGAAACAGCTGCAAATATCCATTCATAATGGGAACATGGAATGTATGAAGTATGAATCTGGGAAAATTGGAAGTTGTCAAAAATGAAATGGAATGCATAAAGATCAGTATCCTAGGCATTAGTGTGCTGAAATGGACTGGCTTTGGCCATTTTCAATCAGACAACCATATGATCTACAATGCTGGGAATGACAAATTGAAGAGGAATAGTGTGGCATTGCTCATCATGAAGAATGTCTCAAGAGCTATCCTGAAGTACAATGCTGTCAGTGATAGGATAATATCCATATGCCTACAAGGAAGACCAGTTAATCCTTCTATTGTTCAAATTTATGCACCAAGCACCAAAGCCAAAGACAAGGAAATTGAAGATTCCAACCAACTTCTGTGGGCTAAAATTGACTAAACATGCAGGCAAGATGTGTTGATTATCCTTGATGATTGGAATGCAAAAGTTCAAAACAAAGAAGAATCACTGGTAGTTGGAAAATATGACCTTGGTGATAGAAATAACGCTGGACATCACATGATAGAATATTGCAAGACCAATGATTTATTCATTGTAAATGCCTTTTTTCAACAACACAAATGATGGCTATACAAGTGAATTTTGCCAGATGGAGTACACAGGAGTAGGTCGACTACATCTATAGAAATAGGTGATGGAGAAACTCAATATCTACAGCCAAAACAAGCCCAGGAGCTGACTGTGGAATATACCATCAGTTGCTCATATACAAGTTCAAGTTGAAGCTGAAGACAATTAAAACAAGTCCACAAGAGCCAAAATATGACCTTGATTCTATCCCTCCTGAATTTAGAGACCATCTAAGGAATAGATTTAATGTATTGAACAAAAGAATGACCAAAAACGAGAGGAATGGTGGGATGATATCAAGAACATCATCCATGAAGAAAGCAAAAGATCATTAAAAAGACAGGAAAGGAAGAAAAGACCACCATGGACTCTGAAACTTGCCCTTGAATGGAGAGTAGCCAAAGCAAATGGAAGAAATGACAAGATGAAAGTGCTGAACAAAAGATTTCAAAAAGCAGCTTGAGAAGACAAAGCCAACTATTATAATGAAATGTGCGAAGACCTGGAGTTAGAAAACCAAAAGGGAAGAACAAGGTTGGCATTTCTCAAGCTGAAAGAACTGAAGAAAAAATTTAAGCCTCGAGTTGCAATATTAAAAGATTCTATGGGCAAAATATTGAATGATGCAGGAAACATCCAAAGAAGATGGAAGGAATACACAGAGTCACTGTACCAAAAAGAATTGGTCGATGTTCATCCATTGCAGGAAGTGGCATATGATCAAGAACCAATGGTATTGATGGAAAAGGTTGAAGCTGCACTGAAGGATTTGGCAAAGAACAAGGCTCCAGGAATTGATACAATAGCCATTGAGATGTTTCAACAAATGGATGCTGTGCTGGAGGCACTCACTTGTCTATGCCAAGAAATTTGGAAAGTACCTGGCTGACTGACTGGAAAGTATCCATATTTATATCCATTTCAAAGAAAGGTGAGAATGTGGAAATTATCAAACAGTATCATTAACATCACACTCAAGTAAAATCTTGCTGAAGATAATTCATCTAAGAGAAGGCTTAAGAATGAGGACTATGGTCGGGCCAGGGCTTGGGAAGAATGTAGATCTGGATTACAATGTTGGTTATTGATAACAATATTTGCAATAATTTTTTTTTTAATAATTATATTTTAAAAGAGGAGGAACAACTCAGAAAAGGAGAATGAGAATTGTTACATAACTCAAAGAATGTAATCACTGTCACTGAGATATGCTTGTAGAAACTTGAATTGGTGTATGCTTTTGCTAGGAGCTCTGCTAGTGTAGTGCCTAAGGCACTCGACTACTAACCAGAAGGCTGGTGGTTCAAACCCACCAGCCACTCCTCGGAAAGAAGGTTGGGCAATCTACTTCCATAGTGATACTGCCTTGGAAACCCAAGGATGGGTTGCTATGAGTCGGATCCCACTCGACGGCACATAACAGCAACAACAACAACATGCTTTTTGCTGTGTGTGTATTTTCTCAAAAACAACAAAATAAATTATTTAAAAAAATTATCACTGATACTTGAATTCTCCTAATATCTATCCTTTCTGGTGTTTGAATCTGTAATGAAAACTGGGCACAGATTTGAAGGAGGACTTTTATTTAATTCTGGAATATTTATACACTAAAAGGAAGAGGAACTCCTGGAGAGCCAGATGTTGCAGATACAGGAGAAGTAACAATTAATGCAGACAGGTTTCAGAGGAGATGAAAGAAAGCATTTTTAGGATTCAGGTGGAGGAAACCTTAGACAGAAGAACACCTCTGGATTTTATATAGTTAAGAAGGAAATAAGGATGTGTGTGGATGCAGAAGTTTCCCTCAACAGGCATTTGTTGAACAGAAGCACCAGGCGTTATTTAGATACCATAGCTACTTAAGAAGCTTTGGTGGCGTAGTGCCTAAGCATTTGACTGCTGACCAGAAGGCTGGAGGTTCAAACCCACAAGCCACTCCTCAGGAGGAAGACTGGGCAAGCTCCTTCTGTAGAGATACTGCCTCAGAAATAGAAGTAAGGGTCGTTATAAGTCGGAATCAACCCGACGACAGTGAGTGAGTGAGCGAGTGAGTAGGTACTAAGGACAATAAGGCATAGTTACAGTTGGGCCTGACCTAAGCTATGGTATTTTCAATAGCCCCATATGCACATGAGAGCCTAACAGTGAATAAGGAGGACTGCAGAAGAATTGATGGATTTGGATTGTGATGGTGGTGAAGAATATTGAATGTATCATGCACTGCTAGAAGAATGAACAAATCTGTCTTGGAGGAAGTACAGCTGAATGCTCCTTAGAATAGTGAGAATGGCCAAACTTTGTCTCTTATACTTTTGTCGTGTTGTCAGAAGGAAGCAGTACCTGGAAAAGAATATCATGCTCTGCAAAGCAGAAGGTCAGCAAAAAAAGGGGAAAACCCTCAGTGAGATGGATTGACACAGTGACTGCCCCGATGGACTCAAGCATGGAAACAATTATGAGGATGATGCATAACCAGCAGTGTCTCGTTCTGTTGTACATAGGGGTCCTGTGAGTCAGAACCAACTTGACGTCATCTGAAAACAATGGCAACAGTTTTGTTGGGAAGATAGACAAGGAAATGAGCAGGATAAGATGTGTGGTTATATGTTATTTAGAGTTATGCTCAAGGAGTGTGGAAACACAGAAGACCAAAAACCAAACACCAAACTCACTGCCATTGAGTTGATTCTGACTCATAGTGACCCCCTTTAGGTTTCCGAGGCTGTAAATCTTTATGGAAGTAGATTACCCAGTCTTTCTTCCACGGAGTGGCTAGTGGGTTTGAACCACCAACTGTCTGGATACCTTAGGCACTGAGCCACCAGAACTCTTACATAATAGGCGAGAAGACAAAAAGTGAAAATGGATTTGTACCAGGAATAGGAGGCAGGGACATTTAAAAGAAGGCTTGAGAATGAGAACTGTGGGTGGGGCTAGGGCTTGGGAAAAATGTAGACCTGGAATACGGTATTGGTTATTGATAACCATGGTTGCAATAATTACATTTTTATACTGTTGTTGACTTTGTTTAAACATCAGGTGAAACTTTGAGAATACTTGAGAAAATGATGTTTTTTGGCCATGGAAGCTTCTTATTGCCCTTTTATCCCCTTTGATGATTTCTCTTGAAGCTTATTTAGGTGAAAAAAGCCACTACTTCCAAAGGTGCTTTGGTACCTTGGCATAATTTCAAAGAAATCCCCTTTTCCACTTAGTTAACTAAATTTCTCCTGAAAAAGAAAAACAAAAAACTTTTCTGTCAATGTAACATCCTTTACCAGGACTCCTGCTGGTTGGTTCTTCTATCTTGCTGTGGCAGCTGTGAACATATATGCTGTTGATTGTTAATGTATGATATAAATCCGACTGGAGCATGCCCACTAATTGGTTTGAAGGTTAGATATAGACAATGCTGTCTCATAGTAGCTTGGGTAGATAGGCCTAGTGATGGGGTTAATTCTGCTTGACAGCACATCAGCAGCATCTTGAGAGTAATTACCCAACAGAAGTTTTCCCACAGCCAAACTGAGAGCTTCAAAGGCTTCTGAATTTACAACCAGTATTAACCTATATCTAAAACATAGTGTTCCCACAAAGGCTCAGAGTTTTTTCTCCTTATTAAATGTATGGGGTTACTAGGTTCATTTACTCCATGCTAAGAGCTTAGTGAAAAATTACGTGTGTTGATAAATTGAAAATCTTTAATAATAAACACAGAGGATAATTACAAATTTGTTTTTTTCTCATTGCATAATTGTATTACTGAAATAAGTTCATGTGAAGATATCAGGTGCTATTTGAATATAATTTACCTTCTTTCAAGAGCAAACTAAAAAAAGTTCATGTATTTTCTATATTGTGCTATTGTATGAATATGTATGTATTTATAGGACCTAGGGTAATGCATGCATTTGAAATGCTTAAAATAAATATATGTTTACATTTTAGAAAGCTATTTTACTTGTTGATCAATGTACTGAAAGCTATAACTAATCTTTTTTTTTCCCTCTATAGCATAACTGTTGTTCTTTTACAGTTTTTATATTGTAAAAAATTTCTTTCCCTTTGCAGGTCAGAAACCAAATTTGACTCCGGTTCAGGTATGTTTACATTAATAATGTTATTCTGAGTATATTTTATTTACATTATTCTCTGAGGAGTAATTCATCAGATCAAGGACCATTTTGATTTTAAACAGACTGGGCAGTCTCTTTTCAAAACATTCACCCTACCTCAAAGCAGGGCTATTGGCTGCTTCAAATCATAACTGGAAATGTTCACTTTGGTATTCTTGATAGTTCTGCAAGAGGTATTAAATGTTCTATATCTGCAGAGTTTCATTTTCAAAGCAGAGGTGGGGGTTATACGTACTCATTGCTCACAAAAGAATAAATTATTTTCTTAGTGGACAAAGCATCCTGAATAATTTGACTGTCCTCTGCAAGTGATTTGTCATCAAATGTGGGTGATGGATGCATTTAATGCAGCAAACTATACTTTCAGCCAGTAGAAATAGAAATTTGTCTATTATTTAGTAGCTGTTTTTTTTTTTTTTTTAGTATTTTTTGTTGTAGGTAGGGGTATGGAAAATTAAAGTCACCATAAGCACTTATTTTATATATATCAAGGAAAAATTTACATTCTCACAAACAGTGGTATATCAGCTTTATTAGATGTTTTCTCTTTAAGCATCAAGTACCATACACTGCTTGGATGTGACTGTGTCTTTATGTCACTTGCTGAGATTTATATGGTTCAGAATTTCTAATGGTGTTTTTAATTAAAGTGAAAAAAAAAGTAAGCCTCATGTTAGGTACAAAGGAATTATTCTGTTTGGTAAACTTTTAATAGATAAATAAACACTCATTTTTAATTACAGGAGAAAATAATTTTCAGGGAAAAAACCTTGTTTAATTTATAAGTAACATACTGACTCTGATTTTAGTTCTATTTTTAAATTAAAAAAAAAAATACTGTTGCTTAAGTCCACAAAAGAGCCAAGTGATTATATTCTTTTTTGATAGTGGTGGTAAGGAGCTAACGTGCTTTCTTTCTTCATAAGCTTCATCTTTTATTGTACAGCTTTATTAATTTCTACAACTTGGTAAAACTCTTGAAATAGGAAGTTTGTGTATTTGAGCTAACAATTTCACCTTTGTTTGAGAACCGTGATTCCAGAAATCTTTCCATTCTCTATGTTCTTAAACTTCGTTATGGCATGTGCCAGTGATAGTATAAGACAAACATTTCTGATTAACAGTATTGATTGTATGGAAACTAAAGACATGGTAGCATGGCATCAACTATTTGACTCTTTTTTGATTCACTCAAAATAGGGTGAAAAGTCTTTTTCACTTTTTTAATAGTTAAGATCTTTAAGTATAATTAAAAATAAATTAATGCTGGCTGTATACCTCTTAAAACTTATGGAGAATGAATTTTTACCTAACAATCATGGCTTTCTTTTTTCCATCATTGCCAGTCAATCATCAAAATTTATTAAGGATCTACTTTATCATGATCTGTTGTGTATTTAAATGCCTAAACATCAAGTCAGAAACTGGTCCTTTGGGTACAGGATCTGGAATATAGCTTTTAAAAATAAAAAAGTCTACCAGGTTCATTTTTAAAGTAGAACCTGGAAATAGTATACAAAACTGAAATACTAGGCAGCCATTGTCAAAATCAGATAATTTATGTTAAATTTTCAAATCCAAATTAAAGTGTGCTGCTGAATTCCTATGCTGAAAGTTAATATTTATCATGAAAATAGTTATAACATCTGTACAGGCATACATCCTTCATTGTTATGACTAAAGATTTTGTCCATGACTCTTAATTTTTTTAAATGCCTATTAGGAGCTCTGGTAGCATAGTGCTTAAGGCACTTGACTGCTAACCAGAAGGCTGGCAGTTCAAACTCACCAGTCACTCCTTGGAAGGAAGGTTGGGCAATCTACTTCTGCAGTGATACCGCCTCCGAAACCCAAGGAGGGGTCACTATGAGTCGGGGCAGACTCGACAGAACATAACAACAACAACATCATCATGGACAACATCTGAATGTCATTGAAAACTACAAACTTCTGTACTCTGAGAAGTCTTGTGGGGAATATTGATTACAAGTTTATTTCTCCTTTTATTTTGAATTTAAATGTGTTGTGGAAAGAATTCAGATAATCCCAAATAAAGAAACAGTTAATTCTTTTTGGAATATGCTCCTTTAACTTACTACTGAGTGAGGAAATCATGACAAAGGAACAAAGGAAGCCGGAAATTTATTTTTTGGTATTCTGTATCGTGCAATGTGCAGGTAGCATCTTGGAACAATTAAATGTATGCCTTTAACAGGTTCAGATTCTCTATTGTTTGTCACATGCATAGAGTAAACCATCTTTGTTTAATGTAGACAGCTATCACAGGGTTCCTAATAGGGGCCCTGAGTTTTTTAAATGCAGAAAGATTTGAATCTTACCAAGAAAAATAAAATCTTAAAAAATAAATTCTATGGTCAATAACTAATCATAAAGGAAAGGATTTCAAAGTCAGATTTTATACAGTATATACACGTGTGTTTGTGTTTGTAGGTAGAGGTATATATTTCATTTTTCAAGGAATGTACCCAACTTATGCAGAGCTTACTGTGTAATATTTTATAGTTTGTGTAGATGAATTTCAGACTATGGAATGAGATTCAGGAGAAAGGAGGGAAAGCTTGCATTATTAGCACATGGTAATAATTTTCAGTCGTTTGAATGTATATCAAAATGATCAACCTTAGAAAGTGATTTAAACACTTTCATATCAGGATTGTATCAGTTTACTCTGCAAAAGCAAATCTTTTTTTTTTTTCTTTTTAATTTTCATTAAAAAAAGTTTAAGAACTTTTATAATGAAAACTTTAAAACATACAGAAAAGTAGAGGACGTAAGTGTACTGAGCACCCATCATCTGGATTTTACTGTTGCTAATTTGAAGTATTTTAAAATAAAACACATACATTCCATTTAAAATCTGAAAATTATAGATTGGATTTTTTGAAAGAAGGAAATTATTATTATTTTTTTTAGGTTTCATTTATTTTAGGAATTTGGATCATATACACATTTTATATGGAAAGGATTGTGCCATCGGCATGTCCACATCAGTCAAAGAGACTTTGAAAGTTCTATTTGTGGTGAATTGTGTGGTTAAAATAAAAACAAAAACTTTCAACTGGAAGGCAGAAGTGTTGAATTAATTCTGTTTTGAGAACCTCAGGAATGTTCTGTCTTCAGGGTTCATTTGGTTAAAACTTCAGCTTGTATCTAGCTGTGTGTTCTGTGTATACTGAGTTATATACTGATTGGTATAAAACTCACAATCACCTCAAGTTTTTGGCTTTGCCAGTTGAAAACAGAGCCTACGTTCTTTCTACAGGAGCTTTAGGATTCTATTTTTAATATTATTTCCTAGTTGATGTAGTAATGTTGCTTGCCTAAAATCATGTGGGTTTGGTAATACTACTAATAGAGTAAAAGAGCCTTCCTTTTATGTTCAGAAGTAGCAAGAAGCTGTGCTCTTCTCCCCACCTCCCAAGAAGGGAAGTTAGTTGATGCTGGAGGAAGCAGAGCATTGAGTTTAATGTCGTGATTAAAAATGAAAGCCATATATCAAATCTCAGGAGAAACATGCTTTTGAAAGAGGCAGAGAACTGTGGAGCATATTGCATGATAGGCTATGTAAACAGAGCCCTGGAGGTCAGTGTGTGGATGCAAACCAATTAAATATAGAACTTACTGGCTTTGCTTTCTGTCATCTGGATGGGGAGGATCACAAGTTAAAATGCACAGGGTTGAAGTATAAACTTTGCTTGAATAAACTAGGCACCTTTGGAAACTTCATTAACTCTTTCAATCTACTCCCAAGATTTTTTTTTTTTCTTTTTTTTAACCAAGGTTCCCAGGGGGGAAAAATCCAAAATATATGCTCTCTCCCATTCTGTACATCCTGTCAGCAAAAGTGATAGTGATGAGTATAATGGGAAAAACAAAACAAAACAAAACAAAAAAACAGAGGATGAGCTCTTAAAAAATCCCGCGGTAGTCACATTTAAAGAACGTGCACTTGTCTTTCAAAAACAAACCACTTGGAAAAGCAGAGTTCTTACAGAATAACTGAAGAAAGATGTTTTTTCTTTTCCTGAATTTTTTGGCAAAGATATAGTTGTAATTTAATAGGCACTAATCTGCTGTCAAGTCATTTCTGAATCATAGCCACCCCTCCTTGGGTTTCTGAGGCGGTATCCCTACAGAAGTAGATCTCCCAATCTTCCTTCCAAGGAGTGGCTGGTGGGTTTGAACCACCAGCCTTCTGGTTAGCAGTCAGATGCCTTAGGCACTATGTCACCAGACCTCCTAATACATACAGTGGTTAAAGCATTCAGCTGTTAACCAAAAGGTCACCAGTTCAAACCCACCAGTCACTCTGCAGGAGAAAGAAGAGACAATCAGTTTCTATAAAGATTAATAGACATGGAAACCTTACAGGGCAGTTCTGCTCTGCCCTGTAGGGTTACTATGAGTCAGAATTGACTTGACAGTTTTTTTGTTTTGTTTTGTTTTGAAACATAATGTCAACGTATTATTTCTTTTCTATTAAAATAGAATACCTTTCTGACCAAGAAGAACTTGAATCTTGTAACTTAGTAACTAATACATTAAGGAGTGTCCATAGTCTAATTCTGTAGTCCTAACCTTCTCAACCAATGTTTGGGTGAGAAAATAAAACACCAAGTTAAATGGTATAGTTTCATGGTCTATAAACATTCAAAACAGTTTTTTTTTTTTTTCCCATGTCATGTTGGCTGAGAAAGTAAATAAGCTTATGTTCAGTACTTGTTGATTCTGGGCTGCTTGGAATAGCTATACTAAGGAAATGGGCTCATAGAACACAGCAACTCAAAGGTATAAGATTTCATGAAAGCAAATTATGGAGGATTAAGAAGCCTAATGAGCATGGTTCAGTGTGGCGAGTGGAGGAGGGAGCTTACTATTAAATAAAGCCCAAGAGTATAGAAGGTTAGGAGATCCTAAAAGACACGATAATAAAAGGTATAACAGAATATAATTATCTTGAAGGGTAGAGGGAAAGCCTCCAAGAAACAAAAAGCTAGTGTCACTTTTAAGATCTGTAGTGAAAAAAGAATCTATACTAGGGTAAGGAAATCAAAGAGTGCGATCAGTTAAAGTTTGAGGCAAAAACATAATGTCAGTGAAAGAGAGAATGGATGGTAATGGTAGTCATTAAGGTGAAGGGAAATGAGGAATTTGAATATACTAGTACTAGATTTTTGAAAGCATATTGATAAATGAGACAATTTGCTGAATATAGTAAGCCTTTGTTAGAAAAATTTAATAAGGAAGATATTTTCAAATCTTACATATATGAGAATATATTGATAATACTTTTGAGCTGCTACAATTTAATTTCATGATTTTAAATTTCTTATTTGGAAAGGTCTCATAACAATGAAAAATAAATAAATAAAATATAATTTTCTATAAGAATATTGAAATCTGTCTTTGGACACCATTCCTTTTTAGAAACAAGAAAAATATTGACTGTTTATCCATTTATTCATTGTTATTTATTTGGTTCCATTTTATCTGATAGAAGGACTTTGAGAGGAGAGAGAATTGGTCATTCAGTGCTTTTTACCTGAATTCTGCTTCTTTAGATATTATCATTCCTGTGTTGTCAGCTCCACATGCTGTGTGTCTTCTGACACTAGCCAACTTGCTTGGGGCATGCATTGCACTTGTCTCCTTGTAAACAGCATTATTTCAAAGCAGTGCTCATGAAATAAAAGCTGCTTTAAATAGGGAGTTTATGTAATTCCAAATTCAAATGTGAAGCAAGAAGTTTGCCACCTTAAGTCCCAGTGTTCTTCCCTTTCCGCTAATCCATATAGCTTGATGAGGAAAGAGGCTCTGAGCCTTTATATGACACAAACCTTTGTTTTCTCCACTCAGGCTTTTTCCACCACTCCATCTGCTTGGTGAGATTTTATTATCTTTTAAGGCTTAGCTGAAGCATTGCCCTCTCAAATATCATCTTCCTTGACACTTTCCCAATAGCCAGTCATCCCTTCCTCTGTGAAAACATTGGATCTTGTACATAGATCCATGTCATGTAAGGCAAGAACCATGTCAAACACCTTGATAGCCTTGGGGTCTGATGTGAAATAAAACCCCCAAACCCACTGCTATTGAGTCAATTCTGATTCATAGTAGTACTGTTCCATAGGGTTTCCAAGCCTGCAAATCTTTACAGAAGTAGACTGTCTCATTGTTCTCCCAGAGAGGGGGTGGTGGATTTGAACCACTGACCTTTTGATTAGCAGCCAATTGCTTTAACCACTATGCCATCAGAGCTCCTGGTATGAAATAAGTTACTTAGTAAATAAAAATTCCTTGAGGTTGAGCATCTTTGTGTGTTATATTCTCCAACTGTGGTAGAAATGTTAAACTAATAACTATAGATTTATTCTCCCTTTAATAGTATAGAGATGTTGTTGTGAAGTGACTACTTAGCCAGAGATGACAATTTCCCATCCCTTTGCATCAGTGTGGGGCCATGTGATTAATTCTTATCGTGAAATGTGTGTCATTTCTGACTAAAGGAGTTAAGTATCCCATATGCTTTCCTCAGATCTTTCTTCCTCTTCTGAGGTTACTTCAGTGGTACATATTGAAGATGTTAGCCTCACAATTTGGAAGGATCATGGTATCACAATTTTGCTATTGTTTTTTGTAGCAGCAACAACATCAACAACAACATGTGTAGTATAATCACTAGGCCTGTCAGTTAGCCACTGTTATGATCAGCAGGGTACTCATCACTATTCTGACTTCAGTCACCATAGAGTAGTTTTGCCTGTTCTTTTTTTTCCCATCCCCAAACCTAACCCAGTCTCCTTCCCTCCCTGCCCAGTAAACCTCCCCCGTGCCCCTCATAGTTATGCACTCCTGTGTGTCCTGCATTTCCTCCACAAATGTTGCCCCTCTGGTGCCTCGGGGTTGATTGCTCCAAGGGATGCATTTCCATAGAGTATGTGGGTGCATCACCTTGGGTTGAGTGGTCTGTATGTACAACTTATTTACTATTGGGCTGAGATCCAGGCCCAGAATGTATCCCAGGACCATAGTTTTGCCTGTTCTTGACCTTCATATTAATAGAATCATACCATATATATTCTTATGTCTGATGTCTTTTGCTCTCTATAATATTTCTTATATTTATTCATGTGATTTGTAAGTACCAGGAGTTGCTGCTGGGGGTATTATAGGTTGGATGTATATTTAGGTGCAAATTTGGCTACCATTGATGCAATTGTGTTCATTGAGCAGCCTTTCTTGCTAATATTCTCAGGTCCAGAATACTGTTAGTGCTTTGAGCCAGAAAGTAGACATTTTCACTTGGATTCTGCATGATTATTCAGTCAATTTGCGTGCACATATACAGCACTTAACTCTATTGAAGACATGATGGAGGATATGTAAGTATCAAAGTTCTTGCTCTCAAGGAGTTTACAATCTAACTAAAGAACTGTATACACATAAAGATACCTATGGGTACAGGACAAACAAATGGTTTAAGTAATTGCATCCTAGGGGAATTTACAAGAAGGGGAGTTACTTCACACTATGGTGTTTGATTAGGACAGTTTTATGGGAGAGATAGGACTTGAACCTTCAAGGATAGAATTTGAATCAATGTATGGAGGGAGATCTTTTTAAATAGAAAGCCACTTAATCAGGCTCAGAGGTCCAGGTGTAAAGTATATTTGAAGGAACTTAAATTGGAGGAAATTTCACCAGGAGAAATGGTATAGTTGGAAGCCTATTAGAAAGCACAGGCTAAAGAATTTGGACTTAATTCTGTAAATAATAACAATAATGGTACTAGTAATAATTTCTAAGTTGGTTTTATGCTTACTATTTCCAGACACATAATGCTTTATAATTACTAGCTTATTTAGTCCATATAGACAATATGATTATTACTGGTGATTGGAATGCAGAAGTTGGAAAGAAAGAAGAATCACCAGTAGTTGGAAAATATAGGCTTGGTGATGTCACTGGAGATCACATGATAGAATTTTGCAAGACCAACAACTTAATTCATTGCAAATACCTTTTTTCAACAACATAAGCAGTAGCTATACACATGAACTTCACCAGATGGAACACACAGGAATCAGATGGACTACATCTGTGCAAAGAGGTGATGGAGAAGCTCAATATCTTCAGTCAAAACAAGGCCAGGAGCTGATTGTGGAAAAAATCATCAGTTGCTTATATGCAAGTTCAAGTTGAAGCTGAAGACAACTAAGACAAGTCTGTGAGGGCCAAAACATGACCTTCATTATATGCCACTTGATTTTAGAGACCATCTAAAGAATTGATTTGCTACACTGACCACTGTGTTAGGCTGGGTTCTCTAGAGAAGCAAAACCAATAAAGCTTATATATACATATAAAGAAAGAGAAATTTATCTTAGGAAAATGGCTCACACTCTTACAGAAGCTGGCAAGTCCCAAGTTCTTGCATCAAATGTCAAGCTGGAGGCTTTTTCCAACTCATACAGCTCCAGGGGCTGATGAGCTCAAGGTGGCAGGCAGTATTCCAGCTGTTGACTCTAACGAATGCCAAATCCAAGATCTCCAGGCCGAATGGTGGATTGTTCGCTCACAGACAGTTGTAGGCAGCACAACAGGATCCTGATCCACAGCAGAGTGTCTCTTTGCCCAGGATGTCCATAAATATACTGGAAGCAGGCCGCACCCCTAGGGAAACTCCCTTTCAACAGATTGGCTGCTCAAAATGTATACATCTCATCCCATCATGGGAATAACCCACAACACAATTGCTTAAACCACACAGAATTGTGGTTCAGCCAAGTTGACACACAGCTCCAACTATCGCAGTGTACCCCTTGTCAACTTGGCAGTTGTACACATCTTCTTAACCATATATAATCTCTAAATAAGGACAATCATAAAGTCATATTTGCACCTAACATGATATGCTAACACGCTGCAGTGTAGTAAATTACTTAGTGTGGCTTTTCTACCCATAAGTCTTTGTAAACTACAAGGTAGGATTTGCTATGAGCAACTGAGGAGCCTCCTGATTGCTAAAGTTGTCCACCTGGAGTATTTCTGTTGGGAGTGGCACAAAACAATGTTCTGGGAGGTTTCCACTCTCTCTCAGGTGCTTAGAGTTCTGATGCCATGATTGGCTAGTTTGGCCACTCTGCCAGGCTCAAAAAGAGGCCTCCTAGAGGCAGAACTCTCTCTGACTGCTGGTTGAGGAAGATGTGCTGCTGAAAGAGACACACGCTCCTGAAAGAGACACGTGCTGCTGGGAAAGAGACACAAGAGACGCTCATTGCTGAGTAAGACACCGAGGGACATGCACTGCTGGGGGGTACTTGGCTGAGAGATGGTGGGCTGGGAGAAAGACTGAGTGTTTTTCCTGAACTTGAATTGTAGCCTGGTGCTTCCCTAATAAACTCCATAATCTTGAGTTCTGTGTGGCTACTGCAGCGAATTATCAAACCCAGGAGAGAGGTGGTGGATGTTTTGGGAGGAACGGTTGGTGAAAGGACTGGAGGCAGGTAGCATGTCTGGCGTCACAATATTGGGCCTTGGGCTACTGATAGTGATTCTGTCTTCCTCTTGTGCAGTTAGAGGAGGTCAGGAGATGTGGCCTTCTTGCCCTTTTAGCACACATGTACAACCGAAACGCATTAACCTTATTTACATTTCACAGTTCATAACAAAAGGAGAGAAAAATATTTGATGCACATATACAATCAAGAAATATAATAATCACAGTCCTTGTTTCTGCAACTGGTCACTTGATCGTAGCTGATATTCAGAACTATCCTTTTCCACCACCCATTCTGTATTTCCCTTGCCCTCAGCAAGCACCTCAACTGCTTGTGGTTCTTTACCCGGTGGAGTGACCCAAACCTTCATTCCTGAAGGATCTGGGCCATTAGTAGTCATATCAAAATTGGGTTGCTATAATTTTCCACCGACTTTAATCACAGGGCATGGTAGTGCTAAGAGATGTCCTAAAGAATCTCTGGTTTTCCAGACATATTCTTTACCTCCATTCTTTAATGTCAATCCAGTTTCCCCTTGGTAATCAGGATCTATCATGCCAGATAGCATAGTAACACCCTTCTATGTTGATCCAGAGGCATGAGGAAGCCAAAATGGCCAGGTGGCATTCTTAATTCCCAGTTTAATGCAATCAGTATTGTGTCTCCAGGTGGGAGTGTACCTCCCTCTGGGACTAAGATCTCCAGACCTGCAGAGCATAGCGTAGCAGGGACAGAAAGCAAAAAATTTTTGAGTGGGTCACTAGGGGTAATAGTGAGTGGTACCACTCCTGTTTCCACCCCTTGGTTCCTGGACCCATGAATCCTGGCTATTGGAGAAACAGCACTGTATATTGGATGCTGGTTTAGAGCATATACAGCCTCCTGGAGAACATTGTCCCAACCCTTCACCACCTAGCTGGTACTGTAATTGTGTTTTGAGTAGGCCATTCCATCATTCTGTCAAGCCAGATAATGGGGAACATGGTAAGACCAGTGAATTCCATGAGCATACACCCATTGCCACACTTCATTTGCTGTGAAGTGAGTCCCTTGATCCAAAGCAATGCTGTGTGGGACACCATGATGCTGGATAAGGCATTCTGTAAGTCCATGGATAGTAGTTTTGGCAGAAGCATTGCATGCAGGTAAGGTGAATCCATATCCAGAATAAGTGTCTATTCCATTAAGAACAAAATGCTATCCTTTCCATGATAGAAGTGGTCCAGCATAATCCACTTGCCACCAGGTTGCTGGCTGATCACCCCAAGGAATGGTTCCATATCGCGGACTCAGTGTTGATCTCTGCTGCTGGAAAATTGGGCACTCACCAGTGGCCAAATCAGCCTTGGTAAGTGGGAGTCCATGTTGCTGAGCCCATGCATAACCTCCATCCCTGGCACTATGGCCACTTTGTTCATGAGCCAATTGGGCAATGACAGCAGTAGCTGGGGAAAAAGGATGCCTGGTTTCCACTGAATGTTTCATCCTATCCACCTGATTGTTAAAGTCCTCCTTTGCCAAGGTCACTTTTTGGTGGGCATTCACATGAGACACAAATATCTTTACTCCTTTGGCCCATTCAGAGAGATCTATCCACATACCTCTTCCCCATACATCCTTATCAACAATCTTCCAATCATGCTCCTTCTAAGCCCCAGATCATCTGGCCAAGCCATTAGCCCCAGCCCATGAATCTGTATACAGTCTTACTTCTGGTCATTTCTTACTCTATGCAAAGTGATCAGCCATATTCACAGCTCAAAGTTCTGCCCTTTGGGAGGATTTCCCTTCACCACTGTCCATCAAGGAAGTCCCAGAAAGGGGCTGCAGTGCCGCTGCTGTCCACTTTCAAGTGGTGCCTGTGTATCACCCAGAACCATATGTAAACCAGGCACGATTTTTCTCTTCCTCAGTCAACTGATCATAAGGAGCTCCCTATGAAGCCATAGATGCAGACTGGGAGAGAGAAGGTAAAGTGACTTGAGTGGAGACCATAGGGATTTGGGGCACTTCCTCATGCAACTTACTTGTGCCTTCAGGTCCTGCTCGAGCCCGATCTCTGATATACCACTTCCTTTTAATGATGGAGTGCTACTGTGCACGTCCAAATTTATGACTGTGGGAGCCCAGGCCTCATGGTGACTTAGTGGCCCATAGGTAGGCATTCAGTCTCTACTAAAGCCCAGTAACAAGGCAAAAGCTCTTTCTCAAAAGGAGAGTAGTTATCTGCAGAGGATGAGAGGGCTTTGTTCCAAAATCCCAAGGGTCTGCATTGTGATTCACCAATAGGGACCTGCCAAAGACTCCCAGTAGCACCTCTGTCTGCTACAGACGCTTCAAGCACCATTGGATCAGCCAGATCATATGGCCTAAGTGGCAGAGCAGCCTGCACGGCAGCCTGAACCTGTTGCAGGGCCTTCTTTTGTTCTGGGCCCCGCTCAAAACTAGCAGCTTTCCGAGTCAAGTTACTTGATTAATAGGCCAAAACAACACACCCAAATGAGGGTTGTTGCCTTGAAAATCCAAAGAGACCCACCAGACAGACATGTGTCTTCTTTTTTGTTGTGGGGGAAGCCAGATGCAATAACTTATCCTTCAGTATAGTAGGAACATTTCGACATGTCCCATACCATTGGACCCCTAGAAATTTCATTGAGGTGGAAGGTGCCTGAATTTTTGTTGGGTTAATTTTCCACCCTCCAGCACGCAAATGTCTCACCAATAAGTCTAGAGTCATCAGTATTTTTTCCTTACTAGGTCCCATCAGCATAATATTATCAATATAATGGACCAATGTGATGTCTTGTGGAAGGGAAAGGCGATCAAGATCCCTAAGGATTAAATTATGACATAGTGCCAGGGAGTTGATAATACCGCTGAGGAAGTACTGTGAAAGTATATTGTTGATCTTGCCAGCTGAAGGCAGACTGCTTCTGATGGTCCTTTGAAATTGATATTGAGAAAAAGGCATCGGCCAGATCAATAGCTGCATACCAACTACCAAGAGATGTACTAATTTGTTCAAGCAATGAAACCATATCAGGAATAGCAGCTGCAATTGGAGTCACCACCTGATTAAATTTATGATAATCTACTGTCATTCTCTAAGATCCGTCTGTTTTTTGCACAGGCCAAATAGGTGAATTAAATGGGGATGTGGTGGGAATCACCACCTTGGTGGTGGCAGTAATCTCTGCAACCCCTCCAGGGATGTGGTATTGCTTTTGGTTTACTATTTTTTAGGTAGAGGCAGTTCTAATGGCTTGTACTTGGCTTTTCCTACCATAATAGCCCTTACTCCACATGACAGGGACCCAATGTGGAAATTCTGCCAATTTCTCAGTGTATCTATTCAAATTTTGCATTCTAGAAATGGGGAAATCACTACAGGATGGGTTTGGGAACCCACTGGACCCAATGTGAGACTCACCTGGGCTAAGACTCCAGCAATAATAACTTGACTTCCATATGCCCCGACTCTGACTGGTGGGCCACAGTGATGCTTTGGGTGTCCTGGAATTAGTGTCATTTCAGAGCCAATGTCCAGTAATCCCCAAAAAGCCTGATTATTCCTTTTCCCCAGTGAACAGTCACTCTCATAGTTGTTGTTATGTGCTGTTGAGTTGGACCCAACTCAGTGACCTCTTCTTGAGTTTCGGAGGCGGTATCACTATGGAAGTAGATTGCTCAACCTTCCTTCCAAGCACACAGTTGTAGAGGCTGGCAAGTCCCAAATTCATGGGTCAAAGGTCAAGCTGAGGGCTTCTGACTCATGCAGCTGTGGGGGCTGACGATCCAAGATCAGGAGGCAGTATGGGAGGCTGCTGGTGTCAGTGGATGATGAATACAAGATCAGCAGATAAAGTGGCAGATTGGTAGCTCACAAGCAGCAAGGGCAAGAATCTTAAGATTGGCAGGCAATATGGCAGGACACTGCTTCAGCTCCAAGAACTGGAGATGATGATGAGCTAGGTGCAAGACCCAGATCCAGCACAAAGTCCGGGACTTCCATATGTGGGAACTTCCATATATGGGACTTCCATATGTGGGAAGCAGCCACACACCCTGTGGAAATTCCCTTTCAACTGATTGGCTGCTCTTAAAACATCTCATCATGGAGGTAGTTACATTACATCAGATCTCATCATCGGGGATGACTACATCACAATTGCTTAAACCACATAGCATCATGGTCCAGTCAAGCTGACATACAACCTTAACTATCACATTCTTTTCCCTTTGGACCTGGAAGTGAATTCACATTCGTAGCTAAATTTCAGACAAACAACAGACAAGTCTACAAGGTGAAAGATAACTCTAGGAGAGTACATACTTCTTAGAACAATCAACCATTTGAGATCAAAAGGTCAGCATTTGCCCAAGGACAAAGTTCAGAAGCTAGGAAGGATCAGGAGAGAAGAAGAAATGGAAATGAGAAGCACAGGGAGGAAGTGGGAGGAATGATGTTACATTGAGGGGATTACAGTCAAGGACATAAAACAAATTGTGTGTGAATTATTGATTGGAAAACTGATTTGCTCTGTAAACTTCCGCCCAAGTCACAATAAAAAGTTAAAAAAAAATTCAACAGCAATGAGAATGCTTTGGGGCAGAGTTTAGCAACAGAAAACAATGCAAAAATTCAAGTTTTATAGCCTATTGATAGTTTCTTTACCAAAACTAAGCCTCAGGATTCATAGCTAATCAGAAGTAGAATTTAGGATATTCTCCTACTATCTTAGATTCAAATTTATTTCTCTGTTATAATATTCTATTGGAATTCAGTTTTTTTTTCCCCCTCTGTCTTGCTATATACCGATAGTGGCATATGCTTTTACTATACATTTGAGCGTGGCATTGAAATTCATTCAAATGTAATATTTTGTTGCATACTGTGAAATATTTTGTTGGTTTATATTTTAGAGTTAACTTTGTAGGAATTCATTCAAATTTATTGTACTCTGTGGGTTGCTTTATATCAATTTTTACCTCTATATTTGCTTTTTCTAATTGTATTAAGAAATTTAATTAATTCACACTGTCAGTATTCATTGAAATACTATCCAGATACATACTTTTACTTATTTGTTCATTAGTAAATTCATAGTTTTTTTTTTTTAAATAATGTGCATATATATATATGTTGGGCAATCCTACTTCCGTAGTGATACTGTCTCGGAAACCCAAGGAGGGGTCGCTATGAGTCAGGGCCGACTCGACGGCACATAACAACAACAACAAATATAGATAGATAGATAGATAGATAGATATAGGATTTTATATTGTTTTTCAGGATTATAGAAAAATGCTAAAATCCAGGAATTAGGATTGCCTGTAGTTTCCAGTATATATTTTACATAAAATAATTAAAAATTTTTTTCTCTTAAAAGCCAATTTTAAAATCATGTTAAGTTCATTCTTGATGAAATAGAATTTTTTTTCTTTTGTGTAAAATTGCTATAATTTTATATAACTTAAGAATTTTATATACTGGAAAATGTAGTCATGTCTGATATGGAAGGAGTTTGATAATAAAGGACTATACAATTTTTTAAACATAGAAATGATATAAATCTCTATTAATTATTATGAATAAATGAATAAAAAGAGAAGTTTTATTGTGGAACACCACTTCATCAGTTTGAAAGTTCAACTTAACAATGTTCAGTTCCACAAATGTTGTTAATCACACATTCTGGCCAAGCATTGTGCATTGCCTTGAGCAAGCTACTTGTAAATTATTTAACAATAATATGTCATCTAGCAGGAGTAACTCTCAGCATAAAAATATACTCACTGCCATTGAGTCGATTTCAACTTGAAGCGACCCTCCTTAAGTTTCTGAGGCGGTATCGCTATGGAAGTAGATTTCCCAATATTCCTTTCCAGGAGTGGGTAGTGGGTTTGAACTGCCAGCCTTCTGGTTAGCAGTGAAATGCCTTAGGCACTATGCTACTAGTAGGGTATTCTTACTGAGGTAAACATAAAAGAAAGTTGTCTCTCCCTGCTGCCCATCTGTTTATTTTATAATTGACAAAATCAAGGGAGGATTTTGATTATTTAATGCTTGTGTGCCCCCAAGTACCTAAGGGAAAAACAATGATGGATCCCTGTTTCAGACAAGCAGTATCACTATGGAAGTAGATTGCCCAACCTTCCTTCCGAGGAATGGCTGGTGGGTTTGAACCACCAGCCTTCTGGTTAGCAGTCTAATGCCTTAGGCACTACACCAACAGAGCTCCCTTAATTTTGCAGTTGATGTAACTATTCATTCAGCAGTTAGTTATTGTTCACATTATTTTAGCATTTGTTTCTTAGTGCTATGGTTGACAATAAAATAATTGTTCTTTTTGTTGTTATGTGCCGTCGAGTCGGACCTGACTCATAGCAACCCCTCCTTGGGTTGCTGAAGCAGTATCACTACAGAAGTAGATTGCCCAACCTTCTTTCCAAGGAGTGGCTGTTGGGTTTGAACCACCAGCCTTCTGGTTAGCAGTCAAGTGCTTTAGGCATTATGCTAGTGAGTATTTTTACCTAAAGTAGGAAATTATATAAATGAGTAAAGATGTATTGGGAGCTCCAGTGGCGTAGTGCCTAAGGCATTTTTCTGCTAACCAGAGGCTGGCGGTTCAAATCCATCAGGCACTCCTCGGAAGGAAGGTTGGGCAATCTACTTCCCTAGTGATACCTCCTGGGAAACCCAAGGAGGGGTTGCTATGCGTCGGATCCGATTCAACGGCAGTGAGTTTGGTTTTGGTTTGGAAAGATGTATTATTAGTAGAATTATTTAAAAAATAAAGATACACAGCATGATAAAACTAGCTTTATTTTTTAATAGGCAGACTGTAGACTTGGAGGAAATGGCTAAAGACACAGCTTAATTTTATTCTCAAGTATGATGAATTTTAATCTATTTCGTAACCAGATTTTGAGAAAATAATGTTTCATGGTTTTTCAGAATAATTTTAATTTGTGTTTTAGAAATCCAAAGTATATCATGCCAGAGCAGTCAATTTTTTAAATTATCTTTTAGAAATTTCTCAAGTTGAAAAGTAGTTAGGTTAATTTTAATACCTATTTCGTAATCAGTTTATAAGAAAATAATCTTTTATATTCCTTTAAAGTACTTCAAACTTGTTAGAAATCCAAAGCAGATCATATCTTTCTTATTTTAAAGAATTACTTTTGTAGTAAGACTTGTGGATAATTACTTTTTGTTCCTAGATTTTTTTTTCAAAAATACATTTTTCTAATTCATGTGACTGTATATCATCTATTTATTAAATATCACCATGCAAATCATGGGTTTATGTATCAGAAGGATGAAAGCTTCTATATTTATCTGTTATCTACATTTGTCACTAAAAATCATTGCTATGGTTTTATATAGGATGATCAGAAACAGGAAAGATTAAGTTATAGAAAATGGTTTAATCTGTTTCCAATAACTTAGCAGGGCAATCTGGTAAAAGTGACATGATTATTGATGGACAAAGATTAAAATATTTTCATATTTTGTTTTTAATGACTTCTGTCTTAAGTTTCCCTTGTTCTACTCCTAAATCTGGCTTGAATTTCTGGCAGTTCTCTGACAATGTACTGCTGCAACTGTTCTTCAATTATTTTCAACAAAATTTTACCTGTGTACAATATTAATGATACTGTTTAATAATTTCTGCATTCTGTTGGATCACTTTTCTTTGGAATGGGCACAAATATGGATCTCTTCTAGTGGGTTGGCCAGGTAGCTATTTGCTGAATTTCTTTGTGTAAACAAATGAGTGTTGCTAGCTCTGCATCCATTTGATGAAACATCTCAATGGTATTACTTCAATTTTTGGAGCCTTGTATTTTTCCAATTCCTTCAGTATATTGTGGACTTTTTCCTTCAATACCATTGGTTCTTAATCATATGCTACCTCCTGAAATCGTTGAACATCAACCAATTATTTTTGGTACAGTGGCTTTATGTATTCTTTCCATCTTTTGATGCTTCTTGCATCATTCAGTATTTCCCCCATGTTGTTGTTGTTATGTGCCGTCAAGTCAGACCTGACTCATAGCAACCCGTTCTTGGGTTTCCAAGTAGTAGATTGCCCAACCTTCCTTCTGAGGAGTGGCTGGTGGGTTTGAACCACCAGCCTTCTGGTTAGCAGTCAAGTGCCTTAGGCACTATATTACCAGAGCTCTTATATTTTCCCTATAGAATCCTTTAATATTACATCAGCCTTGAACTTTTCCTTCATTTCTTTCAGCTTCAGAAATGTTGAGTGTGTCCTTTTTTGGTTTTCTAGCTCTA
The DNA here is from genome assembly GCF_000298275.1 of Orycteropus afer afer. Taxonomy (NCBI): domain Eukaryota; kingdom Metazoa; phylum Chordata; class Mammalia; order Tubulidentata; family Orycteropodidae; genus Orycteropus; species Orycteropus afer. The sequence continues at coordinate 7,814,497 of NW_006921684.1, forward strand.
GGTTATAATTCTTTACTTTGTCTTCTGGAGATGACCTTTGGAATCTGTTTACTTCTCCATCATTTCTTCCATTTGCTTTGTTGTTGTTGTTGTTAAGTGCCTTAGGTACTATGCTGCCAGAGCTCCTGGCTACTCTCAATTCAAGAGCAAGTTTCAGGCTCCTCTGGCATCCATTTTTGTCTTTCTTTCTTTTCTTTTTAATGACTTTTTACTTTATTTATGTATGATGTTCTTGATGTCGTCCCACAACTTGCGTAGTCTTCAGTCACTGGTGTTCTGCATCTATTCTGCAGTGTCACATCTATTCTGCAGATGGTCTCTAAATTTAGGTGTTCTATATTCAAGGTCATATTTTGTCTCTCAGTTTTGATTTTCTTCAGCTTCACCTTAAACTTGCATATGAGCAATGCATATGAGCATATGGTCTGTTTGACAGTTGACCCTTGGTCTTGTTCTGACTGATGATTCTGAGTTTCTCCATCGTCTCTTTCCACAGATGCAGTCAATTTGATTCCTGTGTATTTCATCTGGTGCAGTCCATGTGCATAGTTGCTTGTTGTGTTGTTGAAAAAAAGTATTTGTAATCAATAAGTCAATGTCATTGCTGATGTCAGATGGATCTTGGCTGAAAGCAAAGAACACCAGAAAGATGTTTACCTGTGTTTTATTAACTGTGCAAAGGCATTTGACTGCATGGATTGTAACAGATTATGGCTAACATTGCAAGGAATGGGAATTCTAGAACACTTAATTGTGCTCTTAAGGAACCTGTGGATAGACCAAGGTAGTCGAAAGAACAAGGGGATACTGCATGGTTTAAAATCAGGAAAGGTGTGTCTCAGGGCTTATCCTTTTACCATACTTATTCTATCTGTATGCTGAGCAAATAATCTGAGAAACTGGACTATACAAAGAACAAGGCATCAGATTTGGAGAAGAGTACCTTAACAAACTACAGTAAGCGTAGGACACAGCCTTGCTTACTTAAATGCAAAGAAGACTTGAAGCACTTACTGATGAAGATCAAAGACTACAGCCTTCAGTATGGATTACTTCTCAATGTAAAGAAAACAAAAATCTTCACAACTTGACCAAGAAGCAACATCATGATGAATGGAGAAAAGAATCAAGCTGTCAAGGATTTCATTTTACTTGAATCTATAATCAGTGCCCATGGAAGCAAGCAGGAGTCAAGAAATCAAATAGCATATTGTATTGGGCATAAACCGCAACCAAACTCACTGCTGTCGATTTGGCTCAGACTCATAGCGACCCCTCATTGGGTTTCTGAGGCAGTATCACTACAGACTGCCCCATCTTCCTTCTGAGGAGTGGCATATCTGCTCCAAAAGACCTCTTTAAAGTGTTAAAGAGCAAAGATGTCACTTTGAAGACTGAAGTACATCTTATTAAAATCATGGTATTTTCAGCAGCCTTGTATGCATGTGAGAGCTGGACAATGAACAAGGAAGACTGCAGAAGAATTGATGTATTCGAATTGTGATCTTGGCTAAGTATAGTGAATATACCATCGACTGATAGAAGAACAAACAAATCTGTTTTGGAAGAACTACAGTTGGAATTCTTGTTAGAAGTGAGAATGGCCAGAGTGTTTCTCTCATACTTTTGTCATGTTATCAGGAAGGATCAGTCCCTGGAGAAGGATACCATGCTTGGTAAAGTAGAGGGTCGGCAAAAAAGGGGAAGACCCTCAATGAGATGGGGTGACACAGCAGCTGCAACAGTGGGCTTAAGTATGGTGATGATTGTGAAGGTGGCGCAGGCCCAAGCAGTGCATCGTTCTGTTGGACATATGATCACTGTGAGTCAAAACTGACTCAATGGCAGCTAACCACAACAATATCTTATGTTTTTACCCTAAAATTTAAAGCTAGCAAAATATTACAGAAAAACTATATCATTCATAATCTTATTGAAGTTGTGTTTTATCTTATCAAATAATGCCTACTTTTTAGCTCAGTTAAAATATAGTTTTTATATTATTCTGAGGTATGTTCATTAAGATATTAATTAATCTTTATTTGGTACAGCATAAAAGAGCTGAAATTGTTTTTAATTAGATAGGATAGCACTTCAGTAGGTATATAATTTTTGAAAATTTCTCTTATAATTAGATCATCATTTGGAAATAGACCATTTTTGAAAGTTTAACTATAAATGTTTTCTGTATGCAGTAATGGGTGGTAGCAAATGTAACTATTAATGTTGGAATTATGCCCATTGATTGTAGTTGCTCTCTCTTTTTTTTCAATCCAGAGATAATGATGTATATTCAGTCTTTGTGATATTTACCTAGAGGAAGTCTTTTGAATCCCTCATTTTTCTCCTTCACTTGAGGTTATGTATAAATACTACATAAAATGGGAAATGGAAGAAAGTCTGCTTTGTCTAAAGATACCATTCATCTTAAACAAACAACATGAGCCTATCTTTCAAAGGATAGTAATACTGGTTTTCTGTGGTGGGAAAAGTAGGAGGATTGATAAGACCAAATCCAAAATATGTTGTAAATCATATGTAGTATTTAAACTTCTTTAAAAATTGAATTTTGCCTGTTTAGGGAATATCACTCTACCTCTACCCTGATTTATTGCAGCTTTTCTTTTTTTCCAGTCTGCAGACATACCATTTTTATGAAAACTTGGCTTTGCTTTGTGACAGACATCTGAAGCTAATCTTTAATCAGATGTGGTACAATATTTGGAAAGTTATGAATATGAATTTAGAATTCCAACATGGGAAAATATTGAAACATTGAAAATATTTATGATTTTAAAATCCCATAGATTGAATGAAATAACTTTTATTCTTAACTTTACTGAAAAAAATAACTTTCTTGAAGTTACTATATAGTGACCTCTTCAGCATCAGAGGCTTTGTTTGATTCATCTATTACATTTATCCTTACCTCTACACAAGTAGGTTACTGACTGAATGAATGTTAAATCCTTGTCAAATGAATTAGTCTTTAAGTTCATGTTCTTAAAATAAAATTAATCTTGATGGAATTCACTTTCTTAATATAAAATAATCTGTTGAGCAGTGGTATCCCCAAAAGGATTGGAGGTGTGTGTGAAAAACACCCTACACACACACACATACACACACACAGTCAGAGAGAGTGATACCAAAATAACCTTAGAGTCCACAGCAGTGGCAGTGATGGGTAGGCCCATGCCACAGGGGTAGTGGCCATCAAGGCAGTGGCATCTCTAGAGTTGTTGTCACCTGTCACCCAGTGTGGTAACTCATCATTCCTCCTACCCCCCATCCCCCACCCACAAGGGTATGCAGGCCTTTCTGCCCATCACTAGCCAGACAGGAGTGTCTCCACCTTGGCCAATGGGAGAGGGGAGGAGCTACAAGGAGCTGGGGGGTATGAGGTTACATTGTGTGGCATTCAGTCCTGGGCAGTGGGAAGTTTGCCAACAGTCCTTGTCCATGAAGGGAGGGGGATAGTGACACCACTGCTGTTGAGTCTTGTTAATTATGTTAATTTTGAATTCTGTTTTGTCTAATATTAATATAACCCAATTTACTTTTTTTTTTTTTTGGTTTGGATAGCTTTCTCCTTAGGTTCATTTAAAAGATTTTAAAAAATTATTTGGTTTTAGCAATCTATTTTATTAAATGATACATATATAGATTTGTGAGTTTTTTCCCTTTTTTAAAAAAAACCTAATCTGAGACTCTCTCTGTCTTTTAATAGAGGATTTTAACTTGCTTACATTTATTGTGAAAACTAATATATTTGATATTGTTTATGCTAACTTGTTTTCTGTTTATTGTGCTTTCTTGTAGTCCTTTTCTTTTGTTTCCCTTTAGTTTGATTTATTTTAATTTTACCCATGTTTTAAGTTAAGAGTTTAGTTGTAAGTTAAAATTCTGTTTCTGTTTATGTAATTGTAACCATTTTCACCACTTGTCTGTCATTTTGTGATACTGTGGTGGCATGTGTGTTGCTGTGAGGTTGGAAGCTCTACCATTGGTATGTCAGCAGGATCACACATGGAGGACAGGTTTTGCCAGAGCTTCCAGTCTAAAAGAGACTGGGGAGAAGGACAGGGCCATACAATTCTGAAAAAAATTGGTCACTGAAAACCTTATGAATAGCAGTGAAAATTCCTGAAATGTTACTGAAAAATTTTATGAATAGCAGTGAACCATTGCCTCATGTAATGCTAGAAGATGAGCCCCTCAGCTTACAAGGTACTCAAAATATGACTGAGGAAGAGCTCTCTCCTCAAATGCTTGGCATATCTCAAGTTGAAAGAACTGAAGAAAAATATTCAAGCCTCAAATTGCAATCATGAAGGATTCTATGGGCAAAATATTGAATGATGCAGGAAACATCGAAAGAAGACGTAAAGAATACACAGTTACTGTACCAAAAAGGATTGGTCGATGTTCAACCATTTCAGGAGGTAGCATATGATCAAGAACCAATGGTACTGAAGCAACAAGTCCAAGCTGCACTGAAGGAATTGGCAAAAAACGAGGGTTTAGGAATTGATGGAATACCCACTGAGATGTTTCAACAAATGAATGCAGCACTGGAGTCACTCACTCATTTATGCCAAGAAATTTGGAAGATAGCTATCAGGCCAGCTGACTGGAAGAGATATTTGCTCCCATTCTAGAGCATGGTGGTCCAGCAGAATGTGGAAATTATTGAACAATATCATTAATATCACATGCAAGTAAAATTTTGCTGAAGATAATTTAAAAACAGTTGCAGTAGTATATTGATAGGGAGCTTCCAGAAATTCAAACTGCATACAGAAGAAGATGTGGAATGAGGGCTGTCATTGCTAATGTCAGATGGATCTTGGCTGAAAGCAAATAATACCAGAAAGATGTTTTATTGATTATGCAAAGGCATTTTACTGTATGGATCATAACAAATTATAGATAATATTGCAAAGAATGGGAATTCCAGAACACTAGACAGTGCTTATGAGGAACCTGTGCATAGACCAAGAGGCTATTTCAACAAGGGATATTGCATGATTTAAAATCTGGAAGGGTGTGAGTCAGAGTTGTAACCTTTTACCATACTTACTCAATCTGTATGCTGAGCAAATAATCTGAAAAGGTAGACTATGTGAAGGAGAACACAGAATCAGCATTGGGCGAAAACTCATTAATAACCTGCCATATGCAGATGATACAACCTTGCTTGCTGAAAGTGAAGATGACTTGAAGCACTCACTGATGAAGATCAAAGACTGTAGTCTTCAGTATGGATTATACCTCAACATAAAGAAAATAAGAATCCTCACAACTGGATCAATAAGCAACATCATGATAAATGGAGAATAGATTGAAGTTGTCAAGATTTAATTTTACTTGAATCCACAATCAACACCAATAGAAGCAGCAGTCAAGAAATCAGACTTCATATACACTGGAAAAATCTGCAGTAAGGGTCCTCTTTAAAGTAGTGAAGAGCAAAGATGTCATTTCGAAGACTAAGGAGCTCTGGTAGCATAGTGGCTAAAAGCACTTGACTGCTAACCAGAAGGCTGGCGGT
>NW_006921684.1:7820150-7820998 GCF_000298275.1 Orycteropus afer afer
GAAACCCAAGGAGGGGTAGCTATGAGTCGGGGCCGACTCGACGGCACATAACAACAACAACAACAACAAAGGTGCACCTAAGCCAAGCCATGGTATTTTTAGTTGCCTCACATAGATGTGAAAGCTGGACAATGAATAAGGAAGACCAGAGAAGAACTGATGTCTTTAAATTGTGGTATTGGTGAAGAGTACTGAAAATACCAGGGACAGCCAGAAGAATGAACAAATGTATCCCGGAAGAAGTGTGCCAGAATGCTGCTTAAAAGCGAGAATGGCCAGACTTTGTCTCACCTACTTTGGTCATGTTGTCAGAAGGGACTATTCCCTGGAGAATGATATCATGCTTGGTAAAGTAGAGGGTTAGCAAAAAAGGGGAAGAACCTCAATGAGATGGATTCACACAGTGGCTGCAGTGATGGGTTCAAGCATAGCAAGGATTGCGAGGATGGTGTAGGACCAGGTAGTGTTTTGTTATGTTGTATGTAGGGTGGCTATGAGTTGGAGCCAATTGGAGGGCACCTAACAAACAATACTTACCATTTAATTTTAGCAAAATATATTTGAAATTTTATTTTTCTATTAATGTTGGGAATTAACTAGTATGTATAACTTTCTTCCCCTTCCTTCAACATAAGAACTCAGTCGTTCCACCCTTAGCTAAGCTCCAAGCTGGAATTTTCATGATTTGCGTCATGCCTCTTTAAGAATTCCATTAAGCATTACAGCATATGTTTTAACTACTGTTTAGATTTTGCTATGTAATTTGACCTGTTTATTCACTCATCAGTGTTTCTTGTGTCCTGTGCTTTTACCTTTTTTGGATATATTTTCATTTTGCTGAATTATGT
>NW_006921684.1:7821573-7825752 GCF_000298275.1 Orycteropus afer afer
ATATATTATATATATATTATATATATTGTATATATATATATTATATATATATAAACATATACACTTATTCTTCTTCGCTTATTGACTGTCTTGTTATTTTGAATTTCACATTTAAGACAGTAGTAAAAAATTCACTATCTGACTAGTTTGCATATTAACTAGGTGGCTGGCATGGCAGCAGTAGCTCTCTTGATGATGGTCTCCAGGTGGCCTCTGGGGAGCTGGGCCAAGCTGCTAGCTGCCCTCTGCTCCCTCCTGCTGGTCGAGGTCACCACATCCAGCTGCCACACAGGCGGCCTCCTCAGTGGCCACAGCTTCCTGGTGAACGTGCAGGCAGCACCTAGCACACAGGTGTTTGTTCTGTGTTTCCAGCTCCTTTGTGGCCTGAGGTCCTGGTTCTGTGTTTCCAGCTCCTTTGTGGCCTGAGGTCCTGTAGCTCAAAATTGCTGGGGGGTGGTAAGGGAAGAAAGAAAGAGACATCTGAGAGGATACTTGGAAGAAATGTATACAAGTTTAATGACACACCAAGTGAGCCTAACAGGGCCTGAAGCCTCTGCCTCTGTGGGGTCAGGTGTGTGGCCAGGCTGCTAGTGCTCTCTCAGGAACCCCATAGCCTTGGTGACACACTAGGCCAGGAGGGCAGAACAAGCTCCAGGACCATGAACACAGGGTTTGTGGGTGTGGGAGTGGAGTCCTGGAGTTGGCTTCACAAGGGAAGCTCTGACCCAGCAAAGGAAGAAGATAAAGTGGTTAAGCTGTGGGCCTTCCAGTCACAAGGGTGGGCTTTATCCAGCTTTGTCTTCCTGGATCCTCCTCCTCAGCAGAGGGATCATCCATAACTGGACTTGTCTCAGTGATGAGCACATCAGTAAATCTTCACTGTTAATTTATAAGTATGATTTGAACTTAGTTTATAACTCATTTGCTGAAAATTTTCTCCTGGGAAAATGGAATCTGTTAGGTATCGTATAGTTAAAAATATGTACTTCAACAAATACTTAATAAACATCTTGCCTATGCAATGGTAAAAGTACTGAGGAGGAGCAGATGGGATACACTATCTGGTTCAATGTATTAGCATATGGATTTTTCACATGGACTTTAATTTGGGCCTGATAATGATTTAGTTTTGCTTTAAGAATATTTTTAACTAACTATATGAAAAGTAGATTTTAGAGATATGTTATTAGTATTTGATCAAATTGGAATACAAGTTATACCACTTTTTAAATGTCATTATCCATTATTGGATAGTTAAATTAATAGTATGTCAGAGAAGTTCAAGAGATAACAGCATTTCATTTTCTTTTTCTAATTCACAAACAGTAATGTACCAAAGAAAGACCTTTTATGTCACTTTTATAGTAAGTGAAGAAATGGATTTGTTACACAGATGTAACTACCTTTATTATAGACTCTTATTTCCTATTAGGAGCTCTGGTAGCGTAGTGCCTAAGGCACTTGACTGCTAACCAGAAAGCTGGCGGTTCAAAGCCACCAGCTACTCATTGGAAGGAAGGTTGGGCAATCTACTTCCGTAGTGATGTGGTTGTTAAGTGCCATTGAGTCAGACCCGACTCACAGTGACTCCTCCTTGGGTTTCCGAGGCAGCATCACTACTGAAGTAGATTGCCCCATCTTCCTTCCGAGGAGTGGCTGGTGGGTTTGAACGACCAGCCTTAGGCACTACGCTACTAGTGATACTGCTTCAGAAACCCAAGGAGTCGGGTCTGACTTGATGGCACATAACAACAACTATTTCTTGTTATTTCTATCTTATCTCATTATTTCAATTTTTGATTTTATTTATGCAAATCTATTGTAGATAAAGGGAGCTCTGGTGGCGTGGTGCCTGAGGCATTTGACTGCTAACCAGAAGGCTGGCAATTCAAACCCACCAGCCACTCCTCGGAAGGAAGACTACACAATCTACTTTCATAGAGATACCTCCTTGGAAACCCAAGGAAGGGTTGCTGTGAGTCAAGTCAACTCAATGGCAATGAATTTTTAATTGTAGATCAAATGGATGATGGAATTATAATACAACCAAACCAAAAAACCAAACTCCCTGATATCGACTCAATTCTAAGTCATATAAACTCCTACTGGGTTTCTATGGCTATAAATCTTTATGGAAGCAAACTACCTCATCTTCTTCCAGAGAGCGGCTGGTGGGTTTGAACCACGGACCTTCTGGTGAGCAGCCACATGCTTTAACCACTATACCATATGAGCTTCTGTATCTCACTGCTGTCCAGTTGGCTCCGACTCACAGCGACCCCTCCTGGGTTTCTGAGGCAGTACCACTATGGAAGTAGATTGCCCAGTCTTCTTTCTGAGGAGCGGCTGGTGGTTTTGAACTGCCAGCCTTCTAGTTAGCAGTCATATGCTTTAGGCACTATGCCACCAGAGCTACAACCGAAAAACCAAACCCATTGCCATTGAGCCAGTTTCAACTAATAGCATCCTCCATTGGGATTTTTAAATTTTTATTGTGATTTGGGTGAAAACTTCACAGAACAAATTAATTTTCCATACAATAGTTCATACATATTTTGTCTCATGACATTGACTACAATACCCCACAATGTTGTAGCAGCTCTCTTCCCTCTTCCTCCCTATAGTTACCTCTTCCCAGTGTCCTTCCCTCCCATGCATTCCCGCCTTTCAAACTGTCTCCCTGTGCATGCACTGTCCTTATGTTCTCCCATGATTGGTCACTCCAAGTAGTGTATCTACCTGATGTAAATGTTCAGCCCATAAGCCTGTCTATTATCTGGCTGGAAGCCAACAGAGTGAGTTCAATTCCAGACCTGAAGGGTAGCTAGGGGCCATAGTCTCAGAGGTCTCACCAGGCTCTGTCAGACCAGCAAACCTGGTCATTTTTTTATTTTATGATTTTGAGATTTGTTCCACATAGTTCTCCCACACTTTCCAGGATCTCCTACACAGATCCCCTTCTGAGTGGTTGACAGTGGTAGCCGGACACCATCTGTTCGTCTGGTCTCATGGTCATATAGGCTGAAGATCACATGGTCTACCAGTCCTTTGGACTAATTTTTTCCATGTGTCTTTGGTTTTATTCATTCTTCTTTGCTGTGGATGAGGAGAGACCCACCATTGCATCTAAGTGGTTGCTTGCAAGCTTTTAAGATCCCAGACTCTACTCACCAAAGTAGGATATGCAACCATGTTTTTGTGTAGTATATTGTGCTAATTGAGCTTGATGTCCTCAGTGACCATGGTCCCAAGCCCACAGGTCTAGCTACTCTCTCCCTCTGGGTAGCTGGCTGTGGCCACGACCTTGGCCCTTGTCAGCTCTTCTATATACCTGGACATTTTTTTATAATACATACAAATACGCTTATAGAAACATCGTCTGCCAACCCTATATGTGGTCATGGGCACAGTACCCCTGCCTAAACATACCTGATCATTCAGCCTGTCCACCCATCTGTCCACCCATAGATCAATGTCTGCCATCACTGACAATGCAGTACTGTATATGCAAAAGCATTCATCTTTGTTGCCTGTACCTCTCATGCACCTCTCTGTGTCTTCCTCTTCCTCAGTGCCACTGTGTTGATCACTCACATTTGGTATATTGCCCTTCCCTTCACCCAAATCAACACATGTGTCTACCTATCTAGTAGTGTTCCCTCCCCACCACTCCCATCCCTGGTAACTAACAAAGAAAGTTTCCTTCCATAAATAAACCTTTCCTTGAGTTTTTACTATAAAGAACTAATACACTATTTGTCCTTCTGTGATTGACTTATTTCACTCAGCATAATGTCCTCCAACTTCCTCCACGTTATATGGTGTTTTGTAGATTCTACATTATTTTTTAGTATTGCATACTATTCCATTGTGTGTATGTACCATCATTTGCTTATCCTTTTTTCTGTTGATGTGCACCTAGGTTATTTCCACCAAAAGTGTATGAGAGTCCCAGTTTCTTCACATCCTCTCCAGTGCTGGAGCAAGATGGTATCTCATTGCTGTTTTGATTTACTTGATGGCAGTGAGTTTTTAGTTTAGAATGGCTAATGATTGAGAATATATCTTCATGTGTTTGTTGGTCGCCTGAATATCCTCTTTGGTGAAGTGTCTATTCATGTCTTCTGCCCATTTTTTAATTGGATTGTTTGTCTTTTTTGTTGTTGAGGTGTTGGAGTT
>NW_006921684.1:7826477-7832014 GCF_000298275.1 Orycteropus afer afer
AGGTCTCTTTCCTTTCCATATAAAGTTAGTGATTGGTTTTTCCACATTCTTAAAAAATGTTGATGGGATCTGGACTGGGATTGCACTGAATGAATAGATTGCTTTGGGTATAAATGACATTTTCACAATGTTCCATCTTCCTATCCATAAGTGTGGTATATTCTTCCATTTATGCAAATCTCTTATGGTTTCTCAAAGTAGTCTTTTGTCGTTTTCTTTATACAGGTCTCTTGTGTGTCTGGTAAGATTTATTTCCAAGTATTTTATTGTTTTGGTAGCTATTGTAAATGGTATTGATTTCCTTATTTCCTTTTCAGCAGTCTCTCTGCTTGCTTGGTAAAGTGGAGGGTCAACAAAAAAGGGGAAAGCCCTCAACTAGTGGGATTGACACAGTGACTGCAACGATGGGCTTAGGTGTAGCAAGGATTGTGAGTCTGGCACAGGACCAGATAGTGTTTCATTCTGTTGTACATAGGGTCACTATGAGTTGGAGCCAACTTGACAACACCTAACAGCAGCAACATGGCAATCTTTTGCTGGTGTAGAGGACTCCAACTGATTTCGTATGTTGATCTTGTAACCTGCCACTAAGCTAAATCTCTCAATTAGTTCCAGTACTTTTCTTGCTGAGTCTCTTGGGTTTTCTATATACAGGATCATATCATCAGCAAATAGGGATAGTTCAACTTCTTCCTTACCAGTTTGGATGCCTTTGATTTCCCTTTTTGCCTTATTGCTCTGGCTAGGACTTCCAATACAGTGTTGAATAGAAGTGATGATGGAGGGCATCCTTGTCAGGTTCCTGTTCACAAGGGCAATGTTTTCAGTCTTTCTCCATTGAGAACAATGTTGGCTATTGGTTTTGCATATATTCCCTTTATTATGTTGAAGAATGTCCTTTCTATTCCTATTTTGCTGAGAGTTTTTCAGGAATGGGTGTTGGATTTTATCAAATGCCCTTTCTGCATCAATTGATATGATCATGTGGCTTTTTCTTTATTTTACTTATGTGATGGATTACATCGATTGCTTTTCTAATGTTGAACCATCCTTGCATATCTCCTATGTACCCCACTTGGTCATATTGTATTACTGTTTTTATATATTGTTGGAGTCAATTGGCTAGGATTTTGTTGAAGATTTTTGCATCTATATTCATGAGGGATATTGGTCTGTAGTTTTCCTTTTGAGGGATGTCTTTGCCTGATTTTGGTATCAAGGTTATGCTTGCTTCATAAAATGAATTAGGGAGGATTCCATCTTTTTATGTTCTGGAATGGTTTGAGTAAGAACAGTGACAATTCTCTGAATATTTGGTAGAATTCTCCAGTGAAACCGTCTGGACTAGGACTTTTTTTTGTTGGTAATTTTTTTTATGACCTGTTCAATTTCTTCTTTTGTTATGGGTCTGTTCAAATTTCCCACCTCAGTCTGTGTTAGTTTAAGTAAGTAGTATGTTTCTAGAAATCTGTCCATCTCTTCTAGCTTTTCAAATTTGTTCGAGTACAGTTCTTCATACTATCCTGATATTTATCCTTTTTATTTTAGTTGGTTCTGGTGTGATATTGCCTGAGTCATTTTTTATTCATGTTATTTGTATTCCCTCCTCCTTTTCCTTTGGTAAATTTGCCAGTGGTTTGTCTCTTTTATTAATATTTTCAAAACAACTTCTAGTCTTGTTGATTTTTTTTTTTTGTTGTCTTTCTATTTTCTGTTTATTTCTGTTTGAATCTTTGTTATTTCTTTTCTTCTGGTGACATAGGATTTTTGCTGCTCTTTTTCTAATTGTTGGAGATGTTGGGTTAAGGGGCTGATTTTGGCTCATTCTTCTTTTTTGATGTTTGCATTCATTGTTATAAATTGGCCTCTGATCACTGCTTTTGCTGTGTCCCAAAGATTTTGATATGTTCTCTTTTAGTTCTTGTTTGATTCAAGGATTTTTTTTTTTTTTAATTGTGATTTGGCTGAAAGTTTACAGAGCAAATTCACTTTCCATATAGCAGCTCACATACATTTTGTCTCATGACATTGATTACAATCTCCCACAATGCAACAGCTCCCTTCCCACTTCCTCCCCATAGTTACCTCTTCCCTGTGTCCTTCCTTCCATGCACTCCTGCCCCCTGAGCTGTCTCCCTATGCATACACAGCCCTTCTTTCTCCCATGGTTGATCTCTCTAAGGAGTGTATGTACCTAATGTAAATGTTTGTCTCATATGCCTGTCTTTTGTTTGGCTGGAAGCCACAGGAGTGTGTTCAATTCCAGACCTGAAGGGCAGCTATGGGCTATAGTCTCAGTGGTTCCATCAGGCTCTATCAGACCAGCAAACCTGGCGCCCCCCCCCCCCTTTTTCCAAAAGATTTTGAGTTTTTTTCCACATTGTTCTCCCGCTCTATCCAGGGCTCTCCTACATAGATCTCCCTCTCAGTGGTTGACAGTGGTAGCCGGGCACCATTTAGTTCTTCTGGTTTCATAGTTGTGTAGGCTGAGGAACACATGATGTACCAGTTGCTTGGACTAATTGTTTCCATGAATCTTTGGTTTTCTTCATTCTTCTTTGCTCTGGATGAGGAGAGACCCATGGTTGCATTTAGATGGCCACTTGCAAGCTTTTCAGATCCTAGTCACTACTCACCAAAGTAGGATGTGGAACAATGTTTTGTGTAGTATGTTATGCCAGTTAAGCTTGATGTCCCCTGTGACTATGGTCCCGAGCCCACAGGTCAAACTATTTGCTCCCTCTGGGTAGCTGGCTGTGGCCAAGAGGTGACTACAACCTTGTCACTTGTCAGCTCTTCAATATAGTTGGGAATTCTTACAGAACATACCAATACACTTATAGAAACATTTTTCAGCCAACCCTATACATGGTCTTGGGCCCAAACCCCCCTGTGTAGACATACCTAATAGTTCAGCCTGTCCACCCATCTATCCCCATGTATATCAGTGTTTGCCTTCACTGACAATGCAGTACTGTATGTGCAAAAGGGTTCATCTTTGTTGTCTGTATTTCCCATGTACCTCTCTAAGTCTTCCTCAATGCCACCGTGCTGATCACTCACATTTGGTATATTGGCCTTAGTTTCACCCAAATCAATACTTGTCTTTACCTATATAACAGTGTTCCCTACCCTTCCCTCCCACCACTGATAACCAACAAAGAAAATTTCCTTCCTTTCCTTAACTTTTTACAATAACAGACTAAGACCATATTGGTCCTTCTGTGATTGAGTTATTTCACTCCGCATAATGTCCTCCAAATTCATCTATATTATGCAGTGTTTTGCAGATTCTACATTATTCTTTAGGGTTGCATAGTATTCCATTGTGTGTATGTATCATAGTTTGGTTATCCATTTTTCAACTGATGGACACCTAGGTTGTTTGCATCTTTTGGCTATTGTAAATAGTGCTGCGATGAACATGGGTGTGCATATATCTGTTCTTGTCCTGGCTCTCACTTCTTCAGGATAAGGGAATGGCTGGGTCAAATGGTATTTCTCATTCTAACTTTTTAAGGAATCGCCATACTGCTTTCCACAGTAGTTGTATCATTTTACAGTCCCACCAACAGTGTATGAGAGTCCCAAACTCTCTGCATCCTCACCAGCATTTGTCATTGTCTGTCTTGTTGAACTTTACTACTAGTACTGGGGCAAGATGGTATGTCATTGTTGTTTTGATTTGCATCTCTCTAATGGCTAATGATCATGAGCATTTCTTCATATGTTTGCTGGCCGCCTGAATATCCTGTTTGGTGTAGTGTCTATTTAGGTCTTCTGCCCATTTTTTAATTGGATTTTTTGCCTTTTTGTTGCTGAGGTGTTGGAGTTTTCTATGAATTCTAGAGATATACCCCTTGTCAGATATGCCGTTGCTGAATATTTTTTCCCAATCAGTAGGTTCTCTTTTGGCACTTGAAGAAGGCTTTGGAAGCACATAACAGTTTAATTTTTAAAAGATTCCACTCATCTAGTTTTTCTTCTGCTGTTTGTGCATTTTGGGTTATGCTTGATAGTCTGTTTATGCCATATATTAAGGCCCCTAAATTTGCCCCTAGTTTTTCCTTGAGGAACTTTATAGTTCGAAGTTTCACATTGAAGTCTTTGATCCATCTAGAGTTAGTTTTTGTGTATGGTGTGAGGTACAGATCTTGTTTCATTTTTCTGCAAATGGATATCCAGTTTTGGCAGCACCATTTATTAAACAAACATTCTCTTCCCTGTTTAATGGATTTCAACCCTTTGTTGAAGATCAGCTGACCATAGGTTGATGAATCTATTTCTGGTTTCTCAATTCTACTCCATTGGTCTGTGTGTCTGTCATTATACCAGTACAAGACAGTATTGACTATTGTGGCTGTATAGTAGGTTTTGAGATCAAGCAGTGTGAGACCTCCTACTTGTTCTCCTTCTTCAATAGTGCTTTGTTTATCCGAGGTCTCTTTCCTTTCCATATAAAGTTAGTGATTATTTTTTCCATATCCTTAAAGAATGTTGATGGGATCTGGATTGCATTGAATTTATAGACTGTTTTGGGTAGTAACATTTTTACAATGTTCAATCTAACTGTCTATGAACATGGTATGTTCTTCAATTTATGTAGATCTCTTATGGTTTCTTAAAGTAGGTTTTTATAGTTTTCTTTGTATAGGTCTTTTGTGTCCCTGTAAGATTTATACCCAAAGTTTTTTTTTTTTTTTTAAATAGCTATTGTAAATGGCACTGATTTATTTCTTTTTCAGCAATCTCTTTGCTGGTGTAGAGGAATCCAGCTTTTTGGGTATTTATCTTGTATCCTGCTTCTATGCTAAATATCTCCATTAGTTCTAGCATTGTTTTTGCTGAGTATCTTGGTTTTCTATGCATAGCATCATATCAGCAAATAAGGATAGTTTGATGTCTTCCTTACCAATTTGAATGCCTTTGATTTCCCTTTCTTGCCTTATTGCCCTGGCTAGGACTTCCAGTACAATGTTGAATAGAAGTGGTGATAAAGGCATCCTTTTCTGGTTCCTATTTGCAAGGGGAATGGTTTCAGTCTCTCTCCATTGAGAATAATGTTGGCTGTTTGTTTTGCATAGATGCCCTTTATTATGTTGAGGAATGTCCCTCTATTGCTATTTTGCTGAGAGTTTTGATCAGGAATGGGTGTTAGATTTTATCAAATGCCTTCTCTGCATTGATTGCTGTGATCATGTCGTTCTTTTCCTTTGTTTTATTTATGTAGTGGATCACATGGATTATTTTCCTAATGTTGAACCATCCTTGCATACCTGTTATGAATCCCACTTCATCATAATGAATTATTTTCTTGATATGTTGTTGGAGTCTGTTGGCAAGGATTTTGTTGAAGATTTTTGCATCTGTATTCACGAGGGATACCGGTCTGGTAGTTTTCCTTTTGAGTGATGTCTTTGCCTGGTTTTGGTATCAAGGTTATGCTTGCTTCATAAAATGAATTAGGGAAGATTCTATCCTATGTATGTTTTGGAATAGTTTGAGTAGGATTGGTATCAGTTCTTCTCTGAATGTTT
>NW_006921684.1:7832517-7835233 GCF_000298275.1 Orycteropus afer afer
GTGACTGTAGGCTTTTCTTGCTGTTCCTTATCTAATTGTTAGAGAAGTTGATTTAAAGTGTTGAATTTGGCTCTTTCTTTTTTGATGTGTGCATTTATTGCTATAATTTGGCCTCTGATCAGTACTTTTGTTGTTTCCCAGAGGTTTTGGTGTGTTGTGTTTTCATATTTATTTGATTCAAGGAACTTTTGAATTTCATTTTTTATTTCTTCTCTTATCCAGTCTTAAGGAGGGTGTTGTTCAGTTTCCATGTATTTGCTCTTTTTCTGTTTATCTTCCTGTTATTCTAGGGGTTCAAACCCACCAGCCACTCCTCGAGGAAGCTTGGGCAATGTACTTCCATAGTCATACCACCTCAGAAACCCAAGGAGGGGTTGCTATGAGCCTGGTCCGACTCGACGGCATACAACAATAACAACAATTTGATAGCATTGTGATGGGAGAAGATGATTTGCAGTATTTCAGTGTTTTTTAATTGATTAACGCTTGCTTTGTGGCCTAACATATGGTCTATCCTGGAGAATGTTCCATGTGCACTGGAAAGAATATATATTGTGTAATTGTTGGGTGAAGTGCTCTATAGATGTCTATAAGGTCAAGTTGGTGGATTGTATTGTTTAGCTCTTCTGTGTCATTGTTGAGTTTCTTTTCAGTTGTTGTTTCATTGAAAGTGGGGTATTAAAGTCTCCCACTATGACTGTGGAGTCATCTATTTGTCTTTTCAACTCTTTTAAAGTCTGATTTTTGTATTTTCAACTCTTATAAAGTCTGATTATGTATTTATGTATTTCATTGGGTCCATTGATATTTATTATGGTTATATCTTCTTGTTCAATTAATCCTTTAATCATTATACAGTGCTCTTCCCTGTCTCATGTGGTGGTTTATGTCTTAAAGTCAATTTTATCCGAAATTAATATTGCCACTCCTGCTCTTTTTTGGTTGCCATTTGCTTGATATATCTTTTTCCAACCTTTGATTCTTAGTCTATTTTTTTGTCTTTGTCTCTAACGCATGTCTCTTGTAGACAGCATATTGATGGGTTATGTTGTTTTATCCAGTCGGCAACTCTCCGTCTCTTGAGTAGTGCATTAAATCCATTAACATTCAGTGTAATTATTGACAAGTATGAACTGGTTGCTGTCATTTTGTTATGTATTTTTTCACGGTGTTCTTAGTTTCTTTGTTCCATATAATTTTCTGTTCTGAGCTCATTTTGTTTATGAATCATGTTATCATTTCCTTTGTTGCTATTGTTTTAGTATTTGCCAAATATTTGTGCTTGTCCTCTTTTTTATTGTGATATGAAAGCTTATCATTTTTCTTTGAGGTTACCCTGTGATTTAATTTTCTTCCTAAGTTTAGAACAGTGTGTTCTGTCTTTCAGTTGTCTTGAGTTCCTCACCATTAAGAAGTTCTGTAATTACACTATTTTTTTCCCTCTTTTTGGTTGATAGTTGTCCTTATTTGCTATTTGATGTCTCTGGTTCCCTGTTTACAATCTTGTAAACTTATTTTACTTTGTATACTTCCTTAACTAGCTTGGTTTCTGGTTTATGTCATGAATGTCAATGGTAGGTTGTTGTTTGCTTTTGTTGTTTCTCTGACCAAAGGACTCAGTTTAGTATCTCTTGTAATGTTGGCCATGTTTTAACAAATTCCCTTAATTTCTGCTTATCTGGAAATCTCTTGATTTCATCATCATGTTTTTGGGACATTTGGGACAATTTTGCTGGGTATATAATTCTTGATTGGATTTATTTTTTCCCCCAGGGTTTTATATGTACCATCCAATTACCTTCTTACTTCCATGGTTTCTGCCAAGAAATCAGAGCTTAGTCTTACTGGTTGCTCTTTGTAGGTAACTTTTTGTTTCTTCCATGCTGCTTTCAGGATTCTTTTTTTGTCTTTGGTTTTGTTGAGTTTGATGATATGTCTTGGTGAGTTTTTTGAGGGTGTCTATCCTGTTTGCTACTCCTCGGAAGGAAGGTTGGGCAATCTACTTCCGTAGTGATACTGCCCCAGAAACCCAAAGAAGGGTTGATACGAGTCAGGTCTGACTTGATGGCGCATAACAACAACATCCTGTTTGGGTTTCATTGGACTTCTTGAATGGATATATTCTTGTCTTTCATCATATCAGGGAAATACTCTTCCAACAAATCTACCGTGTTCTCTGTGGTTTTATTTGTCTCTTTCTGTTCTGGAATTCTGATTACATGTAGGTTATTCCTCTTGATGGTATCCTACATGAATCTTAGGCTTTCTTAATTTTGTTTTGATCTTTTTTCTGACTGATCCCTTTCCAAAGAAGCATTGAGGTATTTGTCTTCAATCTCACTAATTGTGTCATCCACTGCTTTAATTCTACTCCTTTTCCCATTCAATGTTTTAACTATGTAAAAATTTAATATTAATCTTCTGGATTTCTATCTGTAGATTTTGTATGAAGTCTAGTTTTTCATTTATCATTTTTTTCTTGTATTGTCTTCTGAAATTCTTTTGAGGTTTTGTCTGTGTTTTCCTTAATTTTGTCAGTGTTTTCCTTGATCTATCTCTCAACCCATTGAAGGTACGCAAATATAATTCTTTTGAATTCCTCATCAGGGAATTTCTTCCTCAGGGATGCATTTTGTGTCTGTATTCTGCTCCCTTATTTCTACTGCTTTATCTTGCTTCTTTGTGTGGACTGTGATGGTCTATTTTCTTTTTCTTT
>NW_006921684.1:7861587-7865288 GCF_000298275.1 Orycteropus afer afer
TCCTCAGGGATGTGTTCTGGGTCTGTATCCTGCTCCCTTGTTTCTACCACTTTATCCTGCTTCTTTGTGTGGACTGTGATGGTCTGTTGTTTCTGAGGCATCGTGGCGTTCTATTTAGATCTCTGTTAACTGTTTGTGAAGATCAGCCAAGGGTGATTCAGGCTCTTCTTGGTGGTTTTTGATCGTTGGCCCTTTGGTGGAGAAGGAGGTAGTGGCTCTTGTTCAGTAAGTGAAGTCTCAGGAGTTGTGTGTGTAGTTGTGTCTTATGGGGACTGTTGTTGTCTACCGCTCAGTTAGACACAAATTACAATTGAATCACCATCAAGATTCAGACTTGCAGGTCCGGAGTGACCTTGGCGTTGCTGGAAAGCAGGACGTGTTCTTAAGCCCCAGAAATCTGTGAGCGTGCTGTCTCTTTAAATATCCAAAATAGTCAAGCCAATTTTAAACGTTCAGAATGATGGTGCCCTCTGGACTGGCAAAACTCCACAGCTCAGCCCACCTTTGTCTTCACCTTCTCTGTTTATTCCCCAGCCACCAGAACAGTCCTCTGTGCAATGCCTGGCTAAGAGGGCTTATTTGTAGGCTAATTCTTAGGTCCTCCCACCACTCCGGAATCTCCAAGCTGTCTGTGCCGTCAGGATTGCTGCCAGACTGCAACTCTGTATGTCTCCTTTTTTGGTATTTTCACACAAATTCTTTTGTTAGTTGGGGTTTAATCCACTTCTATATCCTCCCCTCCAAGGCTCAGGAGTCCAAGATTATCTTCTGTGTCTGTATTAATTGGTTTCCCTTTTTGTTTGTTGAAGACTGTCTGTGTAGTCTTTCTGCCTAGTCCGCCATCTTGCCGGAACCTGATGGTCTATTTTCTCTGAGACATCATGACATTGTTGTATTTGTATTTAATTGGTGATTGTATGTTGGAGTGGTTCACCCAAGATTTTCATTTTCTGTGTTTTGTTCCGATATATGTGGGTAACCAGGGTACTGTGCTCCTTTATTTGCTAGTTGGCTGCACTTGTGCCCTCATCATCTGTCTCCTGGTGGGTGTGATAGAGAAGGAGAGTTGGTGCACAGATCTCTGTTAGCTGTTTGTGAATAGCAGTTAAGGTGAGTCAGTCTCATATTGGGTGTTGTGTATCATTGGCTGGTTTGTGCAGAATCAAGTGGTGACCCTCACTCAGTAGGTGGGGCTGAACAAGGTGGGGGTATGGTTGGGTTGTATGGGTACGGTTGCTGTCGCCCACTCAGTGAGACAAAACCAACAATAGAAATAAATACCAGAAAAGTAAAAACATGAGGACAAAAAGCACATGCTGCATAAACACACAGGAACAGTCACCAGAAGGGGTGGGGGAGAGGAAAGGCAGTAATGGGATGATAAAATTTAAAGAAATACTTTAAAAACACAGAAGAAATATAAATAGAAAAATAGGGGAAAAACCCCACAATATCTGGAGAGTGGGGAATAAGAGAAAAGAACTAGAGTAAGAGAATAATGAAGGAAAAAATGGGGAGAATGTATGAAGGAAAAAATGGGGAGAATATACAAAGGAAAACAATGGATGAGAAGAACCACAAAAAAGAAAAATATGGGAATCAAGAAAAGGGAAGAGAAAAAACTGCCAAAGAGTAGAACCTGGCAAGGGACAAAGAATAAAAATGAAAAGTAAGAAAGAAAAAATAATAATTTAAAGACAAACCAAAAACACAAAACAAAAAAAGGTGTGGGTGGGTACAGGGAAGTGCACCCAGTCTGTCAGTGTACACAGACTGGGATGGAATTCCTGCCTGCCCAGAGGTGGGTGGGGGTGAGGGATGGCTGCACTTCCATTCACCAAGAGGGTGTGGGGTATAAGAGTAATAAGGGGAAGGTTGCACCTTTTCAGTCGTAAGCCTCTGGTATGTCCATGCTGTCCTAGGCAAGCAGAGTCCATTCTTAGGTCCCTGGAATCTGAATGAGAATGCTATCATTTTAAATATCCAAAATGGCCGAACCGCTTTTAAACATTCAAAAGGGCTGCGCCCTCTGGCAAGCCAAAATTCCATGGTTCAGTTTGTCTCCTTCTTTGCTGTTTCCCTTTTTAGTCATTAGTCACTAGTGCAGTCATCCATGTATCCCCTGGTTAGCAAGGCTGATTTTTAGGTTCTTGGGTCCTCACACCACTTGGGAATATCCAAACTGTCCGTGCTGTCAGGATCACTGACAGTCCATAGCTCCATTTGTTACCTTATTCACTGTTTCCATGCAGGTTCTTCTTCTAAACCAAAAAAGAAAAAACCCAAACCCACTGCCATCAAGTCAGTTCCAACTCATAGCAACCCCCATTGGGTTTCTGAGGTCGTAAATCTTTATAGAAGTACATTGCCTAGTTTTGCTTCCACCGAGTGGCTAGTGAGTGGGTTTGAACCACCAGCATTCTGGTTAGCAGTCAGATGCCTAGTCACTGTGCTACCAGAGCTCCTTAGGTTGTTCTACTAATCAGAGTTTAATCCACTTCTATATCATTCTTTTCAAAGCTCAGGACTCCAGGAATGTCTTCCGTATCTTTGTCAATTGTTTTTTTTTATTTTTTTTGAAGAGGGTCTGTGTAGCTTGTCTGTCTGTTCTGCTGGCTTACTGGAAATGGCTGACCTTGTCTTTTAATCACTGTGTAATTGAAGCAAGTAATGCAATTTCTCTGAGCCTCAGTTTCCTTACTTCTAAAATGAGAATATTTTAAATTATAGTACCTACCTCTGGGCAAGAATTAAATAATAAAATGCATAGTTAAAGCACTTAGCACAGTGCTTGGTACACATTATTAGTGCTTTTGATAAAAAAATGAAAAAGCTTCAAATATTTCTTCCAATTGGTTGCTTTATGTCTAACTTTAAGAATTTTTTTTTCTTTTCTCTACAGAACTTTTTTTTTTAAAAAATTGGTAGTAATGTATGTCAGTATTTTATTTTATGACATTTCCTTTGGGATTATGTTAAATTGTTCATTACCACCAAGATTATGTAAATGTTATGGAAGCCTTTTTCAATGTGAACAAGTTGTAAACGGAATCATTAATATTAATGACTCAGACTAAAGAAGCAGAAGAATAGTAGTATGATTTTGTTTGTTTCTTCGGAAAAATATTAGCATTTGTGTCTAAATAAAAAAATCTGAAACAATTCACATATTTAACAACAGTTTTTGTATTTTTTAAAAAGACTTTGACAACACATTCCCTTGGATTATTCATATACTTAGAACAGACCTAGGAGCCCTTTTGGTACACTGGTTAAAGTGCTTGACTGCCAACCAGAAGGTTGCCATTTTGAATCCATCAGCCCTCATGGGTGAAAGATGTAGCAGTCTCTTTCTGGAAAGTTTTACAGCCTCAGAAACCCTGTGGGGCACTTTTACTCTGTTCTATAAAGTTCCTATGAGTGAGAATCAAGACAGAAATTTTGTTACTATTTGTTTTGGTTTAGAAAGGACCTGTGCTATTCTATATAGTGTTTTTGTGTACATTGGTAAATGGTATTCTCCTTAGGACAATGGATTGAATTAGAAAAAAAATCTCCTCCCTTCAAATGATTACTCTAGGTCAAGGCAATTGCTTGGGCTTGAAGGTAATGGGAACATCAGCTGGAGTTTAGATACCACCTGTCTCTTCCACCAGGTCTCTTTAGTACTGTCCTGATCATACAACTTTTTTTTTTTTTTT
>NW_006921684.1:7868138-7888251 GCF_000298275.1 Orycteropus afer afer
GGTTGGGGTTTAGTCCACTTCTGTATCCTTCCCTTCAAGGCTCAGGGGTCCAAGATTATCTTCTGTGTCTGTGTTAATTGGTTTTCCTTTTCTTTGTTGAAGAGGGTCTGTGCAGTCCTTCTGCCTAGTCCGCCATCTTGCCGGAACTCCCCCCCAATCATACAACTTTATGCGCTGGGACCACGCCCCAGTGTTATCACAGAACGGCTTTTGAAATAGTTTGAAAAATTGAGGAATAATTCATATGCATCCATCTGTATAATTCAATTGAGTAGAGCAGCCTTTTACACAGCAGTTTCGTTAAAAAAAAAAAAAAAAAGCCTTTTTTTAAAAAATGATTATACACCTAAAACCAGATCCACTGTCATTGAGCCAATTGTGATTTATGGTGACCCTATTGGAAAGAGTAGAACTGCTCCCATAAGGTTTCCAAAGCTGTAAATCTTTATGGAAGCAGACTGCCTCATCTTTCTCACTCAGACTAGCTATTGGGTTCGAACTGCCAACCTTTTGGTTAGCAGCTGAATGCTTTAACCACTGCACAACCCACCAGAGCACCAATTTGAGTGTAGTAAGAAAAAAGAAGAAAGTACCAGTGCCAATCATACAGCACTGTGTTCTTATATCCTGGGTACTAATTCATGAGCTCTTAAGGGTTGACTCTTTCCTCCTAGTACATAATGATGCTAATGGCCCATCTGAGGTCATGTCTCTTTCAGTGTTTTTCTTGTTATGGGAAAACTGACTAATTTTGAGATGGGTCTCTACCAAAATGTGCTCTGTAGCAGCCTCACACTTTGGACTTAACCCATTCTATCGTTCTCTCTTTCTCTTAAATTGCTCTATAGCTCCTTATCCGTGATTCATTCTTACTCACCACACAGCCATTTCTCTGTGTTCTTTAGAGTCCTCATTCCTTTATATATATATATTCCTCAAATCTGTTCTCAAAATGTTTTTTTCATTTCCTTGCTTTAATTGAGGCTTGAGTCTCCCAGGGTTCTCCTGAGACTGGGATTTTTCCCCACATCTAGAGGTAGTGTTGGTAATAACTCTTCATTGCCTCTTTGGGAGCCTCACTTTTCCTTTTTCATGCAAGAACTCTTCTTTGAGATTTGCCCTATTACTGAACCACTAATTGCCTTTCATCATTGCTGTGATTTATCAGCTCCCTGGTAGTACCCGTCATTTACTGAGGATTTTAGTCTTTCTCTGCGATTCTTGCCATCCTCATGGGTGATCCTAGTGACAATGTGGACAGTTCAACCAACAATCAAGTTTCTTAAACTGACATGTTCTGATCCTCTCCTTTTCTTCTCATCTATTATGCTCTCATTGTATAACTTTCATCCCCATCCATCTTAGATGATGTGGTGATCATTTTGTCACTTTTGCCAGTACTCTCTAGGTCTTGGATTTATTTTCCTTATGTTAATTTTCCTAGAAAATTCCCAACCATCTGCTTGCAGTTGTAGTTTCTCCAGCCAGGCTCATAGTCCTCGTAGAGGAAAGAGTGTAATTATGGGATAGTTGTACAAGAGATTTATAGTCTTCAATTTCAAATCACCTCTCAGCACTGCAGTTGTACGTCTTTATCACTTTTCTCAAGTGCCCTTTTCTACCACTCTTTTCTTTCTCAGCAATACTCTTGCCTCCTATTTCATAGGGAAATTTGAGGCTACCAAGCTTGAGCTCTTCCAGCTTTTCCCTCTTGTCACTACAAATGTTCTGGTTACCTAGTACTGCTCTGACAGGAAATCTGCCACAAATGAGGTGGCTTTAACAAACAGGAGTTTATTCTCTTACAGTGTGGGAGGCTAGAAGTCTGAGTTCCAAGTGCCAAGCGCTAGGGGCTGTGTGAAAGCCCCTTGACCTTGGGCTTCATCTCTGCCTCTTGTTCTGGTCCACTGAAGCTAGAGGCATCTCTTCACTCAGGCAGCTACTGGCTGCTGAGGCTTATAAGCTCAAGGTCGACAAATAAAATGGCACAGTTCCAATTTTACCAAACCACACGGCAGGCCATTAATTCAAGTCCACTGTAAGTCCCAAGGTTGATAGAGCATGGCAGGCTGTTAAACAACGACATGGTTACATGCAGGGTTCAAGCATGCCATAAGCTAGAGATCATCCCCAAGGCTTCTCCTTATATACAGGAGGCAGACCATGTACCCAAAGGCAGCTATTCAGCTGCTCACAGTAGATTCCACCATGGAGTTGTTTACCAGTCTCATCATGGGGAATACTACATCCAGCTGCCCAGCCACTCAACCAGGCCTAACCAAGTTGACACAAAACTTAACTACCACAACAAATATATATATTCTTTCCTTCTTAGGTGTTTGGAGAAAGAGATGTCTTTTCTTCTACTTCAAAGTAATCCTATGATCCCTGCTTCTAAGGGCTTTATGCCATCAAATTTATTGTAATTTCTGAATTGTGAAGTTCTTTGATCCTGCCTACTTCTTCCTGAAAGCATGAGGAAAAGCTCATCTTCATCTTTAAGAAAAAAAAAGGCCATTGTTTGTTTGTTTGTTGTTTGCCGTCGAGTCAGCCCCGACTCATAGCGACCCCTCCTTGGGTTTCCGAGGCAGTATCGCTACGGAAGTAGGATTGCCCAAACTTCCTTCCGAAAAAAAGGCCATAAGTAAATAAATAAATCCACCAGTCCTTTAACTTTGTTCTCCTCTAACACTCTCTCTCTGTCTTCTTACCATTGAAACCAAGGTTTTCAAGACAGTATCCTATTTCTACTTTCTGCTATTAATTTAAAGCAAAGCAAAATAAACATTACTATCTAGTCGATCCCAACTTAAGGCAATCCCATGGGTTACAGAGAACTGCTTCATAGGATTTTCTTACTTGTAATTTTTATGGAATCAGTTCCATAAAGGCTTTTCTTTCACATAGTGGCTGAGTAGGTTCAAGCCATCAATCTTTAGGTTAGCAGCCAATTGTCTCCTATTTGTTGGAATGGCCTAATTTAAAAAAAAAAAAAAAGAAGACAAAATTAATTATTAAATACCAGCGTATCCTTGGAATGAAAGTTGGGCAATCTACTTCTATAGTGATACTGCCTCAGAAACCCAAGGAGGGGTTGCTATGGGTCGGATCTGACTCCATGTCAGTGAGTTTTTGGGGAGCTCTAGTGGCTTATTACCTAAGGCATTTGATTGCTAACCAGAAGGCTGGTGGTTGAAACCCACCAGCCACTCCTTGGAAGGATGATTGGGCAATCTACTTCTGTAGAGACATCACCTTGGAAACCCAAGGAGGGGTCGCTATGAGTTGGATCCGACTCCACGGCAGTGAGTTTGGTTTTTTTAATATGCATTTGCAAGAGTTCAACATCACCATTAATCATAGAAATGCAAGTTATATCAACTATAAAAATCTGTCAGTTTGTCATACTGTGTGTTGCTGTGAGGCTGGAGGCTATACCATTGGTATTGAGATACTAGCAGGATCAGCCATGGTGGACAGGTTTCAGCAGAGCTTCCAGGCTAAGACAGACTAAGAAGAAGGACAGGGCCATCTACTTCTGAAAACAACTGTCCACTGAAAACCTTATGAATAGCAGTGAAACACTATCTGACGTATTACTGGAAAATTTTATGAATAGTCCTGAAACAATGTCTGATAGTACTGGAAGATGAGCCCCTCAGGTTGGAAGGCACTGAAAATATGACTGGGGAAGTACTGCCTCCTCAAAGTAGAATCGACCTCAGTGACATGGATGGAGTAATGTTTTCCATTTGCTGACAGGGCTAAACTCAAAATAGGAAAAACAGCTGCAACCACCCATTAATAACCAGAATGTGGAATATGCAAGGTATGAATCTAGGAAAATCAGAAGCTGTCAAAAATGAAATGGAATGCATAAAGATCTATATCCTGGGCATTAATGAGCTGAAATGGACTGGTATAAGTCATTTTCAATCAGGCAGTCATATGGTCTGGTATGCTGGGAATGACAAATTGAAGAGAATGAAGTCACATTCATCCTCAAAAAGAATGCTTCAAAATCAATCCTGAAGTACAATGCTATCCGTGATAGGATATCCATACATCTTTTAGGAAGACCAGTTAATACTATAATTTTTCAAATTTATGGGTCAACCACTGAAATCACAGATAAGAAAACTGAAGATTTTTACTAGCTTCTGCAATCTGGATTAGATCAAATGTGCAATCAAGATATATTGATTGTTATTGGTGATTGAAATATGAAAGTTGGGATCAGGAGAATCACCGGTAGTTGGAAAATATGGCCTTGGTGATAGAAATGACACCAGAGATAGCATGGTAGAACTTTGGAAGACTAAGCTCTGGTAGAGTAGTGCCTAAGGCACTTGACTATTAACCAGGAGGCTGGCAGTTCAAACCCACCAGCTACTCCTCGGAAGGAAGGTTGGGCAATCTCCTGCCATAGTGATAACACCTCGGAAACCCACGGAAGGATTGCTGTGAGTCAGGTCTGACTCAACGGCACATAATAACAACAACTTATTCATTGCAAAAACCTTTTTTCAACAACATAAAAGGCAGTTATACACTTGGACCTCACCAGATGGAGTACACAGAAATCAGATTGACTACATATTGACTACATCTGTGCAAAGAGGTGATGGAGAGACTCAATAGCTTTAGTCAAAACAAAAGTCGGAGCTGATTGTGGAACAGATCATCAATTGCTTAAGAGGAAGTTAGAATTGAAGCTGAACAATATTAAAACAAGTCCACAAGAACCAAAATATGACCCTGTTACATCCCACACGAATTTAGAAGAACAGATTTGACACACTGAGCACCAAAAACCAGAATTATTGAAAACCAGATGAGTTGTGTGACATCAAGAACATCATACATGAAGGAAGCAAAAGGCCATTAAAAAAGCAGAAAAGGAAGAAAAGGCCAAAATGGATGTCAAAAGAGATTCTGAAACAGAGAGTAGCTAAATAAAGCAGATAGAAGAAATGACAAGATAAAATAGCTGAACAGAAGATTTCAAAGAGCAGCTCAAGGAGACAAAGTCAGTTATTATAATGAAATGTGCAAAGACCTGAAGTTAGAAAACTAAAAGGGAAGAACATGTTTGACATTTCTCAAACTGAAAGAACTGAAGAAAAAATTCAAGCCTTGAGTTGCAATATTGAAGGATTCTACAGGCAAAACACTGAAAGATGCAGGAAGCATTAAAAGAAGGTAGAAGAAATACACAGAGCCATTGTATCAAAAAGAATTGGCCAATGTTCATCTATTTCTGGTAGTAGCATATGATCAGGAACCAGTGGTATTGAAGGATGAACTCCAATCTGCACTGAAGGAATTGGCCAAAAACAAGGCTCCAGAAATTGATGGAATACTCACTGAGATGTTTCAACAAAAACAGATGCAGTGCTGGGGTGCTTACTCATTGCTACCAAGAAATTTGGAAGATAGCCAACTGGCCAACTCACTTCTGGGAGAGATTGGTATTTGCTCCCATTCTAGAGCAAGATGATCCAACAGAGTGTGGGAATTATTGAACAATATCATTAATATCACATACAAGTAAAATATTGCTGAAATAATTCAAAAACAGTCCTGCAGTATATTGACAGGGAACTTCCAGAAATTCAAGCTGGAGTCAGAAGAGGACATGGAATGAGGGATATCATTGATGATGTCAAATGGATCTTAGCTGAAAGCAAAGAATACCAAGAAGATATTTGCCTGTGTTTTATTGACTATGCGAAGATACTTGTCTGTGTGGATCCATAACAAATTATGGATAGCGCTGCAAAGAACGGGAATTCCAGGGAACTTAATTGTTCTCATGAGGAACCACTAAATAGACAGAAGGGCTGTCATTCAAACAGAACAAAGGGATAATGCATGGTTTTAATTGGGCAAGGGTCTGCATTAGGATTGTATCCTTTCACCATATTTATTTAGTCTGAATAATGAACAATTAATCTGAGAAGCTGGATTATATGAGGAAGAACACAGCATCAGGATTGGAGGAAGAACCATTAACAACCTTCGACATGCAGATGACACAACCTTGTTTGCTGAAAGTGAAGATGACTTGAAGCACTTACTGATAAAGATCAAAGACTACAGTCTTCAGGGTGGATTGCACCTCAATATAAAGAAAACAAAAATCCTCACAGCTGGCCAATAAGCAACATCACAATAAATGGAGAAAAGATTGGAGTTGTCACGGATTTAATTTTACCTGGATCCACAGTAAACACCCATGGAAGCTGCAGTCAAGAAACTGGACTTTGTATTGCACTGGGAAAATCTGCAAAAGACCTCTTAAAGTGATGAGAAGCAAAGATGTCCCCTTGGAGACTAAAGGTGTGCTGACTCAAGCTATAGTAATTTTTGTCCCCTCATATGCATGTGAAACCTGCACAATGAATAAGGAAAACTGAAAAAGAATTGACATCTTTGAATTATGGTGTTTGCAAAGAATACTGAAAATACCATGGACTTCCAGCAGAACAAACAGATCTGTCCTGGAAGAAGTGCAACTGAAATGATCCTTGGAAGCAAGAATGGCCAGACTTTGTCTCACCTACTTTAGTTGTATTGTTAGAAGGAACCATTCCTGGAGAAGGATATCATGTTTGGTAAAGCAGATGGTCAGCAAAACAGAGGAAGACCCACAATAAAGTGGATTGATACAGTGGATGAAATGATGGATTCAAGTGTATCAAGACTGTGATGATGGCACATGACTGGGCAGTGTTTCAATCTCTTGTACATAGGGTTGCTATGAATCAGAGCCAATTCAACAGCACCTAACAGCAACAACATAAAAATATTCACACAAAATACAGCTTCAAGAGTATGGGGAGATATTACTCTCAAATATTCTGGTGGGCATACATATTGGTGCAATCTTTCTGAAAAGCAGTTTGATAATGAGTTAACCCAGTGTGGTAGTTAAGTTTGTATGTCAACTTGGCTAGGCCTGGTTGAGTGGCTGGGCAACTGTATGTAGTTATTCCCCATGGTAAGATTGGTAATTAATTCCATGGTGGAATGTATTGGAGTATCTGAGTAGATGCTTTAGGGATGTGGTCTGCTTCCTGTATATAAGAAGCAACTTTGGGAATGGTCTCTAGCCGTAAGTGGCATGCTTGAACCCTGCATGTAGCCAAGTCGTTTAGCAGCCTATCATGCTCTGCCAATCTTGGGACTTTCGGTGGACTTGAATTAATGGCCTGCCATGTGGTTTGGTAACATCAGGACTGTCCCTTTTTACTTGTAAACCTTGGGCTTGTCAGTTTCAGCAGCCAGCAGCTGTCTGAGTGAAGAATAGCCTCCAGCTTCTGTGGGCCAGGAGCAGGAGGCAGAGCTGAAGCCTAAGGTTGAAGGGCTTTCACCCGGCCCCTAGAGCTTGGCACTTTGAATTTGGACTTAAAACCTCCAAACTGTAGAGAATAAATTCCTTTTTGTTCAAGCCATCCCATTTGTGGTATATTCCTGTCACAGCAGCACTAGGTAACCAGAACACCCAGTAATGTTACTTATGGGTACTTTATAAAGAAAATATTTAGAGAGAAATGTGAAAGTTTATGAAGCATTATTAATTATAGCATAAAAAGTAGAAACATCTTAATATCCAATAACAGAGGCAGGTTACCATACTCTGTATTGAAAAAATTCAAAAGAAAATATATAAAAATCTTAATGGTAGTTACTTCAGAGTAGGGGAATTATAGGTGATTCTGTTTTCTTCATATTTTTCTATAATCTTCTGGCTTAATTTACAAGAATACGTATTACATTAATAATCAGAAAAAGTAACCAAAAAAAAAAAAAAAAAAACTCACTGCTGTCGAGTCGGTTCCAACTCATAGCGACCCCTCCTTGGGTTTCTGAGGTGGTATCACTATGGAAGTAGATTTCCCGGCCTTCCTTCCGAGGAGTGGCTGGTGGGTTTGAACCTTCTGGTTAGCAGTCAAATGCCTTAGGTACTACACCAATACCTATAAGAAGCCCTGGTGGCACAATGGATAAGTGCTCAGTTGCTAACCAAAATGTTGGCAGTTGGAACCCCCACCAGCAACTCCATAGGAGAAAAGTCCTGGCAGTCTCTTCCTGGGTAAAGAGTGTTATTATTAGGTGTCTCAGAGTCAGCTTCAACTCATAGTGACTCTGTGTACAACAGAATGAAACACCACCCAATCCAGCACCATCCTCACTATCATTGCTATACCAGAGCGCACTGGTTACCTAGTGCCTCTCTGACAGGAATATATACCACAAATGGGATGGCTTGAAGAAACAGGAGTTTATTCTCTTACAGTTCAGAAGGCTAGAAGTCTGAGTTCCAAGTGCCAGGGCTCTACAAGCTGCATGAAAGCCCCTTGACCTTGGGCTTCACCTCTGTCTCTTGTTCCTAGCCCACTGAAGCTAGAGGCGTCTCTTTACTCAGGCAGCTACTGGCTGCTGAGGCTAACAAGCCCAAGTTGACAAATAAAATGATACAGTCCTGATGTTACCGAGCCACATGGCAGGCCATTAATTTAAGTCCAGTGAAAATCCCAAAGTCAGCAGAAAATGGCTACATGCAGGGTTCAAGGTGCCATAAGCTAGAGACCATTCCCAAAGCTGCTTCTCATGTACAGGAAGCAGACCATATTACCCAAAGGAGCTACTGAGATGCTCTAATACATTCCACCATGGAGTTAATTACCAATCTCACCATGAGGAATAACTCCATTCACTTTCCCAGCCACTCAACCAGGCCCAGCCAAGTTGACACACAAGTGTAACCACCACACTGAGCATATCATTACAGCCACTGTGTCAGTTCATCTCATTGAAGATCTTCCCTTTCTTTGCTGACTCTGTACTTCACCAGGCATGATGTCCTTCTCTAGGGAATGGTCCCTTCTGACAACACGAGGTGAAGTCTGGCTATTCTTGCTTCCAAGTATCATCCAACTGCACTTCTTCCAGGACAGAGTTGTTCATTCTTCTGGCAGTCCATGGTGTTCTCGGTACTCTTTGCCAACACCACAATTCAAAGACATCAACTCTTCTGTCTTATTCGTGTCCACCTTTCACAAGTATATGAGGCGACTGGTTTGGGTTAAGTGTACCTTAGTCTTCATGACATCTTTGCTTTCGCCCAGTGCAATATGATGTCTGATTTCCCGACTGCTGCTTCCATGGGTCAATTCAGACTGCAAAAGTTGATAAAAATCTTCAATTTCCTTGTCTGTGGCTTTGGTGATTGGTGCATAAATTTGAATAATAGTAACAGCTAAGGGAGAAAAACTTGTCTGTTTGTCATCCTGTGAGGCTTGTACATTGCTTTGAGGCTTGAGGATGTGCCACTGGCGTTTCAAATGCCAACAGAGTTGCACATGGTGCACAGGTTTCAGTGTAGCTTACAGAGTAAGACAGGCTAGGAAGGAGGAGGCCATCCACTTCTCAAAAATTGGCCAGGGAAAACCTTATGAATAGCAGAGAAACACTGTTTGATACATTACTGGGCAACTTTATGAATAGCTTGGAAACCTTGTCCAACACAGTGCAGGACTAGCCCCCTGGGTTGGAAGGCACTCAAAATAGGACTGGGAAGGAGCTGCCTCATTAGAGTAGAACCAACCTTAATGATATGTTAAGTTGTTCAGGACCTCTGTGTGCTGATGTGGCACTACTCAAATTGAGGAGAAACAGCTGCAAACATCCATTAATAATCAGAACATGGAATGTATGAAGTATGAATCTAGGAAAACTGGAAGTTGTGAAAAATGAAATGGAACACATAAAGATTGATATCCTGGGCATTAATGAGCTGAAATGCACTGGTTTTGGCCATTTTGAATCAGACAACCAAATGATCTACAATGCCTGGGGAATGACAAATTGAAGAGGAATGGTGTGGCATTCATCATCACAAAAGATGTTTCAAGGTCTGTCCTGAAGTACAGTGCTGTCATTGATAGGATAATATCCATACATCTACAAGGAAGACCAGTTAATATGACTATTATTCAAATTTATGCACCAACCACCAAAGCAAAATATGAGGAAATTGAAGTTTTTTTTTTATCAACTTCTGCAGTCTGACATTGATTGAACATGTAATCAAGATGTGTTGCTTATCACTGGTGATTGGAATGCAAAAGTTGGAAACAAAGAATTATTATTGGTAGTTGGAAAATTTGGCCTTGGTGACAGAAATAACACTGGAGATCGCATGATAGAATTTTGTAAAACCAATGACTTATTCATTGCAAATACCTTTTTTCAATAACAAATGGCAGCTATACACATGGACTTTGCCATATGGAGTACACAGGAATCAGATTAACTACAACTGTGGCAAGAGGTGATGGAGAAGCTCAATATCTTCAGCCAAAACCAGGCCAGGAGCTGATTGTGGAACAGACCATCAACTGCTCATATGCATGTTCAACTTGAAATTTAAGACATTTAAAACAAGTCTGCGAGAGCCAAAATATGATCTGGAATATATCCCTCCTGAATTTAGAGACCAGTTAAAGAACAGATTTGATGCATTGAACACCAATGACCGAAAACCAGAATAACTGTGGGATGACATCAAGAACATCATCCATGAAGAAAGCAAGAGGTCATTAAAAATACGAGAAAGACAGAAAAGACCAAAATGGATATCAGAAGACACTCCGAAACTTGCCCTTGAGCAAAGAATAGCTAAAGCAAATAGAAGAAATGACATGATAAAAGAACTGAGCAGAATATTTCAAAGAGCAGCTCGAGGAGACAAAGACAATTACTATAATGAAATGTGAAAAGACCTGGAGTTAGGAAACCAAAAGAGAAGAACATGTTCAGCATTTCTCAAGCTGAAAGAACTGAGGAAAAAATTTAACCCTCGAGTTGCAATATTGAAAGATTCTATGGGCAAAATATTGAATGATGCAGGAAGCATTAAAAGAAGATGGAAGGAATACACAGAGTCACTGTACCAAAAAGAACTGGCAAGTCTTCATCCATTTCAGGAGGTGGCATATGTTCGAGAACCAATGGTATTGAGGGAAGAGGTTGAAGCTCTGCTGAGGGAATTGGTGAGGAACAAGGCTCCAGGAATTGACGGAATACCCATTGAGATGTTTCAACATGCAGATGCCCCGCTGGGGGTACTCACTCAGTTATGCCAAGAGATTTGGAAGACAGCTTCCTGGCCAATTGACTGGAAGAGATCCATATTTGTACCCATTCCAAAGAAAGGTGATCCCACAGAATGTGAAAATTATCGAACAATATCATTAATATCTCATGCAAGTAAAATCTTACTGAAGATAATTCAAAAACGGTTGCAGCAGTATATTGACAGAGAACTTCCAGAAGTGCAGGCTGGATTCAGAAGAGGACGTGGAACAAGGGACATCATTGCTGATGTCAGGTGGATCTTGTCTCAAAGAATACCAGAAAGATGTTTACTTGTGTTTTATTGACTATGCAAAAGCATTTGATTGTGTAGATCAGAAAACAAATTGTGCATAACATTGAGAAGAATGGAAATTCCAGAGCACTTAATTGTACTCATGAGGAACCTGTACATAGACCAGGAGGCTGTCTTTCAAGCAGAAAAAGGGAACCCTAAATGGTTTAAAATCAAGAAGGGAGTGCGTCAGAGTTGTATCCTTTCACCATACTTATTCAATCTAGATGCTGAGCAAATATTCTGAGAAATTGGACTATATGAAGAGGAACATGGTATCAAGATTGGAGGAAGAATCATTAACAACCTGTGATATGCTGACGACACAATGTTGCTTGCTGAAAATGAGGATAACTTGAAGTACTTACTGAAGAAGATTGAAGAATACAGTCTGCAGTATGGCTGACATCTCAATATAAAGAAAACAAAAATACTCACAACTGGACTTACAAGCAGCATCACAATAAATGGAGAAAAGATTGAGGTTGTCAAAGACTTCACATGGCTTGGTTCTACAATTGATGCCAATGGAAGCAGCAGTCAGGACATTAGACAATGTGTAGCACTGGGCAAATAGCAGCAAAGAACCTCTTTCAAGTGTTGAGAAGCAAAGGTGTCTCCTTGAGGGCTAAGGTGCGCCTGACACAAGCCATGGTATTTTCAATCGCCTCATTTGCATGTGAGAGCTGGACAATGAATAAGGAAGACTGAAGAAGAGTTGATGCTTTTGAGCTGTGGTGTTGGCGAAGAATGCTGAAAGTACCATGGACTGCTAAAAGAACTAACAGGTCTGTCCTGGAGGAAGTGCAGCCAGAGTGCTCCTTGGAGGCGAGAATAGCCAGACTTCTTCTCACATACTTTGGTCTTGTTGTCAGAAGGGACCATTCCCTGGAGAAGGATGTCATGCTTGATAAGGCGGAGGGTCGACAAGGTGGATTGACACGGTGGTGGCAGTGATGGGCTCAAGTGTAGCAAGAATCATGGAGCTGGCTCAGGACTGGGCGGTGTTTCATTCTGCTGTGCATAGGGTTGCTATGAGTCAAAGATGACTTGAGGCACTTAACAACAACAACAGTATTAACTGGTCTTCCTTGTAGGTGTATGGATATTATCCTATCTGTGACAGCATTGTACTTCAGGATAGATCTTGAAACATTTTTTTGTGATGATGAATGCCATTTCTTTTCAATTTGTCATTCCTGGCACAGTAGATCATATGTTTGTCTGATTCAAAATGGCCAAAACCAGTCCATTTCAGGTCATTAATGCCTAGAATATCAATCTTTATGTGTTCCATTTCATTTTTAGCAACTTCCAATTTTCCTCAGTTCATACTTTGTACATTGTGCATTCCATGTTCTGATTATTAATGGATGTTTGCAGTTGTTTCTTCCCATTTTGACTCGTACCACACCAGCAAATGGAGACCCTGAAAGTTTTACTCCACCTACATCATTAAGGTTGACTCTACTTTGAGGAGGCAGCTCTTCCCCTGTTGTACTTTGAGTTCCTTTGGACCTGAAAGGATCATCTTCTGGCACTATATCCAACAGCGTTTCAGGACTATTCATAAAATTTTCAAGTTAAGATGTGTTGATTATTACTGGTTATTGGAATGCAAAAGTTGGAAACAAAAAAGAATCATCAATAGTTGGAAAACATGGCATTTGTGATAGAAATTATGCTGGAGAACGCATGATAGAATTTTGCAAGATCAATGACTTATTCATTGCAAATACCTTTTTTCACCAACATAAATCAAGGCTATACATACAGATTTCACTGGATGGAATACACAGGTGTCAGATCGACCACATCTGCAGAAAGAGGTGATAAAGAAGCTCAATATCCTCAGCTGAAACAAGACCAGGAGCTACCTGTAGAACATTCCATCAACTGCCCCTATAGAAGCTCAAGGTGAAGCTGAAGATAATTAAAACGTGTCCACGCGAGCCAAAATAAGACCTTGATTACATCCAACCTGAATTTAGAGACCATCTAAAGAATAGATTTGATGCATTGAACACCAATGACTGAAAACCAGATGAATTGTGGGATGACATCAAGAACATGAAGAAAGCAAATGGTCATTAAAAAGACAGGAAAGGAAGAGAAGAGCAAAATGGATGTCAGAAGAGACTGCGCAACTTGCTCTTGAATGGAGAAAGAATACACAGAATTACTGTACCCAAAATAATTGATTGGTGTTCATCTATTTCAGGAGGTAGCATATAATCAAGAACAAATGGTATTAAAAAAAGAAATCCAAGCTGCACTGAAGGAGTTGGTGAAAAACAAGGCTCCAGGAATTGATGGAATACCCATTGAAATGTTTCAACAAATGGATGCCACCCTGAAGGCACTTACTCAATTATGCCAAGAAATTTGAGAGACAGCTGCCTTCTGGAAGCCAACTAACTTCTGGAAGAGATCAGTATGTATGCCCATTCCAAAGTAAGGTGATCCAACAGAATGTGGAATTGTCAAACCATATCATTAATATCACACACAAGTAAAATCTTGCTGAAGATAATTCAAAAGTGGTTGCATAATGACAGGGAACTTCCAGAAATACAAGCTGGTTTCAGAAGAAGAAATGGGACAGTGGATATCATGCTGATGTCAGATGGATCTTGGCTATAAGCAAAGAATACCAGAAAGATGTTTACTTGGGTTTCATTGACTATGCAAAAGCATTCAATCGTGTGGATCATAACAAATTATGGATAATACTGAGAAGAATGAGAATTCCAAAACACTTAATTGTGCTCATGAGGAACCTGTACATAGACCATGAGGCTGCCATTTGAACAGAATGAAAGGATACTGCAAAATTTAAAATCAGGAAGGGAGTGTGTCATGGTTATATCCTTTTGCCATACTTATTCACCTGTGTGCCAAGCAGATAAGCTGAGAAGGTGGACTATATGAAAAAGAATATGGCATCAGGATTGGAGAAATATTTATTAACAACCTGTGATATGCAGACTACACAACCTTGCTTGCTGAAAGGGAGGATGACTTAAAGCATTTACTGATGAAGATTAAAGACTGTAGTCTGCAGTGTGGATTACACCTCAACATAAAGAAAATGAAAATCCTCATAACTGGACTAATAAGCAGTATCACAATACATGGGGAAATGATTGAAGTTGTGAAAGATTTCATATTTCTTGGTTCCACAGTCAATACCAGTAGAAGCAGCACTCAAACAATCAGATGATGTATTGCACTGGGCAGATCTGCTGCAAACCACTTCTTTAAAGTGCTGAAGAGCAAAGATGTCTCCTTGAAGACTAAGGTGCACCTAACCCAAGCCATCATATTTTTCAATCACTTCATATGCATGTGAAAAATGGACAATGAATAAGGAAGACCAAAGAAGAGTCGATGCTTTTGAGTTGTGGTGTTGGCAAAGAATACTGTAAATACAGTGGACTGCCAGAAGAGGAACAAATCTGTCCTGGAAGAAGTGCAGCCAGAATGCTCCTTGGAAGCGAGAATGGCCAGACTTCATCTTACCTACTTTGGTCATGTTGACAGAGGAACCATTCCCTGGAGAAGGATACCATGCTTGGGAAAGTGGAAGGTCACTGAAAAATGGGAAGGCCCTTTACAAGATGAGTTGACACAGTGGCTGCAGTGATGGGCTCAGGCATAGCAAGGATTGTGAGGCTGGCACAGAACCAGGTAGTGTTTCATTCTGTTGTACATAGGGCCACTATGAATCGGAGTTGACGTAACAGCACCTTACAACATCAACAACTACTACAACTCCCATGGGTTTTGATTGTGGATCCAAGTGAAATAAAATCCCTGACAGCTTCAATCTATTCTCTGTTTATCATGATGTTGCTTATTTGTCCAGTTGTGAAGATTTTTTTTTTGTTTTCTTTATGTTAAGGGGTAATCCATATTGAAGATTGTAGTCTTTGATCTTCATCAGTAAGTGCTTCAAGTCATCTTCACTTTCAGCAAGCAAGGTTGTGTGAATCATCTGCATATTGCAGGTTGTTTCTCCAATCCTGATGCTGTGTTCTTCTTCATATAGTCCAACTTCTCAGATTATTTGCTCAGCATGCAGATTGAATAAGTATTGTGAAAGTATACAACTCTGACTCACACTCTTCCTGTTTTTAAATCATGTAGTATCCCCTTGTTCTGTTTGAATGACAGCCTCTTGTTCTATGTACAGGTTCTTCATGACAGCAATTAAGTGTTCTGGAATTCCCATTTATGATAGTTAAGGTTGTGTGTCACCTTGGCTGGGCCTGGTTGAGTGGCTGGGCAGCTGGTGGTAGTTTTCCCCATGATGAGACTGGCAGTCAGCTCCATGGTGGGATCTACCACAAGTAGCTGAGTAGCTGCTTTAGGGATGTGGTCTACTTTCTGTATATAAGAAGCAGCTTTGGGACTGGTCTCTAGCTTATGGCATGGTTGAACCCTGCATGTAGCCAAGTCATTGTTCAGCAGCCTGCCATGCTTTGCCAATCTTGAGACTTTTAATGGACTTGAATTAATGGCCAGCAGTGTGGTTTGGTAATATCGGGACTGTGCCTTGTTACTTGTTGATGTTGGGCTTGTCACTCTCAGCAGTCAGCAGCTGTCAGTGAAGAAAAACCCTTAGCTTCATTGGGCCAGGAGCAGAAGGCAGAGCTGAAGCCCAAGGTTGAGGGGCTTTCACCCAGCCCCTAGAGGCTGGCACTTTGAACTCAGACTTAAAGCCTCTGAACCTTAAGAGAATAAACTCCTGTTTGTTAAAGCCATCCCATTTGTGGTATATTCCTGTCAGAGCAACACTAGGTAACCAGAACACCTTTCTTTCCAGTGTTATCCAAAATTAGTTATGATCCTCACAGTCAAATGCCTTTGCATAGTCAGTAAAACACAGGTAGACATCTTTTCTGGTATTCTTTGCTTTTGACCAAGATCCATCTGACATCAGCAATGATATCCCTCATTCCAGGTAGTCTTCTGATTCCAGCTTGCATTTCTGGAAATTTCCTATCAATATGCTGCTGTAACCATTTTTAAATTATCTTCAGCAAGATTTTACTTACGTGTGATACTAATGATATTGTTCAATAATTCTCACATTCTGTTGGATCACCTTGTTTTGGAATGGGCACAAATACCAATCTCTTCTAGAAGTCAGTTGGCCAGGTAGCCATCTTCCAAATTTCTTGGCATAAATGAGTGAGCTACTGCAGCACTGCATCTGTTTGTTGTAATATCTCACTGGTTATCCCATCAATTCCTGGAGCCTTGTTTTTTTGCCAATTCCTTCAGTGCACCTTAGAGTTCATCCTTCCGTACCATTGGTTCTTGGTCATATGTTACTTCCTGAAATAGTTGAACATCAACCAGTTCTTCTTGGTTCAGTGACTCTGTGCATTCCTGAAAAGATCATAACTTAGTAAACTCTGTGGGGCAGCTCTTGTCTGTCTGACCGTAGGGTCATAATGAATTGGAATTGACTTAATGATGCTTAACAACAGCAACATATATCTGCCTTAAAAAAAGAAAAAAACAAAACAAAACTATTTGCCATTGAGTCAACTCCAACTTATAGTGACCCCCCCCCCTTGTGGTAAATCTTTACGGAAGTAGATTCCCCAGTCTTCCTTCCATGGAGTAGCTGGTGAGTTTGAACCACCAGCTTTCTGGTTAGCAGTCAGATGCCTTAGGCATTACACCACCAGAGCTCCTTGTATCTGCCTTAGGTCTTCTCAGTTATTACAAATGCCTAACTTGTGCCTCTGGCCAAAGAATACGATAGAGTAGGGACTTTTAGAAAAAGATCTTTATCTGTGCATAAGCTTTCTCTATGTTCCAGTTATTCTTTGATTTACTCTCATGAAACATTGGAGTACATTATACACAGTTTGTATACATTTCCCATCAAGTGTTTGAATGATAATAGGGACGTGTTGACCTGTGAAGAATCTTAGAGGAGCAAAGAGGAACTCACATATGAAAAATGAGTGGGAAGTATTAAAGGAGAAGAAAGAGAACCAATTAGTAACAAAGGATTCTAATCATCTGAAGCCAAGAGCGTAGGCACACATCAACATTGGGTGTATTGTTTCATAACAATTTCACTGACTATTAAGATTAATAGCCAAAACATAATTCTAGTTGAAGGTAAAGATGAGTTGGCTCATTCCCCAGAAAATGAGAAAAAATGATTAGTGATGTAGTGGATTCCTCTTCAGAATGTAACATCATCTTTTGGTTAAATAGAGATATCCAGGATACCATATACTCTTCTAGCTAGAGAATTTTCGTTTGTGACTCAGAAATGGAGAGTAAAACTTCCTGAGTGGTCCCCTTACTCCATCTCTTCCTCAAAATTCATGTCAATACAAATGATCCTGTCGTATTAAACACTGGTTAGTATATGACGTTGGTTTTTAAAGGTTTGTTGGTAGGTTGGTTGTTTTGAACTTGGATTGCATTTTACAATAGACATTGCATTTTGAAAAATTAAATTTCAAGTCCAGTTCACCAAAACATATTTAATTTACAATGTACTTAAAAGTGCCTAACAGTTTAGTTGAAAATTTTTTCAGCATTTTAGTTTGAGATGCCAAGAACCAATTTCCTGGTAAGTAAGAAAAACAAAACAAAACCCTCTAAGAGCCTGTGGGAGTTTGGAGTAGTTTTTAAAAGATGATTAGGTACAAGTTTTGCCCATGCTAGTCAATAACAACAGAGGAATGGATGTGAATATTGTTGGAGTTGTGAAGACTGAGGAAACATTAAGCCAGGGTGTTGGAAGAGTTATCATCATGATTGTTGAAGTTACTTAGGATCATGAAAAGTTAGATTAGAAAGAGAAAATTTGAGCCAGGTGCTAAAAGAAAATGGGAGAGTATCCCAGGAATCCACAGATGGAGGGGAGAAGAGGATAATTGAAGGCTTCAAAAGTACGGTTTGAAGTGATGAAGACTGATGAAGCTCTAAAGAGCCTGCATGATGTCCAGCCACAGTAGTCCTGCTACTTGCATCTGGAGCTATTTATTCTAACTTTAAGCCCAACCCTAATTCTGGTTACCAGGTCCAATTTTATTTAGAGCAGTGTTTCTGAACTCTTGCTGCACATGTGAATCCCTTGAGGAGCTTTTAAGAAATACCAATGCATGGGCCCTCCCTAAACCAGTTAGCTTAGAATCTCAGCAGCTGGGGCCCAGGCATCAGCATTGTTTTAAAAAGCTCACCCGGGTAAGTCTAATGTGCATATAGAGTTGAGAATGCTGGTTAGAGTCAGAAGTAATTATACAAGGGTAGAAGTAGTCGGTGTCTGTTTTGTTCATCATTTTCCCTTTACATCAGGCATGGTACTTGACTGTTAATAGGAAATTCAGTGAATATTTGCTTGGGTGGAAGTGGATCAATGAATGAAGAATGGATAGGTTTGATTGGCTCAGCTCTAAGCCTACATTTTATAGTTGAACATGGGTTACATTTGTGGCTAGTCTCTTTCTGACTTTGTATCTCAATTCAGATAACTTGCCTTTTGTCTGATTCCTAAGAAACACTTTCTGGTATCCCAGTTTATGGTCAGTCCATGTTTATCCACCCTTGATGGCAGGAACCTGTCAAGAACTGTGATCCTCTTAAGTCATACTCACTTCTAAAGACCCAGAATATTACCCCTGAATGTCAGCCAAATGGCTTTGTTCTTGTACTTCTAGCTGATGTTTCTATTTCTTCAACACCACCTCCCCCAGATTCCCTATCTATAGCTCTGTTTCTTCATTTTGAACTCTCTTGATGATCTGTTAGTCTGGAACTAATTGTAGCTATAATTATCACATGGGACCACTGCACTTAACAACATCACTAAATAAACAGAAAGTTACTTTACTCAGTCAAGCTAATTATGTTATTCATATTATTTTATCGTCCCTATTTTTTTACCTCTGTGTTTTATTTTTAAGAGATATATGTTAAAAACACACATTAATTGAGGATTAACCAGTTTCTTTGTATTTCTAATAGTTTTCGCTTATTACAGGTCATTGTTCTATAGTGCATAAAAGTCAGTGAGTGTTATATCTTTGTGAATTATTTCTTTTTATTATTATTCCCTTTAATCTTATTTAATATTATTGGAATCGAATTTTTCTTTATCAGATAGTAATATTATCATCTTTGCTTGCTTTGTGTTATACTTACCTGGCATTTCTTTGCCTCTTTCTATTTAAACTTCTTTTGTCATTTTAATTTAGGTATGCTTCTTGTGAGCGTAATATATATGAATTTTGCATTTTAATTTTTACTTAATATGAGAATCTCTATTTTTAAATGGAAGAATAAACCTTTCACCTTTATTATGATAAAAGATACACATTTTTTAGTATCTTTCATCTTATTTTATGGTTTCTGGTTGCAATTCTTGTTTTGTATATGTGTGTGTATTTACCTGCTCATAAAAGAATTACGTATACACGTGTGTGCACACTTACATGTATATATTAGAAAATACAGAACACTCAGAGATAATAAAAATATCACATAGTCCTATTACTGAATCTTTTTGTTGACATGGTTGTGTGTACTTCTATGTATTCTTTTTTTTGTGTGTGTGTGATTTGGGTGAAGATTTACAGAGCAAATTCACTTTCTATACAGCAGTTCACATATACTTTGTCTCATGTCATTGACCACAGT
>NW_006921684.1:7895661-7902533 GCF_000298275.1 Orycteropus afer afer
GTGGCTGGTGGGTTTGAACTGCCAGCCTTCTGGTTAGCAGTCAAGTGCCTTAGGCACTACACTACCAGAGCTCCTAGACTGGGAAGTAAGAAGTATAAATATTTCTACTTGCAGACAACATGATCTTATGTATAGAAAATACTATGGAATCCATCAAAAATCTACTGGAACTAATAATTTCGCTTAGCACTTGGCACTTGGATTGTTTCCGCCATTTTCCTATTGTGAATAGTGTTGTAGTGAAAATAGTTGTATTTTGGTAGTTTTATGTCTCTAGGGTATATATGTAGGAGTGAAATATTGGGTCATATGGTAGTTCTATTTTTAATTTTTGAGAACTCTCCATACTGTTTTCCACAAAAATTGTACCATTTACATTACTACCAGTAATGGATAAGGGTTCCAGTCTCCCCATGTCCTCACCCACCTTTGTTGCTTTTT
This sequence comes from Orycteropus afer afer, assembly GCF_000298275.1. Taxonomy (NCBI): domain Eukaryota; kingdom Metazoa; phylum Chordata; class Mammalia; order Tubulidentata; family Orycteropodidae; genus Orycteropus; species Orycteropus afer. The sequence goes on from NW_006921684.1 coordinate 7,896,103, forward strand.
GTTTTTTTGATCATTGCCATTCTAAAAGCCCGCTACTGTCGAGTTGGATCTGACTCGTAGCGACCCCTCCTTGGGTTTCCGAGGCAGTATCACAACAGAAGTAGATTGCCCAATCTTCCTTCCGAGAAGTGGCTTGTGGGTTTGAACCACCAGACTTCTGATTAGCAGTCAAATGCCTTAGAGTGATATGGTATCTTACTGTAATTTGAATCTCTTCAATGACTAATGATGAAGAACATCTTTTCATATGTTTATTGGCCTCTTGAATATTTTCATTGGTGAAGTGTCTGTTCCTGTCTCTTGCCCATTTTTATTGTTTTTTTTTTTTGTGGATGTTAACTTGTAGCAGTTTTAATATATGTTTGGATATCAGACTCTTATCAGATGTAATGATTTCTAAAGATTTTTTTCCCCCAGTCTATAGGTTGTTTTTTTCAGTCTGTTGATAAAGTCTTTTGATGAACATAAGGATTTAATTTTTATGAGGTCCCAGTTATCTATTTTTGTCTTCTGTTGTTTATGCATTTGTTGCTGTATTTGATAGTCTGTCATTAAAAAAACTTGCACACGATAGCTTTGGCCCTATTTTTTCTTCCAAGAACTTTATGGTTGTAAGTTTAACATTTAGGTCCTTGATCCATTTTGAATTAGTTTTTGTGTCTGATGTAAGGTATGGATTGCTTCATTTTTCTGCATGTGGAATTCAGTTTCCCAGCATTTGTTGAAGAGATAGTCTCTTTCCCATTGAATAGACTTCACACGCTTTCAAAAATTAGCTAGCCGTCAATGAATGGATTTAATTCTGGGCTCCTAGTTCCATTCCATTGGTCTGTGTGTCTGTCATTTAACCATTACCAGGGTATTTTTAAAACTGTGGCTGTATAGTGTGTTTTGAAATTGGGAAATGTGAGACCTCTTACTTTTTTATTTTTCAAAATTGCTCTGGCTGTTTAGGACTTCTTGCCTTTTCATATTAAGTTGAGGATTAGTTGCTATGAACTTTTTATGCATTAATTTTTAAAAATGAGAATGTATTTATGTATTACTTGTATAATAAAAAGCTAATGTATTCATTTAAAAATATCCAACCAATTTAAAAATATCCACCAATAAATTAGAAGCTTAGCTGGAATGGACAAATTCATAGAAAGACACAAAGTCCTAAAACTGACTCAATAAGAAATAGAAAATCTGATTAGACCAATAACAAGAGATTAAATTAGCAATCAGAAAAGTACCCACAAAGAAAAACCCAGACAAAGATTTCTTCACTGATAAATTCTAGGAAATATTTAAAGAATAATTAATACCAGTCCTTCACAAACTCTTCCAAAAAATAGAAGAGAACACTTCCCAACTAATTCTGCAAAGCCAATACTACTTTGATAGCAAAACGAAACAAAGATTCCAAGGAAACAAAACTACAATGTCTCTATGTCTCTTATGCATATATATTTGCAAGATCCTAAAAAAAAAAAAAAAAACCCTCACAAACCAAATACAGCAATATATAAAAAGGATTATACACAAAACCAAGGGGGGTTTATCTCAGGAATGCAAAGCTGGTTTAACATCTGAAAATCAATTAATGCAATGTATTACATGAGTAAAGTTAAAGGGAAAAGCTACATGATTATCATAACCGATGCAGGAAAAAAAATTGATAAAAGTAAACAGGATTTAATGATAAAAACACTCAACAAACTAAGAATAGAAGGAAACTTCCTCAATTTTGAAAAGGTTATCTATGAAAAAAAACACAGCTAGCATCATACTTAATGCTGAATGACTGACAGGACATCCCTTGCAAGGATGTCCACTCTCACCACTTCTATTCAACATTATACTGGAGATTTTAGCCAGAGTAATTAGGTAAGAAAAATAAATAAAAGGCATCCAGATTGGAAAGTAATACAAACGCAGTGCAATGCACTGCTGTTGATCGGATCTGATTCATAGTCACCCCTCCTTGGGTTTCTGAGGCGGTATCATCACGGATGTAGATTGCCCAACCTTCCTTCCGAGAAGTAGCTGTAGGGTTTGAACTGCCAGCCTTCTGGTTAGCAGTCAAATGCCTTAGGCACTACATTACTAGAGCTCCTAGATTGGAAAGTAAGAAGTGTAAATATTTCTGCTTGCAGACAACATGATCTTATGTGTAGAAAATACTATAGAATCCATCAAAACTCTACTGGAACTAATAAATTAGCTTAGCAAGGTTACAGGGTACAACACCAATATATAAAACTCAGTTATATTTTTACACACTAGTCATGAATAAAGGATCTCTGGTGGCAAAGTGCCTAAGGTATTTGACTGCTAACCAGAAGGTTGGCGGTTCAAACTTACCAGCCATTCTGTGGAAGGAAGACTGGCCAATCTACTTCCATAAATATTTACTGCCTCAGAAATCCTGTGGGCATTGCTGTGAGTTGGAATCGACTCGATGGCAGTGAGTTTGATTTTTTTTTTTGGTAGTCATGAATAATTTGAAAATGAAATAAGTGAAATAATTCTGTTTTTAATAGCATTGAAAAGAATAACACACTTAGAAATAAATTTAACATAAGAAATATGAAACTTATACTCTGGAAACTACAAAACATTGCTGAAAGAAATTAAAGAATACCTAAGTAAGTGGAAAGCCATCCTATGTACGTAGATTAGAAGAGTTAATCTTGTTAATATGGCCCTACTCCATAAATTGATCTACAAATTCAACACAAACCAAAAAAGACAAACTCACTGCTGTCAAGTTGATTCCTACTCATAGTAACCCCTTATGGGACAGAGTAGAACTGCCTTAGGGTTTCCAAGGCTGTAAACATGTAAACGGACTGCCTCATTTTTTTCCCACAGAGAATCTCAGCTAGCTGTTACTGCAGAAACAGATGAACTGATTATAAAACTTACGGAAATACAGTGGATCTAGAATAACCAAACTAATCTTGAAAAACAAGAAGAATTCACACTTCTCAATTTCAAGCCTTACTGCAAAATTATAGTAATAAAGACAGTGTGGTACTTGCATAATGATAGACATATAAATCAATTGAATGAAATTGGGTGTCCAGAAATAAATCCTCACATTTATTATGGTCAATAGGTTTTTTAAAAGTATCCCAAGACATTTCATTGGGGGGAAAATACTCTTCAATAAATGGTGCCAGTGCAATGAATATCCACATCCAAAAAAATAAATTTGTCACCCCTTCCTTACACCATATGTTCCAAATGGAGTATACACCATTATACACCATTAACTCCAAATGGATCATAGACCTAATTTTTTTTTTTTTTTTTTTTTGTGCTTTGGGTGCAAATTTACAGAGCTAAATTTGTTTTACATTCAACAGTTCATGTATATTTGATTTCATGCCCTGATTACCATCCCCGACACAACAAACTCTCTGCCCTTCTCATCCCTGTGTCTACGCCCTGCCTGTGCCCTTCCTAACTATGCACTCGTCTTGTCCAGCTTTCCCTCTGTGTGAATGCTTTCCCTCTGGTGCCTCATCATAGATCTAAATTTAAAAGCTAAAGCTATAAAATTCTTAAAAGAAAATGTGGGGGTAAATCTTCATGACTTCAGATGAGGCAAAACCTTCTTAGATATGATACCAAAAACACAAACAACAAAAGAAAATAATAAACAAATTGGACCTTATCAAAATTAAAAACTTCTGTTATGCAATTAATACCACCAAGAAAATCTATGGAATGGGAGAAAATATTCGCAAATTGTATATCTGATAAGGAATTATTCAAAATGTATAAAGAACTCTTACAACTTAGCTATCAAAAAACAAACTCTCACTGCCGTCGAGTCGGATCCGACTCATAACAACCCCTCCTTGAGTTTCCAAGGCAGTATCACTATGGAAGTAGATTGCCCAGCCTTCCTTCTGAGGAGTGGCTGGTGGATTTGAACCACCAGCCTTCTGGTTAGCAGCCAAATGCCTTATTGAGCCACCAGAGCTCCCAGAAAAACCAAACCCACTGCTGTTGAGTGGATTCTGACTCATAGCAACCTCCATTGGTTTTCTGAGGCAGTAAATCTTTATGGAAGTAGATTGCCCAGTTTTGCTTCTGTGGAGTGGCTGGTGGGTTTGAACCACCAAGCTTTTGGTTAGCAGTCAGATGCCTTAGGCACTGTGCTACCAGAGCTCCATCAAAAGACAATCAAACCAAAAAAAAAAAAAAAAAAAAAAAAACAGGCAAAGGCTCTGAATAGATTTATCACCAAAGAAGATATGCAGAAGGTCAATAAGCACATGAGATGATGCTCAACAATATTAATCATTTGGGAAATGGAAATTAAAGCCTCTTTAGATAACAATTCATACCAACTGTTGTTGTTGTTGTTATTGTTTGCCGTCGAGTCGGCTCCGACTCATAGCGACCCCTCCTTGGGTTTCCGAGGCAGTATCACTACAGAAGTAGGATTGCCCAACCTTCCTTCCGAGGAGTGGCTGGTGGGTTTGAACCACCAGCCTTCTGGCGAGCAGTCAAGTGCCTTAGCCACTATGCTACCAGAGCTCCTACTAGGATGGCTATAATAAAAAAGACAAGTAATAACCAATGTTGGCACAGACATCAAGAAATTCTTCGTATATTTATATTGCTGGTGATAATGTTAAATGGTGCAGTCACTTTGGAAAACAGAACAGTGTGGTGGTTTCTTAAAATATTAAGTGGAAAGTTACCATATGACTCAGCAATTCCACTCACAGGTGTATACCGAAGAGTTTTGAAAATACATATCCACACAAAAACTTTTACATGAATGTTCATTGCAGCATTATTCATAATAGCCCAAAAGTATAATAACCTAAATGTCCATCACCTCATGAATGGGTAAATAACTGTGGTACACCCAATCAATGGAATATTACCTGGCCCTACAAAAGAATAAATATACTGATACATGCTGCAGCATGGATGAACCTTGAAAACACTATGTTAGTGGAAGAAGCCGGTCACAAAAGGGCACATTGCATGATTTCATTGATATAAAATGTCCAGAATAGGCAAATCTATAGAGACATAAAGGATATTAGTGGCTGCCTAGAGCTGGGGGACCTGTAGGGGTAGAGGACACAGGTTGTTGTTGTTAGGTGCCATCGAGTCGTCTCTGACTCATAGTGACCCCATGCACAGCAGAACGAAATACCACCCGCTCCTGTGCCAGCTCCATGATCCCTGCTTTATTTGAGCCCACTGTGGCAGCCACTGTGTCAATACATCTCGTTGAGGGCCTCCCCCTCTTTCATCGACCCTCCACCTTACCAAGCATGACATCCTTCTCCAGAGAATGGTCCCTTCTGACAACATGACCAAAGTATGTAAGATGAAGTCTAACCATTCTTGCTTCCAAGGAGCACTCCAGCTACACTTTCTCCAGGACAGATTTGTTAGTTCTTTTAGCAGTCCATGGTACTTTAGCATTTTTCGTCAACACCACAACTCAAAAAGCATTGACTCTTCTTCGATCTTCCTTATTCATTGTCCAGCTCTCACATGCATATGAGGCAATTGAAAATACCATGGCTTGTGTCAGGCACACCTTAGTTCTCAAGGAGACATCTTTGCTCTTCAGCACTTGAAAGAGGTCCTTTGCAGCCTGTTTGCCCAGTGCTATACGTAGTCTGATGTCCTGACTGCTGCTTCCATTGGCCTCAATTGTAGAACCAAGCAATGTGAAGTCTCTGACAACTTCAGTCTTTTCTCCATTTGTCCTGATTCTGCTTATTGGTCCAGTTGTGGGGATTTTTTTTTTCTTTATATTGAGATGTAAACCATACTACAGACTGAATTCTTCAATCTTCATCAGTAAGTGCTTTAAGTCATCCTCACTTTCAGCAAGCAAAGTTGTGTCGTCAGCGTATCACAGGTTGTTAATGATTCTTCTCCAATCCTGATGCCATGTTCTTCTTCATATTGTCCAGCTTCTCAGATTATTTGCTCAGCATCTAGATTGAATAAGTATGGTGAAAGGATACAACCTTGACACACTCCCTTCTTGATTTTAAACACTCAGTGTCCCCTTGTTCTGTTTGAATGACAGCCTCCTGGTCTATGAACAGGTCCCTCATGAGTACAATTAAGTGTTCTGAAATTCCCATCCTTCTCAATGTTATCCACAATTCGTTCTGATCCACACAATCAAATGCTTTTGCATAGTCAATAAAACATAAGTAAATATTTTTCTTGTATTCTTTGCTTTGAGCCAAGAGCCATCTGACATCATATCCCTTACTCTACGTCCTCTTCTGAATCCAGCCTGCACCTCTGGAAGTTCTCTGTCAATATACTGCTGCAACCATTTTTTAATTATCTTCAGTAAAATTTTACTTGCATGCCATATTAATGATATCGTTTGATAATTTCCACATTCTTTGGGATCACCTTTCTTTGGAATGGGTACAAAT
>NW_006921684.1:7902998-7940946 GCF_000298275.1 Orycteropus afer afer
TTTAGCTACTCTCCACTCTAGGGCAAGTTTCAGAGTCTCTTCTGACATCCACTTTGGTCTTTCCTTCTTTTCTCATCTTTTTAATGACCTCTGAAAATCACTGTATCTGACTGAAAACCACTGAATTTTTAATATTTTTTTTTTGTGTGTATATGATTTGGGTGAAATTTTACAAAGCAGATTCATTCTACACTGAACACTTTTTGTTTTGTGACACAGATTACCAAACCAAACCAAACTCATTGCCATAGCGACCTCCTTTGCATTTCCAAGGCAGTATCACTGTGCAAGTTGATTGGCTAACCTTCCTCTGAGGAGTGGCTGGTGGGTTTGAACTGCTAGCCTTCTGATTAGCAGTCAGATGCCTCAGGCACTATACCACCAGAGCGCCATGACACAGATTACAATCCCTGAAATGTAACAGCTCTTTTTCCACTTCTTCCCTGTAGTTACCCTTTCCCTGTGTCCTTCTTATCCATACATTCCTGCTTCTCTACCTTTCTCCCTGTGCAAAGGCTACCATTCTGATCTCCCATGGTTGATTGTTTGTGGTGTAGTTGTTCAGCTCCTAGGCCTGTCTGTTATTTGGCTGAGAGTTAAGCTACAGGAGTGAATTCAATTCCTGAAGGTTGACTAGGGGCCATAGTCTTGGGGGTTTCACCAGTTCATATCCAACCGTAATCTTGGTCATTTAAAAAAAAAAAAAAAGAATGTTTCTCCCAGTCTATCAATGATCTCTGATTTTGATCCCTTTCCAAGTGGTTGGCATTGGTAGCAGGGCACCATCTAGTTCTTCTGGCCTTAGGTTTGTATAGTTGAGATTCTCATGGTTCATTAGTCCTTTGGACTAATTGTTTCCATGAGTCTTTGATTTTCTTCACTTTTCTTTGCTCCAGATGAGAACAGACCGATAGTTGCATCTTAGATGGCTGCTTGCAAGTTTTTGAGATCCCAGTCAGTACTCACCAAAGTAGGATGTAGAACAATATTTTTGTGTACTTTGTGGTATCACTTGAGCTTGATGTCCCCCGTGACCATGGCCTTGAGCCTGCAAGCCCAGTGACTCAGTCCCTCAAAGTGCTTAGTTTTGGCTAAGAAGTTATCTTAATTTTGTTACCTGTTAGCTTTATACTGCATATGGACATTTTTATAGCACATAACAAATACATATGTATGAATATCATCAGCCAAATTTATGTATGGTCATGGGTATATTCCTGTTTGCCTACCTGTTCCTGATCTTCTTGAGTGTCTACCTATGTATATTCATCCATAGATTAGTGTTTGCTATTACTGAAAATGCAGTATTGTATATGTAATGGTATTTATCTTTGTTGTCTATACCTCCTGTGCGCCTCTCCATGTCTTCCTTTTCCTTAGTGATATTGTGGTGGTCACAAGCTTTAGTTATATTGCCTTTCCCTTCACCCAAATCAATACTTGTCTCTTAACTATCCAGCAGTTTTCCCTCTTCTCTCCTCCCCTCCCCTCCCTGGTAACCAACAAAGAAAATTTCCTTCCCTATGTAAACTTGTCTTTGACCTTTTATGACTACTCACACAATATTTGTCCTTCTATGATTGACTTATTTCACTCAGCATAATGCCCTCCAAGTTCATCTACTTTATGAGGTGATTCATGGATTTTTTGTTATTCTATAATGTTCCATAGTGTTCCATCGTGTGTATGTATCATAGTTTGGTTATCCATTCATCTGTTGATGGACACTTAGGTTGTTTCCATCTCTTTGCTATTGGAAATAGTGTTATGATGAACATGGCTGTGCATATCTCTATTTGTGTCCCAGATGTCACCTCTTTAGGAAATATTCCTAGTAGTGGGATTGCTGAATCAAATGATATTTCTATCTCTGTCTTTTTAACCATTTTTCACAATAATTGCACCATTTTACAATTCCACCAGCAGCGTTTGAGATTTGCAATCTCTCCAAACCCCTGCTAGCATTTGTTGTTTTCTGTTTTGTTGTACTTTGCTATTATTGCTAGTGTATGATGATTTCTCACTGTTGCTTGGATTTGCATTTCTCTAATGACTAATGATCACATATATTTCTTCATGTACTTGCTGGCCACCTGAATATCTTCTTTGGTGAAGTGTCTGTTCATGTGCTTTGCCCATTTTTGAATTGGTTTGTTTGTCTTTTTGATGTTGAGATGTTGAAGTTTTCTATAAATTTTAGAGATAAGACCCTTTTTGGTGATGTCATTGCCAAATATTTTTTTCTCCAATCTGTGTTTTCTCTTTTTATTCTTTTGGAGAAGTTTTTTGATGCACATAAGAATTTAATTCCTAGAAGATCCCAGTCATCTAGTTTATCTTTTGCTGTTTATGCATTTTGGGTTATGCTTGCTAGTCTATTTATGCAATAAATTAGGGCCCTAAGTTTGCCCCTATTTTATTTTTGATGAACTTTATAGTTTTGGGTCTTTGGTCCATCTTGAGTTCATTTTTGTGTATGGCTTGAGGCATGGATCTTGTTTCATTTTTTGCAAATGGATATCCAGTTTTGCCAGCATCATTTGTTAAAGAGGCTATCTCATACCCCATTGAATGGATTTTGTTAAAGAGGCTATCTCGTATCCCACTGAATGGATTTTGGCCCTTTGTCAAAGATAAGCTGTCCATAGGTGAATGGATCTATTTCTATATTCTCAATTCTGTTCCCACTGGTCTATGTTTCTGTTATTGTACCAATACCAGGCTATTTTGACTACAGTTGCTATATAGTGGGTTTTGAGATCTGGGAGTGTGAGGCCTCCTACTTTGTTTTTCTTCTTCAGTAGTACTTTGCTTATCTGAGCTGTCTGCTTTCTATAAAATTGGTGATTCAGTTTTCCATGTCCTTAAAGAATGTTGATGGAATTTGGATTGAAATTGCTTTGAATCTGTAGATTGCTTTGAGTAACATTGACGTTTTCACAATGTTCAGTCTTCCTGTCCATGAGCATGGCAGGTTCTTTATTTATGCAGGTCTCTTATAGCTTCTTGTAGCTGTGTTTTGTAATTTTCTTTGTATAAGCCTTTTGTTTGTTTGTTTTCCCTGATAAGATTTATTCCTAACCATTTTATCTTTTTGGTAGCTATTGTAAATGGTATTATTTTCCTTATTACCTTTTTGGAGATCTCTGTGTTGATGCAGAGGAATCTTAACTGATTTTTATATGTTGCTCTTGTATCTTGCCACATTGCTGAATCTTTTGATTAGATTTCTTGCTAAGTCTCTTGGTTTTTCTATGTATAGAGTCATGCCATCTGCAAGTACAAGTAGTTTTACTACTTCTTTGCCAATTTGGATGACTTTAATTTCTCTGTCTTGCCTTATTGCCTTGTGAATTGTGCAGTTTTAATGGATGAATTACATAGTATGTGAGTTATATCTCAATATAAGATGTAAAAGAAAACATTAAAGCAAAACAGAAGTATATAAAAAAGTGAAAAATCCACATTCCTAAAGATTTTCACTGCTGAGAGTTTTGTATGTATCTTTATTTTTTCTGTGCATGTTCTTATTACACTATATATTATATATGCATATGTATATGTACATATGTGTATATATATACTTTTTTATATAAGTAGAATATTACACATATTGCTTCATGACTTGCTTTTTTGAGCTAGAAGTCTATCTGGGAAATATAGAGATATTTCCAAGTCAAAATATATGGAGAAGCTTTTATTTTAACAGTTGTTTATTATTACGTAGAATAGATGTACCAAAATTGATGGACATTTAGGTACTTTTCAGGATTTTTTGTTTTTTGTTATGACAAACAAGTTGTGTACAGAACACGTTGTACCTATATTTTTTACCCCATTTCTCAGTATTTTTGTACTGGAAAGTTTTCTTATAGTGAAATTTCTGTATCAAATAATGTTGTTGTTGTTAGCTGTTGTCAAGTCAGTTCCAACTCATGGTGGTGACCCTGTGTTTGCAGAGTACAACTGCTCCATAAGTTTTTCAAGGTGGTGACCTTTTGGAAGCAGATAGCCAGGCCTGTCTTCCAAGATGCCAATCTTTCAGCCAGTAGTCAAGTACTTAACCGTTCGTACTACACTATATACATTTAAAATTTTGTAGGTCGTGTAGATTGCTCACCAAAACCGATTTACTCTCTTACCATGTATGAAATTTCCTTTGAAATTTTCATGAAACACTTTAATAAACATGAAGATTTTCTTTTCTACGAGTAGGTATTATCTGCATTTTAAACCTTTTGTCTATCTGATGGGCAAAATAAATGATATCTTTTTATTTCAATTTTTTAGTATTTAGTTTTTTCCCTTTCCCTGTCTTTGATAGATTGATGAAGTTTTCTTTAACCATTTTGTATTCCCACCAGCAATAGATAAGGGTTCCAATTTCTGTACATTGCTCACCAACACCTGCTTGGGTTTAAATACATCTTGATTTGTATTTTTGTATTGATAAACTCACAGATATGATCCACTTTATCTCCAGTTTATACAAGACTGCCAATGCAAGCAAAATGTTCCTCTCCAGTAAAATTAAAAGCATCATATCTAGGTATTTGTAAGTTCCACATTCTATCTCTATTCTACTCATAACTTAAAACTTTTAAGTTCACTTAAAACTTTTAACAAACATATATGAACCCTTATTTTCCTACCTTCTTCCAACTTTACAGATTTATTGAAACTAGGAATTTGGGTTTCAGATTACTAGAAATCTTTTTCTTACAAAATGTCTCGTCCGTTTATAAAATCCTTTCCAACATGTTACATTATACTCCAAAACTGTATTATCAACAGTTATTGTGAGTTTAGCTTTAAAATAAATTTTGCAGGTTTCATTTATCACAGTTATTTCTTGGATATTAGCAGTTTCTTAGATAGTAAGTCTTTTCCTACCTTCAGCTTTATATTCTGGTTCAATTTTTAAGGAAAGCAGTGTTCAAAATCAAAACATGAGTAGTATGCTTTTTAAATGTTTTCATGTCTTTATTATAAACACTTTAAAGGCTTTTGATAGTTATTGCCAAATTACTTTCTAGAAAGTTTGGACTGATTTACCTTCCATCTTTGTTTTATGGGTGTTTCAATCTGTGTTTTATGGGTATTTCAATTTCTCCATGTCTTCTTTCTTCAGTACAAAATATTTTCATTATTTTTAATATCTGAAACCTAGTAGCTCATTAATGTTTTGATTTGCATTTAATCATTGAGGTTAAATTTTTTAAATATTGTTATTAAACTATATTTACTATAGTAGTAAAACCCATTACCATCAATTTGACAGAGTAGAACCTTCCCATAGAGTCTCCAAGGCTGTAGATTTACTAATGCAGACTGCCACATCTTTCTTCTATGGGTTTGAACTACCAACCTAAAAATGAAAGAAAAGCTCCATGTGTCCAGTGACCAATTCAATCCCTGTGCTAGTAGAAAGTTAATGTAGAACCAATTGCAAAGACTACAAGTGAACTCCAGAAATATTACTTCATTTTTAGAAGGTGACAATTGAACTATCTTTTTATTTTATATTAAAAAAAAAACTGTAAGGACTGAACGACGTAAATGTTGATTTGAGGAATCTAAAAGCATTGAGGATAACAATGAAGTATGCTACACATTCTTCTTCCAGCTGCTGCTGTTCACAACACTTTTGACAGTTAAAATATATCACACATTCTTGTGTCCTTTTAATGTAAACATTTAGTTTTAAGTGAACTATAGAAGCAAACCAAAATAGAAGGAGACTGAAATTTTAGAGGTGAAGCTAAGCACTAAACTAAAATAAAAGTAATTTAAAATCTGACTCAAAGTTACATATTGTATATTATGTTGTGTTTGTCCTTGGGAAAGATTAAACAGAGGGCTTTCATTGCTTGCTCTATTTTTACAACCTGTTATCAGAAGGGAATTTAATTTAGAACAGGCAAAATTTTGAATTTGAATTAAGTTAGAAAAAAAATGGCAAAAGTTTTCAGGTAAGGGAAACGCCTGGTATTGATTTTCTCCTGTGCTTAAGTGTTGTCTAAAAGTCAAGAAAACAATGCCATCTCTAGGTTTTTGTTTTTTGGAACACTTTATTGTGCTTTGGGTGAATGTTCACAGAGCAGATTAATTTTCCATTCAACAATTTATACACATTTTGTTTCATGACATTAGTTGCAATGCCCTCAGTTTAACAGCATTCTTCCCACTTCCTCCCTGGGTTCCCTGTTTCCATTGGCCCTCCTTTCCTGCCTTTTTAACTTCATTTTTTGGGCAAATACTGCCCTTTTGGTCTTGTATGGTTGATTGTTATGAGGCATACATTTCTCACAGGTGTTATTATTCAGGTTATAGACCTGTCTCTAGGGAGCTCTGGTAGCATAGTGGCTAAGGCACTTGACTGCTAACCGCCAGCCACTCCTCGGAAGGAAGATGGGGCAATCTACTTCCGTAGTGATACTGCCTTGGAAACCCAAGGAGGGGTCGCTATGAGTCAGGTCCGACTCAATGGCACATAAGAACAACAACAACAATAGGCCTGTCTCTAGTTTTGCTGAAAGTTGATCTCTGGGTTGGTTCTGTTCCAGGTTTGAAGGGTATCTAAGCGCCATAGTCTCAGAGGTTCCAGCAGTCTCTATTAGGCCAATAAATCTGGTCTGTTTTATAATTTTAAATTTTGTTCTACATTTTTTCTTTCAGTCTGTCCAGGGTCTTTTATTATGATCCTGGTCAGAGTGGTCAGTAGTAGTAGCCAGGCACCCTCTGGTCTTCTAGTCTCAGGCTAGTGGTGGCTGTGGTTTACATGGCTATTCAGTCCTTTGGACTAACTGAGTCTTTGATTTTCTTCACTCTTCTTTGTTCCAGACAGGGAGAGACCCATAGTTGCATCTTAGATAGCCACTTGTAAGCTTTTAAGATCCCAGTCACTACTCACCAAAGTAGGATGTAGAACATTGTCTTTGTGGGTCGTGTTATGACAAGTGACCTAGTTCCCTGAAACTATGGTCCTAAGCCTCCAAGCCCAGTAACTCAGTCCCTCAAGGTGTTTGGTTACGGCTAAGAAGTTTTCAAAACTTTGCAGCCTGTATGCTCTCCTATATACATGGATATATTTGTAGCACGTATAAATGTGTATGTAGAGATGTCCTCTGCCAAACCTATATATACTCATGCTCCCATTCACCATCCCACACCTGTTCAGCTTACATATCTAGCTATGTATCCAGTTGTAGATTATATTGTTTATTTATTACTGTTACTGAAGGATTGTGTATGTGATGGTATTTACTATTATTTCCTTTTAATCTTGGGCACCTTCCCGTTTCATCCTTTGCCTTGTTCATGTTGTGCTGACCTCCCCTTATTATCCATTGCCTTTTCCTTCACCCAAGTTGGTACATACCTGCTCTCTAGTTAGTGGTTTTCCCTCCTTTCCCTCCCATCACTAGTACCCATCAAAGAATCTTTCTTCTTGTGTGAAGATCTTTTCTTGACTTTTTATATTAGTGGTGTCATATGATATTTGTCTATTTGTGATTGATCTATTTCACTCAGCAAAATATCCTTCAGGTTCACACATGTTATGCAGTGTTTAGCAGATGCATCATTAATTCTTTAGCATATAGTTTTCCATTGTGCATATGCTATCTCCAGTTTTTGTTGTTGATTCCTTTGGAAAAATTTGACCTCCTTCCTTTCTCTTCACATGAGCATCTGACTCAAGCCTTCACCTTCAACTGTTAAAGTTTTCTTCAAACTGTGTTAAGTTTGAAGTCTAAGTACCTTCAAAATGACCCATGTTTGAATTGTAGGCCTAATCCTGAGCTGGCTTGATCAATTTTTTAATTGGGCATGAAATTTACTTAAAATATTAATAGTTAAAAATATAGCAGTATACAGAATAATAAAACGTATAAGAAAGTCAGCTGTCCTTGAAGTTAGTTTTACCCTGAAAGGAAAAATTACAAATGAAAACAGGTTCAAGTTTGCTTAATTTCCTGTTTTGCTTAAAATTTTCCTGTACAACATATAAATTCATCAAACTTTTTTCCTGGTGATAATACTTCATTAAATTACTTCAGTGAGTTTTCAGGAGATTTTCCTCTTATGAGTCATAAAATTCTTTTATTCCCCAAAGAATTTCCTGTGTCTGACTGGAATTTCATGTCTTTGTAGTTTTACTCAGACTCCTTGAAGCAGTTACTTTCTAAATGTCTATGTTCTTGAGGTCTACATGTAATACTGGGAGAGCTGGGTCATAGACTGACTCCTATTTTTCAAGAAAATTGAAAAATTAATCCCTTTCACTGCCTTAGTCCTAGTAATTTTATTCAGAAATTTTCTTAAACTTTTTAACATCTTCTTCTCACGACAGAGATATTTCCATTTCCAGTTCCCAGCATTAATCTTTTTGTACCTGCTTAGGCCTGTTTTTGTCTATCTGTGTATATACCCCAGTGGCTTGATGTTGGTATGTTGCTTGCCTGTCCCATCAGGTTTTCGTCAGTCACTTGGTGTAAAGGAAAAGATAGAGTTACAGATATATATTGGATCATTTAGCAATTTATTAGAAATGCCTTTGGATAGCCTTCTTCCTTCTTCTTCTATTTTTTTTTTTTTTTAGTTTCTTTTGGAGAAGGTGAAAGTCAGGCTCTAGTGGAAAGCCAGAACCCTTCTGTGTTCCCATTTGAAAGGTCCAGTGAAGTGAAGATGATAATACTTTTTGACATGTGAGTTTCAGAAACTTTAGTGATTGCTGTTAATACATAATTTGTTTATAGGAAGAGCCTCATTTGTATGTATGTGTCTTCATATGTTTTAAAAGATAATGCCTAACTGTGTTCTGATACCAAATGGCAGCTGAACACACACAGAGAAGATTGACATCTAAGTCTTGATATGCTATCTGGCAAGATTAATCTAGCATGGCACAAACGAAAAATATAAAACTAGTAGAATATTGGCACCAAAAAATTATTTAGAAATTAATTACTAGGAAATCTTTTATAAGCCTTCAGTATATTTAGTGTCTTCAAGGACAAATCTAAAATTTTATCCAACGGCTAGGGAATTATATAATATTTATATAATGATTACTTTCTCTTTTTTCAGCACAGGAAGTTTTTAAATTTTAAATCAATAAAAGAAGAGGTTCTATTTATATATCACAAAAGACTGTATGTACTAGGTTAGTGTTTTACTTGATTGATTGCTACATTATTTAATTTGAGAGTGAAGAAAAACTAATGCAATAATTACTTGTTATTCACATATATATAGAAAATATAAGTCCTCAGAATGTAGCACACATTATTATTGCGTAATCTATATCCATATGCTGTTTATAACAAACTGAAATGTTAAATCTGTGAGAAAAGAACCAGATTCTGACACAGGACAGATGAATGGACTCCAAACTAAGAAAAATGAAAAAAATAAAAATAAAAATTTGATTGTTCCACAACAAAAGTAAGAATTGAAATGGAGGTTTAGAAATATGTATATTAGCATGAGCCAAATTTTAAAAGTTAATTCCCCACTTCATCTGTGTACTCCTCTAGCTCCTCAGATCTTGACTTAAGTGAATTGACTCACTTTCTTAGTAGGTGAAGCTGGCATTGTAAGTTTCCTCCCATTCTTTTTCTCTGACATGGCCCTCTTCAACAGTTCTTTTCCTTCCCAACCGTTAGAGGCAGATCTCTACCAGGTGGTACAGATACCATAGCTCGAGCATATTGGCTTAACTGCTGTGAGCATTTTACTAATGATGCTAGAACCACATATTTGATTTTCAGTGTAAGCCAGTATTTTCCTACAGTGAAAAAGGCCTTTCTGAAAACATATATTGCTCCCCTCACCCTTTATTACATAAATTTGGTAAAAAGTGATTTGTGAATATGAGTTGTTGTTGTTGTTGTTATGTGCCAACTCATAGTGACCCATCCTTAGGTTTCTGAGGCGGTATCACTACAGAAGTAGATTGCCCAAAAATGTATTCTTAGGGTCATTTCTATTTTTATCAACTTGGTATTCAAATGATATGTTATTTACTTTCATTTTTATTTCATAGTAGTTATTTTTAAGAGTCCTACATAAGAATTTCTTCATACCATCATAACTTATTGCCACCAAGTATATCCCAACTTATAGTGACCCAATAGGATAGATTGAAACTTCCCCTTAGTGTTTCCAAGGTTATAATCTTTCTCCCTCAGAGCGGCTTGTGGGTTGTAACTGCCAACCTTTCAGTTAGCAGCCAAACACAACTATTGTGACACCAGCTCTCCTTTCAAATCATCATGACTGGAGATAAAGAAAGGGGAAGTTAGATTTTGAACTACAATGGCAGATGAACAAGATATCGATTCTTCCCTAACTTTTTTAGATCTCAAAATAACCAAAAAATTGTGAAAAAAAAAAATTGGGGGAGGTGGAGGATACTGCATTGGTGCTGATGTCAAAGTTTATGGTATCAGAGTATCAATAAACTTTGAGAATTTCTGCCAGATTAGGTAGAACTAAGATGTGATAAACGATGAAACTGAGGGAAGATTTGTAACTCTGCTTCTTAAAGAGTGTAAGTTCAGATGATCTTGTCAGAACCAAAAAAAAAAAAAAATGCTATTGAACTTACGAGTTGAAAGCTAGAAACCAGAGTGATCCTTGGCATAGATGAGGAACTTCCTATATTTGAAATCCTTTCATTCCTGTGAAACAACTACATTTAGAAATAAATGAATGGAGAAGCCTGAAGACAATCACCATTACACAGTATAGGAAAAGATAAATATTGCTAGCAACCAGATGGAGACCAGACACAGTCCCATTAAGTGTCTGGAATGGATGACAGGCCAAAAAGCAAATTAGATGTGGGAAAACTGGTTCTTGGCATAAAAATTTGCCAAGCACTGTGAAAGGTATTCAGAGATAAATTTCCCCAATAAGGACAACCTGTAGTATCTGCTCTTCCTACTTCCCTGATGTATTGGGTTACCCAACTGGTATTATAAAGTTAAATTTATCAAAACCTGCAGCTCTCTATATGAAGAGACTTTTAAAAGCACATAGATGGACAGTGAAAAAATAAGGAGAATATGCTCATATTCATTTGTGTCCAGTCCCCAAAAAACCACTGCCATTGAGTTGATTACAGCTCATAGCGACCCTAAAAACAGACTAGAACTGCCCCATGTTGTTGTTCTTATGTGCCGTGGAGTTGGGCCCAACTCATAGTGACCCCTCCTTGGGTTTCCAAGGCAGTATCACTACGGAAGTAGATTGCCCCATCTTCCTTCCGAGGAACTGCCCCATAAGGTTTCCAAATCTGTAAGTCTTTATGGAAGTAGCCTGCCTCATCTTTCTTCTGTGGAACAGCTGTCAAGTTCCCTTTGATTAGCAGCTGAGTGCTTAACCACTTTACCACCAAGACTCCTTTTGGGTCCAATAACAAACCTAAATACACTTCTTCCCATAGAAATGGTAAGCAGAAAATAAACATGGAACCTACAAAATACTCTGCAATGTAAGAAAATAAAGCTATCAAAGCTCTAAGGGAAAACATACATGTTAAAAAATACTTGCTATTGAAAAAATTTTGTACTTTGAATAAAATACTAAAACACTATAAAAGAAATGAAAGATAAAATATAATCACAGACTAAGATATCACAGGGCTGGTAGAATCAAGAAGATCTTGCATAGAAACCAAGAATCCTATAGCTGGATTGGAAATAGTTTTAGAAGCAGTAAAGAACCAAGTTGAACCTGTGTGTGCTTCCTTTTTAAAATTAAATTCCAAATTCCATGCTTTGTCAATTCAATACTTTCTGCTTGAGAATGCTGAATGGTTGAAAACTATTCTATTCTAAGAAAATTCATAGTAGTGAAGCCATGTAGGATTTAAGAAGTTTCAAAACTGTGTCCATGTTATATTCAGGCATAGACTTCAGATCAGGAGTTGTTAACTTGGGTTCCTTGGGGTAATTTTAGACAGTCCATGAATTTGAATGGAAAAAAATAACTCCATATTTACTCTCACTAACACTAGTAGTTTCTTTCAATTATGAATGTCATTATAATGCATAGTAGTATTTGTGGCTTTTTCCTCAATAAAAATCACGGATATTTTTATGTCATATTACAGTTGTCACAGATATCTCAAAGTTGTATTCATGACAACTTCAAAATTATGGTAGTTATTATATCCACCATTAGATCTTGTTATTTAATTTATGAATGAAGAAGCACATTTATTACAAAGTCACAAGGTTGTTTTCTTCAGTTTTTTGATAACTTTATTTAAAGGCCTTTTTTTTTCTCTCTAATCCCATATATTTACTATACATAGGATTCATGCATTTAAAAACATTATCCTGAGGGGTCCATAGGCTTTGCTGGACTTGCAAAGGGCCTGTGGAACAAAAAAGACAAAGAACCTGTGCTTTGCATGTTACAATATCATTTCATCATTTCCAGAGGTTCTTCATTAGTGTGTGGCTAAACATTTCATACATATAATATTATTTATTGGAAAGTAAATTTACAAAAATCATTACTCATCTGGTGCATGGTGAATTTTCTAGTTTGTAGGAAATGTTTGTAGCTTCTTCTTATTTTATTTCTTTTCATTATTAGTCATATTCTGTCATAGACTGATTCAACTTGACAACTCTCTGGGTTGTCAAGAGATGGTTTGGCTAGTGTTTAAGGGCAAGAACGTTAGAGATGATCTTGGATTCACATGCCAACTGCACCACTTAATGGTGCATAGTAATGTGACCTTGTGAAACATAACAAAGGCACCTGATAATCTCTAATCCTCCATCTCTTTTCACCTATAAAATCGTACTTCATAGGGTTTATTTATTGTCTTACATAAGACAATAAATAGAAAGCATTTAGCCTGACATCTGACAAATAACAACAACAAAAACAGTAACATTTATTGGAAATGATGTTTAATATGGCTTGCTATCTTTATGTTCTCCATTTCTGTCTCTCTAGCATCCTGAGCTAAATAGTGATAGGAATCTGGGCAGGAAAACTTGTATAAAGCTTTTGTCTTTGTGGACTGAGAAGCCAAAGACCAGCATCATAGAGCATGGTGGTGAGATTTTGAATGTGGCAGATCATGAGAAAAGCCATGACTTAAAGAGAATCATGGATTCCAGGAGTAAAGTGTAACGTAGCCACTTATAAGTATACCTGGCCTTCTTGCTCCCAAAAAGCCTAGGAAGAAGCTAAACATCTGAATTGAATCCCTGCCCTGAGAGGAATCCTGGAGACAGGGAGACTTCCTCTTACTTCCTCAGCAGGATCTGGCAGCTCTTCTGTGTCTGGACTCTCACTAGGACTGCCACTTTGAGATTACCACAATAGCCAGTCCTGAGCCCAAGGGAATCAACAAAGAAACATAACAACACATCTTGGGAATTTTAGCAACCAGATAGAGTATCTGTCCAAACAAATAGAGGGTAATGAAATAGAACTCCTGGAGGATTCAGATAACAACTAAACCAAAAAATGAAAGACAAGTGTAGTAACACTTGTTACCTCGTCTAGTTATAACATTGTTTCTGATTATAATGGAGTGACTCCCTGCCCAGTTGAATAATTATTTATTTAAGCCAATCATAAAATTCTGTTCCCTTTGTCAGTGATAGATTTAGGTTTGACAGATACCCCATTACTGTCAATTAGATGTGAAGGAAAATCTGCTATGAGGCCTTTGGCAAAACATTTTTCTCATTAATAAAAAGATACATTCTAGGCTTGCCTTTCTTGGATGTTGTCATATTTGGCTGTGGTGTCTGGAAATTGCTGCAACCATTGTGTGACCCTGAGGAGAGCAGAAAGGAAACTACATCAGCCCTTGAGGTAGTTGTGCCACTGACTTGACGGATAGTGGAACCACCTTGATATAGATTACATGTTTTGTGAGATGATAATTCCCTTACTGTCTAAACTGCTTTTATTTGTATAATCTGTGTCTTGCAACTGAAATATCCTATCCGATCCAATTAAGGGAATACATGTCCAACTGCCAAAAAGCTTTTTTAGAGATTCAGAAATACCATGATTTCCCAACTAAGCAATTCAGTAAATGAATTAAAGGAAGCCACTGATGAGACTGACTAAAATTTGCTGACCAGATCAATTGGAAGAAATATCTTAAAGCACAGAGTAAAATGGCAGAGCCATAAATCATAAAGGAGGAATTAAGGGACTTGGGAGATAAATCTAGGAGACTTAACATGCAAATAATAGATGTTACAGGGGATAAAAAAGGAACAGAGAAGAGACAACAAATTTAGTTTTTTTCTGAGCCAAAGAAAGACTTAAATCTGTACGTTGAATAGGTTTAACAAATTCTGTGTAGCATTAATGAAAAAGTATAAGCACTTAATACCTAGTTTAATGACACTCCTGAACTCAAAACTTGAATGTTATGTCTCCAAGGCAGAGAGAAAATTTTATATAATTTTGAACTTAAAGTACAAGAAGAGTCAGATTAACATTAGACTTCTCATTTTGCAACCTTGAAAGTTGGAAGATGGGAGCATAACATCTGCAAATGGGGAAAGACAGAAGAAAAAAGAAGCATTCTAAAGTCTTTATCTTATGTGGTTAGGAAGGGGAAGAAAGAAAAAGAAGATATAGCATCTTGGTATTAGGAACAATAGGCCTTTGTGGAAGAAATTGTATTTTACTTTCAAATAATAGTAGATAATTCTGTTTGCAAGCATAAAGAAATGGGAAGTGAATTGATGGAATGAAGAACAATAGAACATTTCACTTAATAAGGGGGAAATGGAATAAATAGAAATTAATGAAAACATCAGAAACAAGGGGAAATATATAATATAAAACACATAATAAGATGGAAGGAAGATAAATATGTCAATTGTTACACCAAATGCAAATAGATTTAATTTTTCCTTTAGTAAACAGAGCTGCCTAGAGATTGGGTTAAAATCTAGCTATATTCTATTTATAAGAAACAAACTGATAGTATAAAGAAAGCACAATAAATAACACAATAGGGCAAAAGATATAAAGATGTAAGTCCCAGGTAAGTAAATTAAAATAGCCAACAAACCTTAAGAGCTGTATGTAGTGTAGTGCCTAAGGCATTTAACTACTAACCAGAAGGCTGGCAGTTCAAACCCACCAGCCACTCTAAAGGAAGATTGGGCAATCTACTTCCATAGTGATCCTGCCTGGGAAACCCAAGGAGGGGTCGCTATGAGTCAGATCTGACTCCATGGCAGTGAGAGTTTGAGTAGTCAGTGAAATACGTACTTTGCTTAAATGAGCTACTGGCAATAATTTGCTGGAATTTTTTTTTTTTTTAAAAGATTCAACATCTGTTGTTGTTAAGAGTGTGGAGAAAAATACCATTTAATTGTATTTGTTTTGGAAAACCATCTAGAAGCATCTACTAAATGCAAAAGTACATTTACTCTTTGGTCTAGCAATCTTATTGGAAGAATCTATCCCATAGGAAGGAGAAAATGCTATCAGATGGAAGAGCATATGTACAAGGAAGATATAAGATATTCCAATATGCTTCATAGAGGAAAGACACTTGGAAATACAGTCATTCCTGTCAACTGGGGAATGGTTGCAGAGTCTTTGGGTAGTGAAAATGGTTAATACACTTGGCTGCTAACCAAAACTTTGAAGATTCAAACCCACTCAGAGACATTTTGGGAGAAAAATTGAGTGATCTACTTCCAAAAAAGTCAGCCATTGAAATCCCTGGGAAGCACAATTCTACTCTGACACACATGAGTTGGAATCGATTTAGCAGCAGCAGTTGGTTTACTAGAACATTTATATTTTATGTAGGTAGATAACTTATGATTTTGTATGGCTGTAAGTACATGGACAGAATATGTGGTTGAACTCTTATTAGGTAGCTGATATAGGTTTTCTTATGGAATGGGAAATAAGCCAAGAAATAAAGGAAGAAAAATGTTGCACTTAAACTGTATATGATATATTCATATTTATGAATTTGTATATGGAAAGGCATGTGTATATGACTTTGTGAAAAAGCAAGAGGACCTAAGCAAGAAGATATTTAAAAAATAATAACATTAAGACATCTTGGAAGCCAGAAACCAAGGGCAGGCAAGAACTGAGAAAAAGTAGAGATTAATTCAGAGGTCAAAAATTATTTGTGTGGAAGAGACATCATTAAAAATGCATAAAAATAAGAATTATTTAAGATCAAAGAGCTATTAACCTACCTCTTGGCTTACACTATAAAACAAAGTAGATAATTTTAAATTATCTTTTATATAGCACCAGATGTTGGTGAATTTCCCCTAAGGGAGTTTTCCAATGTGGGAAATGTAATTAAAATTAATTTTTACCTAGCGTTCAGGATCATGATTTTGGCCACTATTTAATCATTACATGAGACACATTTGTTTTTGTTTTTGTTTTTTATACTGGAAAGAGGCCAAATATCTAAAGACATATCCTGCTGCAGTAATGCTACGTTGCTTTATGTTTATGAATGCTGACCAAGGCTTCTAAAATTTTATGCTGCCTAACCTATAAAAGATCAGAGGAATTGTATAAGTGCCTGTGACATTTTGCCCAGAGATCTTTTCCTAGTAGTATAGTAATCTATGACATATTTTGTCTTCTGGTCTAGTAACATAAGGGATAATACTTGAGACGTGATCTTTGTCAAAAATGCCTGAAGTATATACAGTGATTTATTATGATACTGTTTTCACAATTTTTGTTAATACTTTCTCCAGCCCTGATTTGGTCCACTTATTTAACAAATATTTATTTAGTGCCTCCTCCCTACTAAATGGTCATGTCTTACACCTGTTAATTTATTATGTTTTTGTTTGGTAGGACTTATTGTTACTGTACAACTGACAGAATTATCTGTCAGCCTGTTGATATGGATTATATTGTGGCTGTGATTGAACCTTTATGGAGTTTCATCTATATTTTTGTTATGGAGGTCTAGTGGCAAATTAAAATATGTGTGCAATAAAAACAAAACAAACAAAAACCTCCAAAAAACAAAAAGCTGCTGTCATCAATTCCAAATAATGTAACCCCACGTGTCAGAGTAGAACTGCTCCATAGGGTTTTCTTGGCTATAATATTTACAGGAGCAGATCACTGATACTTTCTTCAATGCCATCGCTTGGTGAGTTTAAACCACCAACTTTGTGGTTAGTAGTCAAGCGCAAACTGTTTGTACCACCCAGGGACCTTATGTGTGCAATACGATGTTACTTTAGCCAGATTTATCCATCTAAAGTTCAGCTCTTCCCAGTGATGACATCTTACTTTAAATGCATTAAGCTTTTCAGGGGTCAGAATCAAAACCACTGAAACTTTCAGATTACAAAGGCCACTTGTACCCATGGGTCTTGTTACAGGATCTTATCTCCATGGACTTGATTCAGCTCTCTCAGGCACCCAGTGAGTGCATAACCTGCATTAAGGTTCTCTAGAATGCAGGCAGGAGTTTGGGGTGAGAAAAAACTGTCTGGTAGGCACCAAAATCCTCAATTAATAATAGCAAGTGACCTTGAGATTCTGTAGTTAATTCTATGACAAAGACTTTTGTGTATGTGTGTTTTTCATACATGTATGGTCAATTTTCATGAATTAAATTATATTCTACAATGCCTACTTAAATCCCAAATAGCAATTGTATATTTATTTATTTAATCCCAGATTTCCAGGGCAACAAGAATGTTTATAGAAGGTTAATTCAACCAAAATTTGGTGAATCAGAAGCAAAACAATTACCTCTGCTCTCATGGAGCGTACATTCTGGTTGGGAAAGTGCAGTCAGTCAGCAAAAAGCATAAAGAGAAGTAAAGTATAGTATAGTATAAAGTGATAAGTATTGAAAAAGTGGAACAGGGTGTTGGCAAAAGATGTTCCAGAAAAATTTTTAAAAGAAAGGATAATGATCAGGGTATGCTTTTGTTGTAGTTTGCTTCATGACTTCTTGATGTAATTTACTAAATAATTTATAAAATAGGAAAGAATGTGCAGTGTTTGATAAATTGCTCCAACTTTGCTATGTGTTTGTACAAAGACAAAACATGTTTTGTCATGTAAACAACTCTATAAACAGTTATTTTGTTCTGAAATAGGTTTTAAATAGTTCTTTCAAGCAATGTTTCAAAATGTTTTTTCAAGATGAGTATTCAAAAATTTAAATTGTTGTAAATGAATTAAAAAGTTCATAAAAAGGTTAAATAGACCTGTGAAGAATTGTAGAAAATCTATGAAAACAAGGAAATATTTTATTTCAGAATATAGTGCTTGAAAGTATATAACAGAATAGATATCCAGAAGTTTAGAAGCATTTCTCAAGAAAATAGAGAAAATAGGAAATTTAGATAAGTGAACGAATTTTGAGAGTTAACTCCCTCTTAATCTTACATTTTCATCAGTTACATGTATTTAGGAGAGAAATTACTCTGAAAATTTTGATAGGTACCCAACTAAGTAGTGTAATAGTTCGACATTCCCAACTGATGCTTTGTAGTGAACAGACTTAATTCAGGACTGCAGTTCAATGGATTATTATTTCACTTTTAGCTGGATTGCATGTCGTTGAGAGTAGAATCTGTATTTCTTTGAATTTCCCATCCTGTTATCCCTCCTGGTATTCTTAAGGTCAGTTAAGCACAGTAAATAATCTTCACTTAGCAAGCAGCCCACATCACCATCTTCCTGCCAATGTAGCTAATAAATTCTAAGCAAACTCTAAACTCCTTGTGAAGCTTCCTAATGGATGCCTTACAGGACTGAAGAGCTTTGGGAAGCAAAATAAAATCATCATCAAAAGTTGAATGTTTTGAGATCAAGGTTACCAGGTCAACACTAAATTTAAAACCAGTTCGAGAGACATTTTTTAATGGCACTTAGAAATTATGGCTAAAGGTCAGGCTATTATATGTGATGTTGCTCAGATCCTTTGATGCTGAAGGTCTACAACTGACTTATGTGTAAGATATATTTTTTAAAACATTAACTGTGATTTAAAGTAGCAAGAGACAGTGTTCAGGCCAGGGAAAATAAAGTCCCTCCTCCCCAGTTTATTGGTTGAAATAATTTGAGTTCAGTAAATTTATTGAACCATAGAGTGATACAGAGAAGCTGGCCCCTGTCAATTCCTGCTTAGAAGTTTCTGACTTATTTTTGAGATTGCAAGAAAACTGTGGATGAAATCCATACCAATTAGAGATCTGTACGTTTGGAACCATTTAAAAATTCTGTGCAGGGCTCAAAGGAATTAGTAAAGCCTGCTGCAATACAGCTACATTATTAATCTCCAAAGAGAATAGATACCAGATGTTCACACTGCCCAAAGGACACCTCAGTGTTCTTGACAGTCTTTAGTCATATTGTCCTTAAACAGATTCAAATGCCTGAAATGATTATGGGTGATAAGGCTGTGTGGTTTCTACATCTGAAACTATTAATAATCACTTTGAAGAAATGCACTATTTTTGATAGGTAAGAAAAGTAACTGTATTAAATTTGATATTTGGAAAAATTGCCTAAAGCAAAATTCTAGAAATTCTTTGCTTATTTTTTCATTTCTTTGACTGCCCAATGATAGTTATATCTAAACTAAGTAATTGTTTTTTAATTAAGTCCAATTTTGTTAAATAATGAAATCTGTTTTGCTATTTACTTTATTCATTCAAGAAATAGTTTCATGTGTTAGGTGTTGAGGATATAGTAGTAAAAAAAGCAAATCATGGTTTTGTGAATCTTAGTGAAAAATATAGATATTAATAAAAAATTATTCTTATAAATATGTAACTACAAACCATTCTATGAAGAGAAAGTACTAGGTATTGTAAACATGTTTGACAAGAAATCTTGACCTAGAACTAAAGTTTTAGATTCATTTATTTAACTGTATTTATTGAGCACCTACTTTGTGTCAAAAAGAAAAACAGGTTACAATGGTTATTTAAAGCATTATGCTCATGATTCTCAGTTTGGTAGGCCAAAAGATGTTAGGAACAACTTAAAATGTAAATTTTAAATAACTAAAATATAGATTTTAAATAACTAAAACCTCAAAAGATGCTAGGGATGGAAAAGCTTTCAGGCTTTCTTCCAATGTAACTTCTGTTCAATATCCTAAGGAGCATTTAAGTAATACTTAGCACTTTTTCAAACTCACTGCCATTGAGTCACTTCCAACTCATGGTGACCCCTATTGGGTTTCCAAGGCTGTAAATCTTTATGAAAGCAGGACTGCCTTATCTTTCTTCTGCAGAGCTGCTGCTGAGCTCGAATCACAGGCCTTTTTGGTTGGCAGTCAAATGCCTTAACTGCTATATCACCAGAGCTCCTTTAACACTTTTTAGCATGTCTAAATATTTTCATAGTATTCATTTTATTGCAAAAATTCGATTGGAGCCACTTCTGGTCATAGGACGGCGACTTGACAGGAGGAGGTGCAGGTGGCTGATTGTACAGGGTACAGCAGAGTGAAGACTTTTAAGTCCAAAATCAAGGCAAGACATCTGAAATTCATTGTCAGGACTATGACAGTATAGGAAAGGAATGTGGAACGTGTATACGGGGACCCTAAACAGAATCATAACCATGGATGGGCTCATTGACGACATTAAGCAAAGGTGGTACTATGACAAGCCATGCTGCAGACAACAGCAAGAAAAGTTATGAAACCTGCCAGAGGGTCTACACCATGATATGACTCAAAAGATCCACTTCTTGATGTGAAAGAATCAGGCAGATTCATGGCAAGGGTAATTAAGGCAGTTTTGTGTCTCCACTTCTTTTCTTTTCTCTAACCCATTTTCTCTGAAATAAACTCAATCACATATATGCAAGAAGGCCAGCATATACAGAGTAATCCCACTGGTAATCAATGGACCCTCTCTTTTATTAAGTGAAAACAACACTAAGTCAAAAAGTAGTCTAGAAGCAATGAGGAAATACTCGAAAATACAGAATAATATATATACTATTTCTTACTGAATTTTTATGAACCCCAAAGCAAGATCTTATTGCTGGAAAAGCATCTGTTCCTCTTTACTGAACCATCCCCAACTCTTTGCCCACCACAACTATTAGGTAAAGAGGAGAAGAAGCATGTATGTTTTGGGAATAAATTCTGCTTCTCTAACACCCATTTAAAAAATTCCATTGAAGAAGTTAATATTGTAACTTTTAAAACGCTTTAGAAAATAGAGAAAAGTGGTATGGGGAAGGGTTATATGCAGAATCCAGTTATCTTACACAAACAGCATTGTGCTCTCCCTTTAGCCATCAACCTGTTTTATCTCCCTTTTTACCAGGCTTTGTTCACTCTCTCTGCTTCACATATGCTTTTCACCCCAACACAGTTTGTCTGTAAAACACTAAAGAAGAGCATTGAAATAGTTCTTCCTAAAGTTCTGCAAGCATCCTAATTGTTGAATTCAGCAGTCTCCTCTCAGGTCTTGTTCAACTTCTCCCTTCTTTGGATTAGAGAACTAATGTCCATCCTTTAGTCCCAAACAATATTCTTCTATGATTGATTCTGTCCTGGTTCCCTAGACTGTCTTCTATTTCTTGAAGTGCTCTCTTTTATTTTCTTCTACTCATTCTTAACTCTTATGCTTACCTTTCAAGCATCTGTCCAGTTTTACTCTCCCATTATATTCTCCTGCTGCATATCCTCATTCATGACCTTACTATCTTTTATGCTCTGATAAAATTCACTTCTGTATTTTATGTGCAGGCCTCACTTCTGAGGCCATGTATCCTTGTGCCTCCTAGATAGAACCACACAAAACTGACTTTATTTTCCCTCCAGCCCCATTCATTTTCCTGTTCTCTGTTCCACTTGATAGGTAGCATGATCCAGCTAGTCATAGAATCTGGAATCCTATTAATAACGCCATCCTGTCCTTTTCCTTCACTCTTCACTATGTACCACAGTCACCCAAACCAGTTAATTTTGCTTCCTTAGCTTCTCTGTAAGGAGTGGTGTAGTGGTTATGGCATTTGGCTGCTACCAAAGCTTGCTGATTTGAAACTCCCAGATGCTCCATGGGAGAAAGATGAGGCAATCTGCTTCCATAAAGATTTATAGCCTTGGAAACCCAATGGGTGTTGCTATGAGTCAAAATCGATTCGATGGCAGTGAGTATCTCTATAATCTGTCCTTGGTTTTCCAATCTCATTGAAAATGTCTTCACTTAGAACCTCATCAGTTCTCTTGGAATATAGACTTTCATCTGATACACCTGTTTTCATTCTCCCTTTTGTGCCTCGTTCTCCAGTCTGCTTCCAGGGTCATCTTCCTAAAACACAAATCTGATCATACTTAAAAGTCTTCAGGGGGTTCCCAATCATCATGCCATCCGAAATGTTCCTGGCAGCAATGCCACTCTAGTGGAGAACAACCAGATTACTTGATAACAAGATGAAAAAGCAATATAACTGGTAACTGAAATAAGATTAATGCTTGAGTAATAAGTTGCATTTAATTTTTATTAGCATTTCTTATATATGTTAATTTTTAGAGTCTATAGATCTATGTTAATTTTTATATATATTCAAAACTCCTTGCTTCTCAAGATAAATATTTTAAGTATCATGTTTTATTTCAGGTATTGCTTAAAAAAGCTGAGTGAAGGATGAGAAAATGTTTGCCAGAACCAGTGATTTTCTTTTTGTGACAATTATTGTTAAACCATTTTTCCTGACTGGCATAGTTTGCTTCTTCAGACTATTGCTGTTTTGCATTAATGAAATCATGTTATTTGCATACAGTGTGATTAAAACAACAGCAACAACAACAACACCCAACCAAACCTATGGCCATCAAGTCAATTCTGACTCACAGCAACTCTATAGGACAGAGTAGAAATGCCCCATAGGGTTTCCAAGGTTGTGAATCTTTACAGAAGCACCCACACAGTGGCTTGTGGGTTCAAACCACTGACTTTTTGGTTTGCAGCCAAATGCCTTAACCACTGTGCCACCAGAGCTCCTATAGTGTGATAGTGTGTTTATATTTGCAATAGCCATCCACCAGTTGCTGTCAAGTAGATTCCAACTCATGGTGATCCCATGAGTATCTGAGTAGAACTGTGCTCCTAAGGATTTTCAGTGGCTGATTGTTCAGAAGTAGATCAACAAGACTTTCTTCTGAGGCATCTCTTGGTAGACTCTAAACTCAAACTTTTTGGTTAGCAGTTGAGTGTTTTAGCATTTGTCCCACCACAGGACTCCTATATGCTGTAGCAGGAGGGCATAATTACAATAAATCTTAAAGTCATATCAGACAATTCAAATATAAATTTGAAAAGAAGTCTAAGATATTTATTTCCATTGAACCAGTCAATGAAGAGACTTTTGTAACTTGCCTTGATTTGAACCAAGATGGCATTACAGATGTCCTAAGAGAAAGTGTTAATTTCATATGTAATAATCACTCTTTTAGCCACAAAGTCATTATCTGATGACAGTTAAACTACTGAGCTTTACATTGATCTTGATGTTTTTATCAGTAAGTTAAAAAATAATGTAATTGTAGTCAGAAGCTGAACTATATGAAGAAGGAGACATCAGGATTGGAAGAAGACTCATTAACAACCTGCTATGTGCAGATGACACAACTTTGCCTGCTGAAAGTGAAAAGATTTGAAGCACTTACTGATGAAGATCAAAGACCATAGCCTTCAGATGGATTCACACCTTAAAATCAAGAAAACAGAAATCCTCACAATTGAACCAATAAGTAACATTATGGAGAAAATATTGAAGTGGTCAAGGATTTCATTTTACTTGGACCCACAATCAACACCCATGGAAGAAGCAGTCAAGAAATCAAATGACATATTGCATTAGGCAAATCTGCTGCAAAAGACTTCTTTAAAGTGTTAAGAGCAAAAATGTCACTTTGAAGACCAAGGTGTGCCTGATTCAAGCCATTATCTCTTCAGTACCCTCCTATGCATGTGAAAGCTCAACAATGAATAAGGAAGACCACAGAAAAACTGATGCATTTGAATTATGGTGTTGATGAAGAATATTGAATATACCATGGACTGCCAGAAGAATGAACAAATCTGTCTCGGAAGAAGTACAGCTGTAATCTTCCTTAGAAGTGAAAATGGTCAGAGTTTGGCTCTCATACATTGGTCATGCTATCAGGAGGGACCAATCCTGGAGAAGGATATCATGCTTGGTGAAGTAGTGTCTGGGAAGAAGGGAAGATCCTTAAATGAAATGAATTGACACCGTGTTTGCCACAATGGTATCAAACATAGCAATGGTTGTGAGGACAGAGCAAGACTGGGCAGGGTTTCCTTCTGTTGTACACAGGGTCCCGATGAGTTGAAGCTGACCTGACAGCACCTAATAGCAAAAGTGACAACATTTGTGGTCAGTTTTTTTTTAAAAAAAATGATGCCTTAATCTGTTGCTTCTTCATATGTTAGACCAAGAGACTAAAATCTACAGCTTATTAAAAAAAAAAAAAAAAACCTTGGCTTCTGGTTCAAGACGATATAGTGAGCATACACATTTGTTTCTCTTTTCACCAAAGGGACTCCTTTGAAATGAGTAAGGAAAAGAAGAACAAGAAAAAGAAATGGAAAGAGAAGAAAGATAAACAGAAGGAGAAAAAAAAAAAGCCCTAATTACAGAAAGAGTTGGAGTGGGGAAGGGGGTCTTCAGCAGAGAAATTTCAATCACTTTTTCCAAGAAAAAAAATGGGTGGAAATATGTATGAGTTAATGGGTATGACTGATTAATGGAAGCTACAATCCAGAATATATACAAGAGTTGTTGCAGAGATGTCTACCAGAACTATAGAGAAACTCAGAGCTCAGAACTGGCAAGAGCAAATTTGGAGGACTGACAAACCTTAAACCCACTGTTTTCCAGTCAATTCTGACTCATAGACACCCAGTAGGACAGAGTAAAACTGCCCCATAGGATTTCCAAGGTTGTAAATTTTTATAGAAGCAGACTGCCACATCTTTCTCCCATGGAGCAGCTGATGGGTTTGAACCACTGACCTTTAGGTTGTCAGTTGAGCTCTTTAACAACTGCACCACCAGGGCTTCTTTGGGGCAGCAAGGTGTTTAATTGAAAGTCTGAAGAATGGCTGGGTCAGTTTAACATCTTCACCTTTATATTATAAAAGATCATCAGTTATCCACAGAAGAGGGAAAAAAATCCAAAAAAAACCCACAAACTAGAATACTCTTAAGATATCAGACAGCCCTTCAGGAAGAATTGGGGCCACTCTAGAGGTGTTGATACTTCATAGTAACACCTTCCCCACTTAGGTATTCAGAGGACCCCAGGATAAACATTTGTCAGCCAGAAATCCACAACAGTGTTCTCAGAGCTCCCAGCTAGGTTTTTTTATTCAGAGGTAAGACCTGGCAAGGAAACAAATCCAACTATAACTTGATAGCAAACTGCATAGGAAAACTGACCCAGGCCTCCATTCTTAAATAGGAACAAACCACCCAAAGATCACCACAGACTAGGAAGAAAACCAAGAGCATGAAAGACAGAAATCAAGACAAAGAGAACAGTTGATATCAGAGAAACTGAAGTATTTTAGGGAATAACAGACAAAGATAAAAATAACCTCATTAATATCCTCAGAGATATTTAAAAATATGTTTTATTTATAAAATTAAAAAAAAAAAAATGATGCTGTAAATAAGAACAGCCAGAGACCAAGAATGTGAAAAATAAGTTACAAAAAGATACCTACAGGGTATGTAAATTTTTAAACATTAGAAATGATCTGTTGTTTATGGATGTAGGTGTATGTAGAAAGTGAATCAGAGCAAGTATGAGGATGGTACGTAAATATCTTTGGAGTACCAGGAGGTGTAAGAAGAGATAAAGATAGGAGGCAAGTCTGACTATAATTACAATGTTTCATTCTGCTAGAGAGAGAGCTGAAGCAAATATGGAAAAAAAATGTATCAATATAGTGCTTGATAGCTGTTAAATCATGGATGCCTATTATATTATTCTGAATCCTTTGCTTATGCTTAGAATATTTATAACTAAAAATTGAGATGTTAAAATTTTTAATTACAGAAAAACTTTGTATAATTATATAATAAACGATGGTCCAAATAAAAAGTAAAAGGAAATGTGATATGCCTTTTAACAAGTGATAAAATGTTTTGTTTTGTTTTGTTTTAAAAAAAGGAATATCTATATTGCCTTTAGGCAAGCTGGGATTATACCATTTCAACCTTTGGAGAAGGAAAAATAATCCTAGCCCTACTTAGCTCACATGATGCAGTAAGTAATATGTACATAGCCATAATGATACAAACACTGTTCGTTAGTTTTCAGCTCTTAGAATCAATCTATAGAAAGGCATAAAAGACTTAATTATGATTAAGCATTGGAATGGGGTATGGTATGGTATTTGTAGGGCTGATCAGGGTACTAAGACTTGTGTTACGGAGTGGGGAGTCAAATGATATCTTAAACTATGGAATATTCATGCATTCATTTTTTCATCAAATAGATTTTTGGAAAGGCTTTTATGTGTAATAGGCACTATTTTAGTGGTTGACAATGCAATGTTGAACATGGGTCAGTGAGGTTAACAGATTCCAGCTAGAGAGAAACTAAAATCTACAAATTTTGAAATATGGTCCTAGAATTATACAGGTGTGAGTGTTGGTGCAGCCACACAACAGCATGGATATGCATCTCCAGCATGTCTCACCAAAACCATGCCTAACCATGTATCACTATTATTAAACCATCAGCCAATCCCCACTGGGATTTACTGTGCTCGAACTTACTTTGCACTTGAAGAAAACACGGTACTTATAATTATATTTCAACATAGTAAGTTCTTGGTCGTAGGTATTTTTTGTCTTGTATAGATGGGTCATGCAGCTAACTTACCACACTTTCTAATTTTTATTTGGTGACAAGGGGAGGATATAAGGGAAGCGGAAGCTATATAGCAGTCTTCGTTAAATCAAGAGTTGGGGCAGGAATGGGGGCTACCTTCTCTAGACATGGTACAGATGGAATGGGCTTCAACTTGTTTATAATACATTGCTGATTTTAACTATTTGTTTTAGAGATTTTGGGGAGGAGGAAGGAAGAAATTGGGATAGAGAGCCGAGAAATTTTTTCTCAGGAGACAGTTGGAGTGGACCATTTAAAATTTGTCAACAAAACATTGCTTATATAATTATATGATATTCAGTTATGGGCTCAAGCAGACTGGACCAGCTTTATTAAACTACATTATGGGAAGATGGAATAATCCTTTTTACTGCAATCTAAAAAACTCCATTCTAATACAGAGGAGGGCCAGTAACCAGGAGCTACTACTAATAATCTTGATCACTTGCCTTTAGAGATGCAGATGAGCAAATCCCAGATTTGCATCATGTTATACTAAAATATTAAGTTATGTGCGAAGATTAATTTGGCCTGATGGTTAAAAAATGTTGAAGCATAACTGCTGTATTCCAACTTGTCTCCTTTAGTTGTAGTGCCTGTATTTCTTATTTGCTATCAGGAGGTGAAAATGTTTTGAGGTGAGAACCTATTTATTGAATATAAGTGATTCTTGATAATAATACTCTAATATATAAAGCTACAGTTTATAGTCTTCGACATGAAATGATAATAGGCTCAAATCCAACCTCATTAAATAGAAACAAAGGGATGTATTGGGGGTGGGCTAAGTCAACTCTGTTTATACAGGTTTTCACATGACTTTTCTTTTAAAAAGTGCATGGAATATATCCAAAACAAATAATATTTTGTTAGATGAGAAGACCAAAAGGAAAATCCTAGAGAAAGGAGGATGATCTTTCTTTAAAGTCAAAACTGACATAAACACATCCCTCCCAACCCTTTTGCTCAAGATAATTTTCTCAACAAGATGCAGATTGCTTCAGTCTTTGCCTATCACCCTTTGAAGCACTTTCCTTATTATTAGGAGTGGGGGCAGGGTTTCCTTTGAGGATTTTTACAGCAGTGAAGAGTTCCTCCTTTAAATACTTTCACATGATGAGGGAATTCCGCTTTCAAAGTGCTGTCATCACTGTGGCTTCTCTTCCATAAGACAATTTATTCTTGAGTGAAGGTCCTTCTTGGTTTGATTGTCATTAAAGTCTTACCTTTCTAATGGATTAGCTTTCTATAGAGCTTCACTTTTTCTGAGACCTAGCAAAGGAACTTAGCCTTCTCCTTTTTACCCTTATTGGCCATAATTCTCTTTTTAAATATGGTTTATCACACAGGGTTATTAGGCTTCAATGTGATTTCTCTTGTGATCTCCATTAACCTAAGATTTGGGCGACATCTTGAATATTACATTTTAAAGACTCACTTTTTTCTACAGTGCAAAGGGACACTGAATTTTAGGGTAGTTTGAAAGGTCGTTTTTCTTTTGAGTAGCCCTTTCAATTTTTAAATATGTCAAAACAAACAACAAATAAGGTACTCATGTTTTAACAGTTTTTCAGAGCACATTGAAATCATTTGAAAACTTCATTTCATTTCACTCCACCTCACCCTACTCTATCTTTGAATATAGCCTTCTGAGAAATTCTATGAATATTTAGTTCATGGAGACAAAATATATGTTTTAACATTTGAATGTATAGTTTAAGCTGTATGGTTTAATAACTCATTCCAAAGCAATCCTCCCCCCACCAAGAAAATCATTAGTAGGCAGTGATTCATAATTACCAGGAACAGTACACAAGAATAAGAAACCTAAAATATAATTGACAGTTTTGGATGGCCAGAACAGGTAGGGAAGGCCGGGAGGTGGGAGTGGAGCTAAGAGAGACAAACTCATCTGTCAGTTTGTTGTCCTGTGGTGGATTGTGTGTTGCTGTGAGGCTGGAGGCTATTCCACTGGTGTTTCAAGTGTCAACAGGGTCACCCATGGTGGACACGTTTCAGCAGAGCTTCCAGACTAAGACCGACTCAGAAGAAGGAAGAGGCCATCCACTTCTCAAAGAATTGGCCAGTGAAAACCTTATAAATAACAGTGAAACACTGTCTGTTATACTACTGAAAAATAGACCTGAAACATTACCTGATAATAGTGTCAGAAGATGATCCCCTCAGGTCAGACAAACCAAACCAAACTCACTGCCGTGGAGTGGGATCCGACTCATAGCAACCCCTCCTTGGGTTTCTCGGGCAGTATCACTATGGAAGTAGATTGCCCAACCTTCCTTCTGAGGAATGGCTGGTGGGTTGGAACCACCAGCCTTCTGGTTAGCAGTCAAGTGCCTTAGCCACTACGCCACCAGGGCTCCTCCTCAGGTCAGAAGGCACACAAAATGTGACTAGGAAAGAGCTGCTTCCTCAGAATAGAGCTGACCTTAAGGATGTGGATAGAGTAATGCTTTCAGGACCTCCTTTTGCTAATGTGGCATGACTCAAGATGAGAAGAAACAGCTGCAAACATCAGTTAATAATTGGAACATGGCATGTATGAACTATGAATCTAGAAAAATTGGGAGATGTCAAAAATGAAATGGAATGCATAAAGACTGATACCCTAGGCATTAGGGAGCTGAAATGGACCAGTTTTGGCCATTTTGAATCAGATTAGCATATGATCTACTGTGCTGGGAATGACAAATTGAAGAAGAATTGCATGGCATTCATTATCACAAAGAATGTTTCAAGATCTATTCTGAAGTACAGTGCTGTCGACAGGATAATATCCATACACTGACAAGGAAGACCAGTTAATATTTCTATTTTTTTAAATTTATGGACCAACTACTAAAGCCAAAGATGAGGAAATTGAAGATTTTTACCAACTTCTGCAGTCTGGATTGACCAAACATGCAATCAAGGTGTGTTAATTATCACTGGTGACTGGAATGCAAAAATCGGAAACAAAGAAGAATCACTGGTAGTTGGAAAATATGGTCTTGGTCGTAGAAATGACTCTGGAGATCACATCATAGAATTTTGCAAGACCAACAACTTACTCATTGCAAATACCTTTTTTCAATAACACAAATGGTGGCTATACACATGGACTTCATCAGATGGAGTACACAGGAATCAGACTGACTACATCTGTGGCAAGAGGTGATGGAGAAGAGAAGCTCAATATCTTCAGCAAGGCAAGGAGCTGACTGTGGAACAGACCATCAACTGCTCATATGCGAGTTCAAATTGAAGCTGAAGACAATTAAAGCAAGTCCCCAAGAGACAAAATATGACCTTGGTTATATCCCTCCTGAATTTAGAGACCATCTAAAGAATAGATTTGATACATTGAACACCCATGATCAAAAACCAGAAAAATTGTGGGATGACATCAAGAACATCATCCATGAAGAAAGCAAAACATCATTAAAGAAACAGGGAAGGAAGAAAAGAACCAAATGAATGTCAGAAGAAACTCTGAAACTTGCCCTTGAATGGAGAGTAGCTAAAGCAAATGGAAGAAATGACAAGATAAAAGAGCTGAACAGAAGATTTCGAAGAGCAGCTCAAGAAGACAAAGTCAATTGTAATGAACTGTGCAAAGAGTTGGAGTTGGAAAGCCAAAAGGGAAGAACACACTCAGCATTTCTCAAGCTGAAAGAACTGAGGAAAAAAATTAAGCCTTGCATTGCAATATTGAAAGATTCCATGGGCAATATGTTGAATGATGCAGGAAACATCAAAAGAAGATGCATAGAATACACAGAGTCACTATACCAAAATGAATTGGTAGATGGTCATCCATTTCAGGAGGTGGCATATGATCAAGACCCAAAGGTATTGAAAGAAGAAGTCAAACCTGCACTAAAGGAATTGGTGAAAAACAGGCTCCAGGAATTGACAGAATACCCATTGAGATGTTTCAACAAACAGATGCCCCACTGGAGGCACTCACTCGGCTATGCCAAAAGATCTGGAAGACAACTACCTGGCCAATTGACTGGAAGAAATCCATATTTGTACCCATTCCAAAGAAAGGTGATCTCACAGAATATGGAAATTATCAAACAATATCATTGATATCACACGCAGGTAAAATCTTACTGAAGATAATTCGAAATCGGTTGCAGCAGTATATTGACCTAGAACTTTCAGAAATGTAAGCTGGATTCAGAACGGGGTATGGAGCAAGGGATATCATTTATGATGTCAGATGGATCTTGGCTCAAACAAAGAATCCCAGAAAGACGTTTACTTGTATTTTATTGACTATGCAAAGACATTCGATTGTGTGGATCATAGCAAATTGTGGATGACATTGAGAAGAATGGGAATTTCAGAACACTTAATTGTACTCATGAGGAACTTGTACATAGACAAGGACGCTGTCGTTTGAACAGAACAAGGGGATACTGCATGGTATAAAATCAAGAAGGGAGTGTGTCAGGGTCCTTGTACAGTACTTACTCAAATAATCTAAGACACTAGACTATGAAGAATAATGTGGCACCAGGATTGGAGGAAGGCTTTTTAACAATCTGATATATGCAGACTACACAACCTTGCTGAAAATGAGGATGACTTGGGAGCACTTACTGATGAAGGTTAAAGAGTATGGTCTATAGTATGGATTACACCTCAATATAAAGAAAACAAAAATCCTCACAACTGGACCAATAAGCATCATCATGATAGATGGAGAAAAGATTGAAGTTGTCAAAGACTTCATATTATTTGGTTCTACAATCAACACCAATGGAAGCAGCAGTCAAGCCATCAAAAGATGTATTGCATTAGGCAAATCTCTTGCAAGAAGAACTCTTTCAGTCACTGAAAAGCAAAGATATGTCCTTGAAGACTAAAATGAGCCTAACCCAAGCCATGGTGTTTTCAGTTGCCTCATATGCATGTGAGAGCTGGACAATGAATAAGGAAGACTGAAGAAGAGTTGATGCTTTTGAGTTGTATTGGCGAAGAATGCTTAAAGTACTGTAGACTGCTAGAAGTAACAGATCTGTCCTGGAAGAAGTGCAGCTAGAATGCTCCATTTCAGAGAATGGTCCTTTCTGACAACGTGACCAAAGTAGGTGAGACAAAGTCTGGCCATTCTCACATCCAAGGAGCATTCTAGCTGCACGTCGTCCAGGGCAGATTCGTTCCTTTTTCTGGCAGTCCACGTTTCAGTATTCTTTGCCATTACCACAACTCAAAAGCATCAACTCTTCTTTGGTGTTCCTTATTCACATTGTCCAGCTTTCACATGCATATGAGATGACTGAAAATACCGTGGCTTGGGTTAGGCGTGCCTTGGTCTTCAAAGAGATACCTTTGCTCTTCAGCACTTTAAATAGGTCTTTTGCAGTACATTTGCCCCAGTATTGTTTAAGGTACTACAATCATTTGTTTCCACCTGGAGGCCTCAAGTGCAACAATGCAGCTATCCAGACATGGTAGTAAATGTATTAAAACCTGCATCCTCCTTCCTGCTGTGGTTTTCCAGTGAACGAATTCTCAGCTTTTTATTGGGGGATAAAGGGGAAGATAAGGGAGTCATCCTAGACTGAAGTAGAAATATCCAGATACTAGTTTTGGCTCTGTCACTTACCACCTGTGTGACGTTGGCAAATAATTTATCCTTTTGCTCCTCCATTTTCCCTCCCCAAAATCCTTGTAAAGTGAGGTGACTTAGGTTATCTCATGTTTCTACCTTCCTAAATAAATGATTAAGCTACTTCTCTACTTACACAGGTTTAATTATAGGGATTGAGCCAAGTTGGACACCGCAGAGAGAAACTCTCCATATTTCTTAATCTAGGCTGTAAAAAAAAAAAAAAGGGATATGATTATGTTCTACCTCTCTCCTGTGGTGAACTCTGTGATGTACAATAACTATTCATGGCACTTGCTGTTTAAGGCTAATCAGAAATCAGTTTAATAAACATTTGCAGTGTGCTTTTGTGCTGAACACAGTGTAGGCAGTGAAAATGCCCAGTGAGTTCAACCTCTGCCTTTATCACTTAGTTAGGGAAGAGAGCATGAAAACAGATAAATCACAAATCCAGTGTGATAAGTAGAACAAGATTAAGTATACATTGTAAGATGCAGAGGTAGCATAGAGAAAATATATGTATATTTCACCATACCTATTTTGAATTTTAGAAGCAGGAAAACATAAAAGAGAAAGGTAGCTTTATGGCAAGTTTTTTTTTTTTTTTTTAAACAAACAAAAAACCTCCTAAATCTTTTTACCTGTTTACTAGTGAATCAAATATATTCCCCTGTAATATTAGCTGCCTTAAAGCACAATCAACTGAGTTACGCCCTGAGAGGTTAAAAGAGAAAATACAAAATGCTTTTTTTCTTTTCATGGATAAATGACTTTACTTTTCAGTGTCCTCAGACGTCATCATTAACCCTTTCTTTTAAACGGAATTAGCAATTAGCACTTCAGTCATTAAAACAAAGAATACTTAAATATATCAAGTAATCATTATACACCAAATATTAGGTCCTACAATATGTTAAAATTATCTAGAATTTTTAAAGTAGGAGTAAGGGAATTTTTTTAAGAATATTGCTGAATCTTAGCATATTGTGTTTTTCTGAAGTGTTATCTTGTTGTCTAGAAAGTTAAGGTTTTCCTGGTCATTTGTAGCAATCGTGAACTCAACTCAAGGAAGTGGAAAGTGTTTAAACTCCTGGTGTTAAACCTGACTATGAAAACTTATACTGTTGCATGGTGGGAGGCAGGGAGTTTGGGGGAGTTTCTTATAGAGACTTGGCCTGAGCTAATTTGTTTCTTTGAAACTGGAAGTCATATTGTTGAAATTTGCGTACTGTTTTCTTTCAGTAGGTATATTAACACAAAGCAGTGTGTTTTTAAAGGGCTTCCTTCTTTCTGCAGGAATAAATTTGGCTTCTGAAAAAGGAAAAAATATATATATATATACCAGCAATTCAACAACATCACACCTCTTTCATCATTTTGGGGGTGCAGGCTTCAGTTCAACGATTCCATACGTATTTCCTGGAAACATGTAATAACATGCCTTTAAATACTGAACATAAAACCTGATTGTATACTCATAAACATTTATACAATCTTGTGGTCCACTTACCATTGAGTTTCTTAAAACTATGTTTATATTTTTAAAATAATTAGAATTAATGAAAATCAGAACAAGATGCTATTTGAGAGAAAGTGTCACATAGAGATACCTGAGGAACACTTGCTCTTTGAGTTGCGTCTATGAAGTGAGCATGCCTCTTGCTCATAAAATAGGCAGAAGCTATGCTTTCTAGATACCCTCTATCCAGGGAAAACAGATTGAGGTGGAGATAAAGAATATATGTATGTTTAATATGTTAATACAGTGACTAACTGTCCAAACTAAGTAATGACAAAACGTGCTTCCTAAGGAGGCAAGGAACTGTTGAAATTAACCAAGCTCACTACCATCGACTCATAGTGCTCCCAACTCATAGTGACCCCTCCTTGGGTTTCAAAGGTGGTATCTCTGTGGAAGTAGATTGACCAATCTTCCTTCGGAGGAGTGGCTGGTGGGTTTGAACTACCAGCCTTCCAGTTAGCAGTCAGGCCAATTAGACTGCATTTTGGAAAACATCTTACTGGAAGACTCATAGGACTTCAGGGTCACATGGTGACTCTGGAGACAAGAGGAAAAGTGAGAGAAAGCTTTTTAAGTTTGAAGATGCTCTAGAAAACCACTAGATGGTCCTACACTGTCTTATGAAACATAAAACCCCAATGTGAGTATATTCTGAATCTGAGGAGAAAAGGTTATTCTTAAAAATAATTGCCATTTTAACCCGATGGAGCATTTCTACTCTGTCCTATAGGGTCTATGTGAGTTGGAATTCAAAAAAATAAATAAATAAAATAAAATTAATAATAATTGTATTTTTGCAAAATATATTATCCTTTAAGTTTGCTTTTTTTTTATTTTCCCTAGGTGAAAATAAAGCATGAGTCGTGTATTAAATATTTCCATTCTTTGCTTAGTATTTCTTTAAAATTGCATCTTAACCTAAGGCTCTGTAACTCTCCTCTCTGTTTTGTTCTTTTGCCTCTCCTCCTCAGGTTGGCCTTCATTCCATGATGTGATCAGTCCTGATGCAATCACCCTCACAGACGACTTTTCCTACGGGATGCACAGAGTGGAAACCAGCTGCTCTCAGGTCAGTTACCCCACCCCGCACCCCCACAGGAAAAAACCAATACTCTGCTCACAGTGTGCCAATACTGTAAGACTCGAGATTGTGGTAAGTACAGCAACTGAGGCCAAGTGACTGAACACAAGAGGGACTGACAAGCACATAAAGTCTATATAAAGTCCTAATGATATTTCAGTGTTTAGGTATTTAGCAAGTACAGTTGAATGTTAGTCACTGGCTTCAATATTAGTAAACAAAATCATTGGGAGGGAAAATTACCTTCAGTCAACTCAGTACAGCGAGGAGTGAGCTGCTCTTGGGGCTTATGAAAATTTCATATGTAGCCTTACATAACCTGATAATACTCCTCTCCCTGAAGTCTGAGCATCTTACAGCAGTGATCCAAACACCATCAACAAAACCCCTCAAAAAGGCTTTCCTTGGGTAGGTGTATGAGGGAGGTTGAAGAAAGGCTATAGGAGGGGGCGGGCAATTCAGCAGCTGGCTATATCAGGGCAGAATGGGAATATGTGATAAGTAAGGTAATCTCTTCTCCATTTCTCCTAGTTTGTAGACCTATCCTCATATCCAAACCAAAAAACATTAAACTCACTGCCATCAAGTCGATTCCAACTCATAGCAGCCCCTTCTTGGGTTTACAAGGTGGTATCTCAATGGAAGTAGATTGCCCAGTATTCCTTCCAAGGAGTGGCTGGTGGGTTTGAACTGCCAGCCTTCTGGTTAGCAGTCAAATGCCTTAGGCACTATGCCACCAGAGCTCCTAATTATTTCAGTCCACTCAGCTCTAAACACATAAGTGCTGGCTTTAAGGAGAAAATAAGCACAGGTTGAGAAGGAGGATAAGAGTTCTTTCGTCATCCATGAAGAGACTTGAACTTGTGTATGTTTTGTGCTTAAATCCAGAAACATAGTCAGAACCTTCTTGTACACAGGGTAAGAGAAACTGCCCATAGTCCTGTTTTTCTAATCTGCTTTAAATAAGTGAAATATGAAGTCTGAGTATGGTAGCATTGAAATTCATTGATTCTACAGAATATTTTGTTGAGAGATATCTGTTGCACCTTTCAGAAATAAAAGGGGCACAATGAGGATGCTGTCATAGCAAAGTCATTGCCACAGGCCTCCTGTAGCATTCTACTACCTGTGTGTTTTCAGTTTTCTTTAACTCTCTTCATCAAGCACAAGATTTTTAGGGAATAAGTGGCATATTCACTACCAAGTAGGTGGGGGGAGATTGCTTTGAACTTAACCATTAGTCCTGATGAATTTCTTTTTTAATATTTTTAAAAATAAAACTAGCCAACATACTGTCTTCTGAGAGTTACTGTCTCCCTAAAACAGGAGACTATATTTTATCTCAGGTCACTGTTGTTCATCAGAAAGGAGCCTCTGTGTATGATGGTGGATTTTCTGATGCTGAGTCTCACCCCCAGAAATTCTAATTTGATTGGCCTGGGATGAGGCCTGAGCATACGCATTTTTACATACTTCCTTGCCTGTTGTTGTTAGGTGCCATTCAGTCAATCCCTACTCATAGTGACCCTATGTACACAGAATGAAACACTGCCCAATCCTGCACCATCCTCATAATCGTTGCTATGTTTGAGCTCATTGTTGAAGTCACTGTATCAATCTATCTTGTTTGAGGGTCTTCCCCTTTTTCACTGACCATCTACAAAGCATGATACCCTTCTCTGGGGACTTGTCCCTTCTGACAACATGACCAAAGTATAAGAGATGGAGTCTGGCCATTCTTGATTCTAAGGAGCATTCTTCTAAGACAGATTTGTTGGTTCTTCTGACAGTCTGTGGTGGTGTCCATATTTTTTGTCAACACCACAATTCAAATGAATCAATTCTTTTGCAGTCTTCTTTAAGCATCATCCAGCTTTCACATGCATGCGAGGTCATTGAAAAGACAGTGGCCTAGGTCAGGCATACCTTAGTCTTCAAAGTGACATCTTTGCTCTTTTAAACACTTTAAAGAGGTCTTTTGCAGCACATTTGCCCAATGCAATATGTTTTCGTTCCCTTTTTTTTTTTTTTTTGACATCTAGAAGCATTTATTTTATGCAAAAACTTAAATATGATATATGTATATGAAAAGTGCACACTTACCTATGCTGAACAATGCCAAGAAACGTAACATATTGATGCAATAGTTTTCTTTTTTTTCTAGAAACTTTTTACGATGATTTGGATGAAGGTTTACAGAGCAAATCAGTTTTCCATTCAACAGTCATACACATTTTGTTTCATGCCATTGATTACAGTCTCAACAATGTAACAACTCTCTTCCCACATCTTCCCTGTGGTTACCTTCTCTCTGTGTCCTTTTTTGCTATGCATTCCTGCCTTCTGTGTTTCTCCCTGTGCAAATGCTGCCCTCCTGATCTCCCATGATTGATTGTTCTAAGGAATGTAACTCCCTGGTGTAATTGTTCACCACATAGTCCTGTCTATTGTTTGGCTGAAGGTTAAGTCAGGGGAGTGAATTTAAGCCTAAAGAGTGAGTAGGGGCTATAGTCTCAGGAGTTTCACCAGTTTCTATCATACCAGTAAAGCTGGTCTTTTTTTATGATTTTGAGTTTTGTTCCACTTTTTCCTCCACTCCATCCAAGACCTCCAATTTTGATCACTTTCAGAGTGGCTGGCAGTGGTAGTTGGGCACC
This sequence comes from Orycteropus afer afer, assembly GCF_000298275.1. Taxonomy (NCBI): domain Eukaryota; kingdom Metazoa; phylum Chordata; class Mammalia; order Tubulidentata; family Orycteropodidae; genus Orycteropus; species Orycteropus afer. Next base: position 7,940,807 of record NW_006921684.1, read on the forward strand.
ATCTAGGTCTTCTGGTCTTAGGGTTGTTTAGGCTGGGGTTCCCATGGTCCACTAGTCTTGGACTGTTTCCATATATATATTATTTTATTTTATTTTTATTTATTTATTTTTTATTGTGATTTGGGTGAAGAGTTACAGAA